>NC_132821.1:16067709-16404209 GCF_048594095.1 Paramormyrops kingsleyae | reverse complement strand
TGCGCTTCCCCTATAAGAGTTCGACGTAACTTGATAGGAAAACGTGTTTTCGTGAAGAAATCATGACAAACTAACACAAAATGAAGTTTTCATTATAACTTGACATTCTGAGTTCATTTCATGAAACCTGCGCTTCCCCTATAAGAGTTCAACCTACCATTATAGGAAAACGTGTTTTCGTGAAGAAATCATGACAAACTAACACAAAATGAAGATTTCATTATAACTTGACATTCTGAGTTCATTTCATGAAACCTGCGCTTCCCCTGTAAGAGTTCGACGTAACTTGATAGGAAAACGTGTTTTCGTGAAGAAATCATGACAAACTAACACAAAATGAAGTTTTCATTATAACTTGACATTCTGAGTTCATTTCATGAAACCTGCGCTTCCCCTATATGAGTTCGACGTAACTTGATAGGAAAACGTGTTTTCGTGAAGAAATCACGACAAACTAACACAAAATCATGATTTCATTATAACTTGACATTCTGAGTTCATTTCATGAAACCTGCGCTTCCCCTATAAGAGTTCGACGTAACTTGACAGGAAAACGTGTTTTCGTGAAGAAATCATGACAAACTAACACAAAATGAAGTTTTCATTATAACTTGACATTCTGAGTTCATTTCATGAAACCTGCGCTTCCCCTATAAGAGTTCGACGTAACTTGACAGGAAAACGTGTTTTCGTGAAGAAATCATGACAAACTAACACAAAATGAAGTTTTCATTATAACTTGACATTCTGAGTTCATTTCATGAAACCTGCGCTTCCCCTATAAGAGTTCAACCTACCATTATAGGAAAACGTGTTTTCGTGAAGAAATCATGACAAACTAACACAAAATGAAGATTTCATTATAACTTGACATTCTGAGTTCATTTCATGAAACCTGCGCTTCCCCTGTAAGAGTTCGACGTAACTTGATAGGAAAACGTGTTTTCGTGAAGAAATCATGACAAACTAACACAAAATGAAGTTTTCATTATAACTTGACATTCTGAGTTCATTTCATGAAACCTGCGCTTCCCCTATAAGAGTTCGACGTAACTTGATAGGAAAACGTGTTTTCGTGAAGAAATCATGACAAACTAACACAAAATGAAGTTTTCATTATAACTTGACATTCTGAGTTCATTTCATGAAACCTGCGCTTCCCCTATAAGAGTTCAACCTACCATTATAGGAAAACGTGTTTTCGTGAAGAAATCATGACAAACTAACACAAAATGAAGTTTTCATTATAACTTGACATTCTGAGTTCATTTCATGAAACCTGCGCTTCCCCTATAAGAGTTCGACGTAACTTGATAGGAAAACGTGTTTTCGTGAAGAAATCATGACAAACTAACACAAAATGAAGTTTTCATTATAACTTGACATTCTGAGTTCATTTCATGAAACCTGCGCTTCTCCTATAAGAGTTCGACGTAACTTGACAGGAAAACGTGTTTTCGTGAAGAAATCATGACAAACTAACACAAAATGAAGTTTTCATTATAACTTGACATTCTGAGTTCATTTCATGAAACCTGCGCTTCCCCTGTAAGAGTTCGACGTAACTTGATAGGAAAACGTGTTTTCGTGAAGAAATCATGACAAACTAACACAAAATGAAGTTTTCATTATAACTTGACATTCTGAGTTCATTTCATGAAACCTGCGCTTCCCCTATAAGAGTTCAACCTACCATTATAGGAAAACGTGTTTTCGTGAAGAAATCATGACAAACTAACACAAAATGAAGATTTCATTATAACTTGACATTCTGAGTTCATTTCATGAAACCTGCGCTTCCCCTGTAAGAGTTCGACGTAACTTGATAGGAAAACGTGTTTTCGTGAAGAAATCATGACAAACTAACACAAAATGAAGTTTTCATTATAACTTGACATTCTGAGTTCATTTCATGAAACCTGCGCTTCCCCTATAAGAGTTCGACGTAACTTGACAGGAAAACGTGTTTTCGTGAAGAAATCATGACAAACTAACACAAAATGAAGTTTTCATTATAACTTGACATTCTGAGTTCATTTCATGAAACCTGCGCTTCCCCTATAAGAGTTCGACGTAACTTGACAGGAAAACGTGTTTTCGTGAAGAAATCATGACAAACTAACACAAAATGAAGATTTCATTATAACTTGACATTCTGAGTTCATTTCATGAAACCTGCGCTTCCCCTATAAGAGTTCGACGTAACTTGACAGGAAAACGTGTTTTCGTGAAGAAATCATGACAAACTAACACAAAATGAAGTTTTCATTATAACTTGACATTCTGAGTTCATTTCATGAAACCTGCGCTTCCCCTATAAGAGTTCGACGTAACTTGACAGGAAAACGTGTTTTCGTGAAGAAATCATGACAAACTAACACAAAATGAAGTTTTCATTATAACTTGACATTCTGAGTTCATTTCATGAAACCTGCGCTTCCCCTATAAGAGTTCGACGTAACTTGATAGGAAAACGTGTTTTCGTGAAGAAATCATTACAAACTAACACAAAATGAAGTTTTCATTATAACTTGACATTCTGAGTTCATTTCATGAAACCTGCGCTTCCCCTATAAGAGTTCAACCTACCATTATAGGAAAACGTGTTTTCGTGAAGAAATCATGACAAACTAACACAAAATGAAGATTTCATTATAACTTGACATTCTGAGTTCATTTCATGAAACCTGCTCTTCCCCTGTAAGAGTTCGACGTAACTTGATAGGAAAACGTGTTTTCGTGAAGAAATCATGACAAACTAACACAAAATGAAGTTTTCATTATAACTTGACATTCTGAGTTCATTTCATGAAACCTGCGCTTCCCCTATAAGAGTTCGACGTAACTTGATAGGAAAACGTGTTTTCGTGAAGAAATCATGACAAACTAACACAAAATGATGATTTCATTATAACTTGACATTCTGAGTTCATTTCATGAAACCTGCGCTTCCCCTATAAGAGTTCAACCTACCATTATAGGAAAACGTGTTTTCGTGAAGAAATCATGACAAACTAACACAAAATGAAGATTTCATTATAACTTGACATTCTGAGTTCATTTCATGAAACCTGCGCTTCCCCTGTAAGAGTTCGACGTAACTTGATAGGAAAACGTGTTTTCGTGAAGAAATCATGACAAACTAACACAAAATGAAGTTTTCATTATAACTTGACATTCTGAGTTCATTTCATGAAACCTGCGCTTCCCCTATAAGAGTTCGACGTAACTTGACAGGAAAACGTGTTTTCGTGAAGAAATCATGACAAACTAACACAAAATGAAGTTTTCATTATAACTTGACATTCTGAGTTCATTTCATGAAACCTGCGCTTCCCCTATAAGAGTTCGACGTAACTTGACAGGAAAACGTGTTTTCGTGAAGAAATCATGACAAACTAACACAAAATGAAGTTTTCATTATAACTTGACATTCTGAGTTCATTTCATGAAACCTGCGCTTCCCCTATAAGAGTTCGACGTAACTTGATAGGAAAACGTGTTTTCGTGAAGAAATCATGACAAACTAACACAAAATGAAGTTTTCATTATAACTTGACATTCTGAGTTCATTTCATGAAACCTGCGCTTCCCCTATAAGAGTTCGACGTAACTTGATAGGAAAACGTGTTTTCGTGAAGAAATCATGACAAACTAACACAAAATGAAGTTTTCATTATAACTTGACATTCTGAGTTCATTTCATGAAACCTGCGCTTCCCCTATAAGAGTTCAACCTACCATTATAGGAAAACGTGTTTTCGTGAAGAAATCATGACAAACTAACACAAAATGAAGATTTCATTATAACTTGACATTCTGAGTTCATTTCATGAAACCTGCGCTTCCCCTGTAAGAGTTCGACGTAACTTGATAGGAAAACGTGTTTTCGTGAAGAAATCATGACAAACTAACACAAAATGAAGTTTTCATTATAACTTGACATTCTGAGTTCATTTCATGAAACCTGCGCTTCCCCTATATGAGTTCGACGTAACTTGATAGGAAAACGTGTTTTCGTGAAGAAATCACGACAAACTAACACAAAATCATGATTTCATTATAACTTGACATTCTGAGTTCATTTCATGAAACCTGCGCTTCCCCTATAAGAGTTCGACGTAACTTGATAGGAAAACGTGTTTTCGTGAAGAAATCATGACAAACTAACACAAAATGAAGTTTTCATTATAACTTGACATTCTGAGTTCATTTCATGAAACCTGCGCTTCCCCTATAAGAGTTCAACCTACCATTATAGGAAAACGTGTTTTCGTGAAGAAATCATGACAAACTAACACAAAATGAAGATTTCATTATAACTTGACATTCTGAGTTCATTTCATGAAACCTGCGCTTCCCCTGTAAGAGTTCGACGTAACTTGATAGGAAAACGTGTTTTCGTGAAGAAATCATGACAAACTAACACAAAATGAAGTTTTCATTATAACTTGACATTCTGAGTTCATTTCATGAAACCTGCGCTTCCCCTATATGAGTTCGACGTAACTTGATAGGAAAACGTGTTTTCGTGAAGAAATCACGACAAACTAACACAAAATCATGATTTCATTATAACTTGACATTCTGAGTTCATTTCATGAAACCTGCGCTTCCCCTATAAGAGTTCGACGTAACTTGACAGGAAAACGTGTTTTCGTGAAGAAATCATGACAAACTAACACAAAATGAAGTTTTCATTATAACTTGACATTCTGAGTTCATTTCATGAAACCTGCGCTTCCCCTATAAGAGTTCGACGTAACTTGACAGGAAAACGTGTTTTCGTGAAGAAATCATGACAAACTAACACAAAATGAAGTTTTCATTATAACTTGACATTCTGAGTTCATTTCATGAAACCTGCGCTTCCCCTATAAGAGTTCAACCTACCATTATAGGAAAACGTGTTTTCGTGAAGAAATCATGACAAACTAACACAAAATGAAGATTTCATTATAACTTGACATTCTGAGTTCATTTCATGAAACCTGCGCTTCCCCTGTAAGAGTTCGACGTAACTTGATAGGAAAACGTGTTTTCGTGAAGAAATCATGACAAACTAACACAAAATGAAGTTTTCATTATAACTTGACATTCTGAGTTCATTTCATGAAACCTGCGCTTCCCCTATAAGAGTTCGACGTAACTTGATAGGAAAACGTGTTTTCGTGAAGAAATCATGACAAACTAACACAAAATGAAGTTTTCATTATAACTTGACATTCTGAGTTCATTTCATGAAACCTGCGCTTCCCCTATAAGAGTTCAACCTACCATTATAGGAAAACGTGTTTTCGTGAAGAAATCATGACAAACTAACACAAAATGAAGTTTTCATTATAACTTGACATTCTGAGTTCATTTCATGAAACCTGCGCTTCCCCTATAAGAGTTCGACGTAACTTGATAGGAAAACGTGTTTTCGTGAAGAAATCATGACAAACTAACACAAAATGAAGTTTTCATTATAACTTGACATTCTGAGTTCATTTCATGAAACCTGCGCTTCCCCTATATGAGTTCGACGTAACTTGATAGGAAAACGTGTTTTCGTGAAGAAATCATGACAAACTAACACAAAATGATGATTTCATTATAACTTGACATTCTGAGTTCATTTCATGAAACCTGCGCTTCCCCTATAAGAGTTCGACGTAACTTGACAGGAAAACGTGTTTTCGTGAAGAAATCATGACAAACTAACACAAAATGAAGTTTTCATTATAACTTGACATTCTGAGTTCATTTCATGAAACCTGCGCTTCCCCTATAAGAGTTCGACGTAACTTGACAGGAAAACGTGTTTTCGTGAAGAAATCATGACAAACTAACACAAAATGAAGATTTCATAATAACTTGACATTCTGAGTTCATTTCATGAAACCTGCGCTTCCCCTATAAGAGTTCGACGTAACTTGACAGGAAAACGTGTTTTCGTGAAGAAATCATGACAAACTAACACAAAATGAAGTTTTCATTATAACTTGACATTCTGAGTTCATTTCATGAAACCTGCGCTTCCCCTATAAGAGTTCGACGTAACTTGATAGGAAAACGTGTTTTCGTGAAGAAATCATGACAAACTAACACAAAATGAAGTTTTCATTATAACTTGACATTCTGAGTTCATTTCATGAAACCTGCGCTTCCCCTATAAGAGTTCAACCTACCATTATAGGAAAACGTGCTTTCGTGAAGAAATCATGACAAACTAACACAAAATGAAGATTTCATTATAACTTGACATTCTGAGTTCATTTCATGAAACCTGCGCTTCCCCTGTAAGAGTTCGACGTAACTTGATAGGAAAACGTGTTTTCGTGAAGAAATCATGACAAACTAACACAAAATGAAGTTTTCATTATAACTTGACATTCTGAGTTCATTTCATGAAACCTGCGCTTCCCCTATAAGAGTTCGACGTAACTTGACAGGAAAACGTGTTTTCGTGAAGAAATCATGACAAACTAACACAAAATGAAGTTTTCATTATAACTTGACATTCTGAGTTCATTTCATGAAACCTGCGCTTCTCCTATAAGAGTTCGACGTAACTTGACAGGAAAACGTGTTTTCGTGAAGAAATCATGACAAACTAACACAAAATGAAGTTTTCATTATAACTTGACATTCTGAGTTCATTTCATGAAACCTGCGCTTCCCCTGTAAGAGTTCGACGTAACTTGATAGGAAAACGTGTTTTCGTGAAGAAATCATGACAAACTAACACAAAATGAAGTTTTCATTATAACTTGACATTCTGAGTTCATTTCATGAAACCTGCGCTTCCCCTATAAGAGTTCAACCTACCATTATAGGAAAACGTGTTTTCGTGAAGAAATCATGACAAACTAACACAAAATGAAGATTTCATTATAACTTGACATTCTGAGTTCATTTCATGAAACCTGCGCTTCCCCTGTAAGAGTTCGACGTAACTTGATAGGAAAACGTGTTTTCGTGAAGAAATCATGACAAACTAACACAAAATGAAGTTTTCATTATAACTTGACATTCTGAGTTCATTTCATGAAACCTGCGCTTCCCCTATAAGAGTTCGACGTAACTTGACAGGAAAACGTGTTTTCGTGAAGAAATCATGACAAACTAACACAAAATGAAGTTTTCATTATAACTTGACATTCTGAGTTCATTTCATGAAACCTGCGCTTCCCCTATAAGAGTTCGACGTAACTTGACAGGAAAACGTGTTTTCGTGAAGAAATCATGACAAACTAACACAAAATGAAGATTTCATTATAACTTGACATTCTGAGTTCATTTCATGAAACCTGCGCTTCCCCTATAAGAGTTCGACGTAACTTGACAGGAAAACGTGTTTTCGTGAAGAAATCATGACAAACTAACACAAAATGAAGTTTTCATTATAACTTGACATTCTGAGTTCATTTCATGAAACCTGCGCTTCCCCTATAAGAGTTCGACGTAACTTGACAGGAAAACGTGTTTTCGTGAAGAAATCATGACAAACTAACACAAAATGAAGTTTTCATTATAACTTGACATTCTGAGTTCATTTCATGAAACCTGCGCTTCCCCTATAAGAGTTCGACGTAACTTGATAGGAAAACGTGTTTTCGTGAAGAAATCATTACAAACTAACACAAAATGAAGTTTTCATTATAACTTGACATTCTGAGTTCATTTCATGAAACCTGCGCTTCCCCTATAAGAGTTCAACCTACCATTATAGGAAAACGTGTTTTCGTGAAGAAATCATGACAAACTAACACAAAATGAAGATTTCATTATAACTTGACATTCTGAGTTCATTTCATGAAACCTGCGCTTCCCCTGTAAGAGTTCGACGTAACTTGATAGGAAAACGTGTTTTCGTGAAGAAATCATGACAAACTAACACAAAATGAAGTTTTCATTATAACTTGACATTCTGAGTTCATTTCATGAAACCTGCGCTTCCCCTATAAGAGTTCGACGTAACTTGATAGGAAAACGTGTTTTCGTGAAGAAATCATGACAAACTAACACAAAATGATGATTTCATTATAACTTGACATTCTGAGTTCATTTCATGAAACCTGCGCTTCCCCTATAAGAGTTCAACCTACCATTATAGGAAAACGTGTTTTCGTGAAGAAATCATGACAAACTAACACAAAATGAAGATTTCATTATAACTTGACATTCTGAGTTCATTTCATGAAACCTGCGCTTCCCCTGTAAGAGTTCGACGTAACTTGATAGGAAAACGTGTTTTCGTGAAGAAATCATGACAAACTAACACAAAATGAAGTTTTCATTATAACTTGACATTCTGAGTTCATTTCATGAAACCTGCGCTTCCCCTATATGAGTTCGACGTAACTTGATAGGAAAACGTGTTTTCGTGAAGAAATCACGACAAACTAACACAAAATCATGATTTCATTATAACTTGACATTCTGAGTTCATTTCATGAAACCTGCGCTTCCCCTATAAGAGTTCGACGTAACTTGACAGGAAAACGTGTTTTCGTGAAGAAATCATGACAAACTAACACAAAATGAAGTTTTCATTATAACTTGACATTCTGAGTTCATTTCATGAAACCTGCGCTTCCCCTATAAGAGTTCGACGTAACTTGACAGGAAAACGTGTTTTCGTGAAGAAATCATGACAAACTAACACAAAATGAAGTTTTCATTATAACTTGACATTCTGAGTTCATTTCATGAAACCTGCGCTTCCCCTATAAGAGTTCAACCTACCATTATAGGAAAACGTGTTTTCGTGAAGAAATCATGACAAACTAACACAAAATGAAGATTTCATTATAACTTGACATTCTGAGTTCATTTCATGAAACCTGCGCTTCCCCTGTAAGAGTTCGACGTAACTTGATAGGAAAACGTGTTTTCGTGAAGAAATCATGACAAACTAACACAAAATGAAGTTTTCATTATAACTTGACATTCTGAGTTCATTTCATGAAACCTGCGCTTCCCCTATAAGAGTTCGACGTAACTTGATAGGAAAACGTGTTTTCGTGAAGAAATCATGACAAACTAACACAAAATGAAGTTTTCATTATAACTTGACATTCTGAGTTCATTTCATGAAACCTGCGCTTCCCCTATAAGAGTTCAACCTACCATTATAGGAAAACGTGTTTTCGTGAAGAAATCATGACAAACTAACACAAAATGAAGTTTTCATTATAACTTGACATTCTGAGTTCATTTCATGAAACCTGCGCTTCCCCTATAAGAGTTCGACGTAACTTGATAGGAAAACGTGTTTTCGTGAAGAAATCATGACAAACTAACACAAAATGAAGTTTTCATTATAACTTGACATTCTGAGTTCATTTCATGAAACCTGCGCTTCCCCTATATGAGTTCGACGTAACTTGATAGGAAAACGTGTTTTCGTGAAGAAATCATGACAAACTAACACAAAATGATGATTTCATTATAACTTGACATTCTGAGTTCATTTCATGAAACCTGCGCTTCCCCTATAAGAGTTCGACGTAACTTGACAGGAAAACGTGTTTTCGTGAAGAAATCATGACAAACTAACACAAAATGAAGTTTTCATTATAACTTGACATTCTGAGTTCATTTCATGAAACCTGCGCTTCCCCTATAAGAGTTCGACGTAACTTGACAGGAAAACGTGTTTTCGTGAAGAAATCATGACAAACTAACACAAAATGAAGATTTCATAATAACTTGACATTCTGAGTTCATTTCATGAAACCTGCGCTTCCCCTATAAGAGTTCGACGTAACTTGACAGGAAAACGTGTTTTCGTGAAGAAATCATGACAAACTAACACAAAATGAAGTTTTCATTATAACTTGACATTCTGAGTTCATTTCATGAAACCTGCGCTTCCCCTGTAAGAGTTCGACGTAACTTGATAGGAAAACGTGTTTTCGTGAAGAAATCATGACAAACTAACACAAAATGAAGTTTTCATTATAACTTGACATTCTGAGTTCATTTCATGAAACCTGCGCTTCCCCTATAAGAGTTCGACGTAACTTGATAGGAAAACGTGTTTTCGTGAAGAAATCATGACAAACTAACACAAAATGAAGTTTTCATTATAACTTGACATTCTGAGTTCATTTCATGAAACCTGCGCTTCCCCTATAAGAGTTCAACCTACCATTATAGGAAAACGTGTTTTCGTGAAGAAATCATGACAAACTAACACAAAATGAAGTTTTCATTATAACTTGACATTCTGAGTTCATTTCATGAAACCTGCGCTTCCCCTATAAGAGTTCGACGTAACTTGATAGGAAAACGTGTTTTCGTGAAGAAATCATGACAAACTAACACAAAATGAAGTTTTCATTATAACTTGACATTCTGAGTTCATTTCATGAAACCTGCGCTTCCCCTATATGAGTTCGACGTAACTTGATAGGAAAACGTGTTTTCGTGAAGAAATCATGACAAACTAACACAAAATGATGATTTCATTATAACTTGACATTCTGAGTTCATTTCATGAAACCTGCGCTTCCCCTATAAGAGTTCGACGTAACTTGACAGGAAAACGTGTTTTCGTGAAGAAATCATGACAAACTAACACAAAATGAAGTTTTCATTATAACTTGACATTCTGAGTTCATTTCATGAAACCTGCGCTTCCCCTATAAGAGTTCGACGTAACTTGACAGGAAAACGTGTTTTCGTGAAGAAATCATGACAAACTAACACAAAATGAAGATTTCATAATAACTTGACATTCTGAGTTCATTTCATGAAACCTGCGCTTCCCCTATAAGAGTTCGACGTAACTTGACAGGAAAACGTGTTTTCGTGAAGAAATCATGACAAACTAACACAAAATGAAGTTTTCATTATAACTTGACATTCTGAGTTCATTTCATGAAACCTGCGCTTCCCCTATAAGAGTTCGACGTAACTTGATAGGAAAACGTGTTTTCGTGAAGAAATCATGACAAACTAACACAAAATGAAGTTTTCATTATAACTTGACATTCTGAGTTCATTTCATGAAACCTGCGCTTCCCCTATAAGAGTTCAACCTACCATTATAGGAAAACGTGCTTTCGTGAAGAAATCATGACAAACTAACACAAAATGAAGATTTCATTATAACTTGACATTCTGAGTTCATTTCATGAAACCTGCGCTTCCCCTGTAAGAGTTCGACGTAACTTGATAGGAAAACGTGTTTTCGTGAAGAAATCATGACAAACTAACACAAAATGAAGTTTTCATTATAACTTGACATTCTGAGTTCATTTCATGAAACCTGCGCTTCCCCTATAAGAGTTCGACGTAACTTGACAGGAAAACGTGTTTTCGTGAAGAAATCATGACAAACTAACACAAAATGAAGTTTTCATTATAACTTGACATTCTGAGTTCATTTCATGAAACCTGCGCTTCTCCTATAAGAGTTCGACGTAACTTGACAGGAAAACGTGTTTTCGTGAAGAAATCATGACAAACTAACACAAAATGAAGTTTTCATTATAACTTGACATTCTGAGTTCATTTCATGAAACCTGCGCTTCCCCTGTAAGAGTTCGACGTAACTTGATAGGAAAACGTGTTTTCGTGAAGAAATCATGACAAACTAACACAAAATGAAGTTTTCATTATAACTTGACATTCTGAGTTCATTTCATGAAACCTGCGCTTCCCCTATAAGAGTTCAACCTACCATTATAGGAAAACGTGTTTTCGTGAAGAAATCATGACAAACTAACACAAAATGAAGATTTCATTATAACTTGACATTCTGAGTTCATTTCATGAAACCTGCGCTTCCCCTGTAAGAGTTCGACGTAACTTGATAGGAAAACGTGTTTTCGTGAAGAAATCATGACAAACTAACACAAAATGAAGTTTTCATTATAACTTGACATTCTGAGTTCATTTCATGAAACCTGCGCTTCCCCTATAAGAGTTCGACGTAACTTGACAGGAAAACGTGTTTTCGTGAAGAAATCATGACAAACTAACACAAAATGAAGTTTTCATTATAACTTGACATTCTGAGTTCATTTCATGAAACCTGCGCTTCCCCTATAAGAGTTCGACGTAACTTGACAGGAAAACGTGTTTTCGTGAAGAAATCATGACAAACTAACACAAAATGAAGATTTCATTATAACTTGACATTCTGAGTTCATTTCATGAAACCTGCGCTTCCCCTATAAGAGTTCGACGTAACTTGACAGGAAAACGTGTTTTCGTGAAGAAATCATGACAAACTAACACAAAATGAAGTTTTCATTATAACTTGACATTCTGAGTTCATTTCATGAAACCTGCGCTTCCCCTATAAGAGTTCGACGTAACTTGACAGGAAAACGTGTTTTCGTGAAGAAATCATGACAAACTAACACAAAATGAAGTTTTCATTATAACTTGACATTCTGAGTTCATTTCATGAAACCTGCGCTTCCCCTATAAGAGTTCGACGTAACTTGATAGGAAAACGTGTTTTCGTGAAGAAATCATTACAAACTAACACAAAATGAAGTTTTCATTATAACTTGACATTCTGAGTTCATTTCATGAAACCTGCGCTTCCCCTATAAGAGTTCAACCTACCATTATAGGAAAACGTGTTTTCGTGAAGAAATCATGACAAACTAACACAAAATGAAGATTTCATTATAACTTGACATTCTGAGTTCATTTCATGAAACCTGCGCTTCCCCTGTAAGAGTTCGACGTAACTTGATAGGAAAACGTGTTTTCGTGAAGAAATCATGACAAACTAACACAAAATGAAGTTTTCATTATAACTTGACATTCTGAGTTCATTTCATGAAACCTGCGCTTCCCCTATAAGAGTTCGACGTAACTTGATAGGAAAACGTGTTTTCGTGAAGAAATCATGACAAACTAACACAAAATGATGATTTCATTATAACTTGACATTCTGAGTTCATTTCATGAAACCTGCGCTTCCCCTATAAGAGTTCAACCTACCATTATAGGAAAACGTGTTTTCGTGAAGAAATCATGACAAACTAACACAAAATGAAGATTTCATTATAACTTGACATTCTGAGTTCATTTCATGAAACCTGCGCTTCCCCTGTAAGAGTTCGACGTAACTTGATAGGAAAACGTGTTTTCGTGAAGAAATCATGACAAACTAACACAAAATGAAGTTTTCATTATAACTTGACATTCTGAGTTCATTTCATGAAACCTGCGCTTCCCCTATATGAGTTCGACGTAACTTGATAGGAAAACGTGTTTTCGTGAAGAAATCACGACAAACTAACACAAAATCATGATTTCATTATAACTTGACATTCTGAGTTCATTTCATGAAACCTGCGCTTCCCCTATAAGAGTTCGACGTAACTTGACAGGAAAACGTGTTTTCGTGAAGAAATCATGACAAACTAACACAAAATGAAGTTTTCATTATAACTTGACATTCTGAGTTCATTTCATGAAACCTGCGCTTCCCCTATAAGAGTTCGACGTAACTTGACAGGAAAACGTGTTTTCGTGAAGAAATCATGACAAACTAACACAAAATGAAGTTTTCATTATAACTTGACATTCTGAGTTCATTTCATGAAACCTGCGCTTCCCCTATAAGAGTTCAACCTACCATTATAGGAAAACGTGTTTTCGTGAAGAAATCATGACAAACTAACACAAAATGAAGATTTCATTATAACTTGACATTCTGAGTTCATTTCATGAAACCTGCGCTTCCCCTGTAAGAGTTCGACGTAACTTGATAGGAAAACGTGTTTTCGTGAAGAAATCATGACAAACTAACACAAAATGAAGTTTTCATTATAACTTGACATTCTGAGTTCATTTCATGAAACCTGCGCTTCCCCTATAAGAGTTCGACGTAACTTGATAGGAAAACGTGTTTTCGTGAAGAAATCATGACAAACTAACACAAAATGAAGTTTTCATTATAACTTGACATTCTGAGTTCATTTCATGAAACCTGCGCTTCCCCTATAAGAGTTCAACCTACCATTATAGGAAAACGTGTTTTCGTGAAGAAATCATGACAAACTAACACAAAATGAAGTTTTCATTATAACTTGACATTCTGAGTTCATTTCATGAAACCTGCGCTTCCCCTATAAGAGTTCGACGTAACTTGATAGGAAAACGTGTTTTCGTGAAGAAATCATGACAAACTAACACAAAATGAAGTTTTCATTATAACTTGACATTCTGAGTTCATTTCATGAAACCTGCGCTTCCCCTATATGAGTTCGACGTAACTTGATAGGAAAACGTGTTTTCGTGAAGAAATCATGACAAACTAACACAAAATGATGATTTCATTATAACTTGACATTCTGAGTTCATTTCATGAAACCTGCGCTTCCCCTATAAGAGTTCGACGTAACTTGACAGGAAAACGTGTTTTCGTGAAGAAATCATGACAAACTAACACAAAATGAAGTTTTCATTATAACTTGACATTCTGAGTTCATTTCATGAAACCTGCGCTTCCCCTATAAGAGTTCGACGTAACTTGACAGGAAAACGTGTTTTCGTGAAGAAATCATGACAAACTAACACAAAATGAAGATTTCATAATAACTTGACATTCTGAGTTCATTTCATGAAACCTGCGCTTCCCCTATAAGAGTTCGACGTAACTTGACAGGAAAACGTGTTTTCGTGAAGAAATCATGACAAACTAACACAAAATGAAGTTTTCATTATAACTTGACATTCTGAGTTCATTTCATGAAACCTGCGCTTCCCCTATAAGAGTTCGACGTAACTTGATAGGAAAACGTGTTTTCGTGAAGAAATCATGACAAACTAACACAAAATGAAGTTTTCATTATAACTTGACATTCTGAGTTCATTTCATGAAACCTGCGCTTCCCCTATAAGAGTTCAACCTACCATTATAGGAAAACGTGCTTTCGTGAAGAAATCATGACAAACTAACACAAAATGAAGATTTCATTATAACTTGACATTCTGAGTTCATTTCATGAAACCTGCGCTTCCCCTGTAAGAGTTCGACGTAACTTGATAGGAAAACGTGTTTTCGTGAAGAAATCATGACAAACTAACACAAAATGAAGTTTTCATTATAACTTGACATTCTGAGTTCATTTCATGAAACCTGCGCTTCCCCTATAAGAGTTCGACGTAACTTGACAGGAAAACGTGTTTTCGTGAAGAAATCATGACAAACTAACACAAAATGAAGTTTTCATTATAACTTGACATTCTGAGTTCATTTCATGAAACCTGCGCTTCTCCTATAAGAGTTCGACGTAACTTGACAGGAAAACGTGTTTTCGTGAAGAAATCATGACAAACTAACACAAAATGAAGTTTTCATTATAACTTGACATTCTGAGTTCATTTCATGAAACCTGCGCTTCCCCTGTAAGAGTTCGACGTAACTTGATAGGAAAACGTGTTTTCGTGAAGAAATCATGACAAACTAACACAAAATGAAGTTTTCATTATAACTTGACATTCTGAGTTCATTTCATGAAACCTGCGCTTCCCCTATAAGAGTTCAACCTACCATTATAGGAAAACGTGTTTTCGTGAAGAAATCATGACAAACTAACACAAAATGAAGATTTCATTATAACTTGACATTCTGAGTTCATTTCATGAAACCTGCGCTTCCCCTGTAAGAGTTCGACGTAACTTGATAGGAAAACGTGTTTTCGTGAAGAAATCATGACAAACTAACACAAAATGAAGTTTTCATTATAACTTGACATTCTGAGTTCATTTCATGAAACCTGCGCTTCCCCTATAAGAGTTCGACGTAACTTGACAGGAAAACGTGTTTTCGTGAAGAAATCATGACAAACTAACACAAAATGAAGTTTTCATTATAACTTGACATTCTGAGTTCATTTCATGAAACCTGCGCTTCCCCTATAAGAGTTCGACGTAACTTGACAGGAAAACGTGTTTTCGTGAAGAAATCATGACAAACTAACACAAAATGAAGATTTCATTATAACTTGACATTCTGAGTTCATTTCATGAAACCTGCGCTTCCCCTATAAGAGTTCGACGTAACTTGACAGGAAAACGTGTTTTCGTGAAGAAATCATGACAAACTAACACAAAATGAAGTTTTCATTATAAGTTGACATTCTGAGTTCATTTCATGAAACCTGCGCTTCCCCTATAAGAGTTCGACGTAACTTGACAGGAAAACGTGTTTTCGTGAAGAAATCATGACAAACTAACACAAAATGAAGTTTTCATTATAACTTGACATTCTGAGTTCATTTCATGAAACCTGCGCTTCCCCTATAAGAGTTCGACGTAACTTGATAGGAAAACGTGTTTTCGTGAAGAAATCATTACAAACTAACACAAAATGAAGTTTTCATTATAACTTGACATTCTGAGTTCATTTCATGAAACCTGCGCTTCCCCTATAAGAGTTCAACCTACCATTATAGGAAAACGTGTTTTCGTGAAGAAATCATGACAAACTAACACAAAATGAAGATTTCATTATAACTTGACATTCTGAGTTCATTTCATGAAACCTGCGCTTCCCCTGTAAGAGTTCGACGTAACTTGATAGGAAAACGTGTTTTCGTGAAGAAATCATGACAAACTAACACAAAATGAAGTTTTCATTATAACTTGACATTCTGAGTTCATTTCATGAAACCTGCGCTTCCCCTATAAGAGTTCGACGTAACTTGATAGGAAAACGTGTTTTCGTGAAGAAATCATGACAAACTAACACAAAATGATGATTTCATTATAACTTGACATTCTGAGTTCATTTCATGAAACCTGCGCTTCCCCTATAAGAGTTCGACGTAACTTGATAGGAAAACGTGTTTTCGTGAAGAAATCATGACAAACTAACACAAAATGAAGTTTTCATTATAACTTGACATTCTGAGTTCATTTCATGAAACCTGCGCTTCCCCTATAAAAGTTCAACCTACCATTATAGGAAAACGTGTTTTCGTGAAGAAATCATGACAAACTAACACAAAATGAAGATTTCATTATAACTTGACATTCTGAGTTCATTTCATGAAACCTGCGCTTCCCCTATAAGAGTTCGACGTAACTTGATAGGAAAACGTGTTTTCGTGAAGAAATCATGACAAACTAACACAAAATGAAGTTTTCATTATAACTTGACATTCTGAGTTCATTTCATGAAACCTGCGCTTCCCCTATAAGAGTTCGACGTAACTTGACAGGAAAACGTGTTTTCGTGAAGAAATCATGACAAACTAACACAAAATGAAGTTTTCATTATAACTTGACATTCTGAGTTCATTTCATGAAACCTGCGCTTCCCCTATAAGAGTTCGACGTAACTTGATAGGAAAACGTGTTTTCGTGAAGAAATCATGACAAACTAACACAAAATGAAGTTTTCATTATAACTTGACATTCTGAGTTCATTTCATGAAACCTGCGCTTCCCCTATAAGAGTTCGACGTAACTTGATAGGAAAACGTGTTTTCGTGAAGAAATCATGACAAACTAACACAAAATGAAGTTTTCATTATAACTTGACATTCTGAGTTCATTTCATGAAACCTGCGCTTCCCCTATAAGAGTTCAACCTACCATTATAGGAAAACGTGTTTTCGTGAAGAAATCATGACAAACTAACACAAAATGAAGATTTCATTATAACTTGACATTCTGAGTTCATTTCATGAAACCTGCGCTTCCCCTGTAAGAGTTCGACGTAACTTGATAGGAAAACGTGTTTTCGTGAAGAAATCATGACAAACTAACACAAAATGAAGATTTCATTATAACTTGACATTCTGAGTTCATTTCATGAAACCTGCGCTTCCCCTGTAAGAGTTCGACGTAACTTGATAGGAAAACGTGTTTTCGTGAAGAAATCATGACAAACTAACACAAAATGAAGTTTTCATTATAACTTGACATTCTGAGTTCATTTCATGAAACCTGCGCTTCCCCTATATGAGTTCGACGTAACTTGATAGGAAAACGTGTTTTCGTGAAGAAATCACGACAAACTAACACAAAATCATGATTTCATTATAACTTGACATTCTGAGTTCATTTCATGAAACCTGCGCTTCCCCTATAAGAGTTCGACGTAACTTGACAGGAAAACGTGTTTTCGTGAAGAAATCATGACAAACTAACACAAAATGAAGTTTTCATTATAACTTGACATTCTGAGTTCATTTCATGAAACCTGCGCTTCCCCTATAAGAGTTCGACGTAACTTGACAGGAAAATGTGTTTTCGTGAAGAAATCATGACAAACTAACACAAAATGAAGATTTCATTATAACTTGACATTCTGAGTTCATTTCATGAAACCTGCGCTTCCCCTGTAAGAGTTCGACGTAACTTGATAGGAAAACGTGTTTTCGTGAAGAAATCATGACAAACTAACACAAAATGAAGTTTTCATTATAACTTGACATTCTGAGTTCATTTCATGAAACCTGCGCTTCCCCTATAAGAGTTCAACCTACCATTATAGGAAAACGTGTTTTCGTGAAGAAATCATGACAAACTAACACAAAATGAAGATTTCATTATAACTTGACATTCTGAGTTCATTTCATGAAACCTGCGCTTCCCCTGTAAGAGTTCGACGTAACTTGATAGGAAAACGTGTTTTCGTGAAGAAATCATGACAAACTAACACAAAATGAAGTTTTCATTATAACTTGACATTCTGAGTTCATTTCATGAAACCTGCGCTTCCCCTATAAGAGTTCAACCTACCATTATAGGAAAACGTGTTTTCGTGAAGAAATCATGACAAACTAACACAAAATGAAGATTTCATTATAACTTGACATTCTGAGTTCATTTCATGAAACCTGCGCTTCCCCTGTAAGAGTTCGACGTAACTTGATAGGAAAACGTGTTTTCGTGAAGAAATCATGACAAACTAACACAAAATGAAGTTTTCATTATAACTTGACATTCTGAGTTCATTTCATGAAACCTGCGCTTCCCCTATATGAGTTCGACGTAACTTGATAGGAAAACGTGTTTTCGTGAAGAAATCACGACAAACTAACACAAAATCATGATTTCATTATAACTTGACATTCTGAGTTCATTTCATGAAACCTGCGCTTCCCCTATAAGAGTTCGACGTAACTTGATAGGAAAACGTGTTTTCGTGAAGAAATCATGACAAACTAACACAAAATGAAGTTTTCATTATAACTTGACATTCTGAGTTCATTTCATGAAACCTGCGCTTCCCCTATAAGAGTTCAACCTACCATTATAGGAAAACGTGTTTTCGTGAAGAAATCATGACAAACTAACACAAAATGAAGATTTCATTATAACTTGACATTCTGAGTTCATTTCATGAAACCTGCGCTTCCCCTGTAAGAGTTCGACGTAACTTGATAGGAAAACGTGTTTTCGTGAAGAAATCATGACAAACTAACACAAAATGAAGTTTTCATTATAACTTGACATTCTGAGTTCATTTCATGAAACCTGCGCTTCCCCTATATGAGTTCGACGTAACTTGATAGGAAAACGTGTTTTCGTGAAGAAATCACGACAAACTAACACAAAATCATGATTTCATTATAACTTGACATTCTGAGTTCATTTCATGAAACCTGCGCTTCCCCTATAAGAGTTCGACGTAACTTGACAGGAAAACGTGTTTTCGTGAAGAAATCATGACAAACTAACACAAAATGAAGTTTTCATTATAACTTGACATTCTGAGTTCATTTCATGAAACCTGCGCTTCCCCTATAAGAGTTCGACGTAACTTGACAGGAAAATGTGTTTTCGTGAAGAAATCATGACAAACTAACACAAAATGAAGATTTCATTATAACTTGACATTCTGAGTTCATTTCATGAAACCTGCGCTTCCCCTGTAAGAGTTCGACGTAACTTGATAGGAAAACGTGTTTTCGTGAAGAAATCATGACAAACTAACACAAAATGAAGTTTTCATTATAACTTGACATTCTGAGTTCATTTCATGAAACCTGCGCTTCCCCTATAAGAGTTCAACCTACCATTATAGGAAAACGTGTTTTCGTGAAGAAATCATGACAAACTAACACAAAATGAAGATTTCATTATAACTTGACATTCTGAGTTCATTTCATGAAACCTGCGCTTCCCCTGTAAGAGTTCGACGTAACTTGATAGGAAAACGTGTTTTCGTGAAGAAATCATGACAAACTAACACAAAATGAAGTTTTCATTATAACTTGACATTCTGAGTTCATTTCATGAAACCTGCGCTTCCCCTATAAGAGTTCAACCTACCATTATAGGAAAACGTGTTTTCGTGAAGAAATCATGACAAACTAACACAAAATGAAGATTTCATTATAACTTGACATTCTGAGTTCATTTCATGAAACCTGCGCTTCCCCTGTAAGAGTTCGACGTAACTTGATAGGAAAACGTGTTTTCGTGAAGAAATCATGACAAACTAACACAAAATGAAGTTTTCATTATAACTTGACATTCTGAGTTCATTTCATGAAACCTGCGCTTCCCCTATATGAGTTCGACGTAACTTGATAGGAAAACGTGTTTTCGTGAAGAAATCACGACAAACTAACACAAAATCATGATTTCATTATAACTTGACATTCTGAGTTCATTTCATGAAACCTGCGCTTCCCCTATAAGAGTTCGACGTAACTTGATAGGAAAACGTGTTTTCGTGAAGAAATCATGACAAACTAACACAAAATGAAGTTTTCATTATAACTTGACATTCTGAGTTCATTTCATGAAACCTGCGCTTCCCCTATAAGAGTTCAACCTACCATTATAGGAAAACGTGTTTTCGTGAAGAAATCATGACAAACTAACACAAAATGAAGATTTCATTATAACTTGACATTCTGAGTTCATTTCATGAAACCTGCGCTTCCCCTGTAAGAGTTCGACGTAACTTGATAGGAAAACGTGTTTTCGTGAAGAAATCATGACAAACTAACACAAAATGAAGTTTTCATTATAACTTGACATTCTGAGTTCATTTCATGAAACCTGCGCTTCCCCTATATGAGTTCGACGTAACTTGATAGGAAAACGTGTTTTCGTGAAGAAATCACGACAAACTAACACAAAATCATGATTTCATTATAACTTGACATTCTGAGTTCATTTCATGAAACCTGCGCTTCCCCTATAAGAGTTCGACGTAACTTGACAGGAAAACGTGTTTTCGTGAAGAAATCATGACAAACTAACACAAAATGAAGTTTTCATTATAACTTGACATTCTGAGTTCATTTCATGAAACCTGCGCTTCCCCTATAAGAGTTCAACCTACCATTATAGGAAAACGTGTTTTCGTGAAGAAATCATGACAAACTAACACAAAATGAAGATTTCATTATAACTTGACATTCTGAGTTCATTTCATGAAACCTGCGCTTCCCCTGTAAGAGTTCGACGTAACTTGATAGGAAAACGTGTTTTCGTGAAGAAATCATGACAAACTAACACAAAATGAAGTTTTCATTATAACTTGACATTCTGAGTTCATTTCATGAAACCTGCGCTTCCCCTATATGAGTTCGACGTAACTTGATAGGAAAACGTGTTTTCGTGAAGAAATCACGACAAACTAACACAAAATCATGATTTCATTATAACTTGACATTCTGAGTTCATTTCATGAAACCTGCGCTTCCCCTATAAGAGTTCGACGTAACTTGATAGGAAAACGTGTTTTCGTGAAGAAATCATGACAAACTAACACAAAATGAAGTTTTCATTATAACTTGACATTCTGAGTTCATTTCATGAAACCTGCGCTTCCCCTATAAGAGTTCAACCTACCATTATAGGAAAACGTGTTTTCGTGAAGAAATCATGACAAACTAACACAAAATGAAGATTTCATTATAACTTGACATTCTGAGTTCATTTCATGAAACCTGCGCTTCCCCTGTAAGAGTTCGACGTAACTTGATAGGAAAACGTGTTTTCGTGAAGAAATCATGACAAACTAACACAAAATGAAGTTTTCATTATAACTTGACATTCTGAGTTCATTTCATGAAACCTGCGCTTCCCCTATATGAGTTCGACGTAACTTGATAGGAAAACGTGTTTTCGTGAAGAAATCACGACAAACTAACACAAAATCATGATTTCATTATAACTTGACATTCTGAGTTCATTTCATGAAACCTGCGCTTCCCCTATAAGAGTTCGACGTAACTTGACAGGAAAACGTGTTTTCGTGAAGAAATCATGACAAACTAACACAAAATGAAGTTTTCATTATAACTTGACATTCTGAGTTCATTTCATGAAACCTGCGCTTCCCCTATAAGAGTTCGACGTAACTTGACAGGAAAATGTGTTTTCGTGAAGAAATCATGACAAACTAACACAAAATGAAGTTTTCATTATAACTTGACATTCTGAGTTCATTTCATGAAACCTGCGCTTCCCCTATAAGAGTTCAACCTACCATTATAGGAAAACGTGTTTTCGTGAAGAAATCATGACAAACTAACACAAAATGAAGATTTCATTATAACTTGACATTCTGAGTTCATTTCATGAAACCTGCGCTTCCCCTGTAAGAGTTCGACGTAACTTGATAGGAAAACGTGTTTTCGTGAAGAAATCATGACAAACTAACACAAAATGAAGTTTTCATTATAACTTGACATTCTGAGTTCATTTCATGAAACCTGCGCTTCCCCTATAAGAGTTCAACCTACCATTATAGGAAAACGTGTTTTCGTGAAGAAATCATGACAAACTAACACAAAATGAAGATTTCATTATAACTTGACATTCTGAGTTCATTTCATGAAACCTGCGCTTCCCCTGTAAGAGTTCGACGTAACTTGATAGGAAAACGTGTTTTCGTGAAGAAATCATGACAAACTAACACAAAATGAAGTTTTCATTATAACTTGACATTCTGAGTTCATTTCATGAAACCTGCGCTTCCCCTATAAGAGTTCGACGTAACTTGACAGGAAAACGTGTTTTCGTGAAGAAATCATGACAAACTAACACAAAATGAAGTTTTCATTATAACTTGACATTCTGAGTTCATTTCATGAAACCTGCGCTTCCCCTGTAAGAGTTCGACGTAACTTGATAGGAAAACGTGTTTTCGTGAAGAAATCATGACAAACTAACACAAAATGAAGTTTTCATTATAACTTGACATTCTGAGTTCATTTCATGAAACCTGCGCTTCCCCTATAAGAGTTCAACCTACCATTATAGGAAAACGTGTTTTCGTGAAGAAATCATGACAAACTAACACAAAATGAAGATTTCATTATAACTTGACATTCTGAGTTCATTTCATGAAACCTGCGCTTCCCCTGTAAGAGTTCGACGTAACTTGATAGGAAAACGTGTTTTCGTGAAGAAATCATGACAAACTAACACAAAATGAAGTTTTCATTATAACTTGACATTCTGAGTTCATTTCATGAAACCTGCGCTTCCCCTATAAGAGTTCGACGTAACTTGACAGGAAAACGTGTTTTCGTGAAGAAATCATGACAAACTAACACAAAATGAAGTTTTCATTATAACTTGACATTCTGAGTTCATTTCATGAAACCTGCGCTTCCCCTATAAGAGTTCGACGTAACTTGATAGGAAAACGTGTTTTCGTGAAGAAATCATGACAAACTAACACAAAATGAAGTTTTCATTATAACTTGACATTCTGAGTTCATTTCATGAAACCTGCGCTTCCCCTATAAGAGTTCGACGTAACTTGACAGGAAAACGTGTTTTCGTGAAGAAATCATGACAAACTAACACAAAATGAAGTTTTCATTATAACTTGACATTCTGAGTTCATTTCATGAAACCTGCGCTTCCCCTATAAGAGTTCGACGTAACTTGACAGGAAAACGTGTTTTCGTGAAGAAATCATGACAAACTAACACAAAATGAAGTTTTCATTATAACTTGACATTCTGAGTTCATTTCATGAAACCTGCGCTTCCCCTGTAAGAGTTCGACGTAACTTGATAGGAAAACGTGTTTTCGTGAAGAAATCATGACAAACTAACACAAAATGAAGTTTTCATTATAACTTGACATTCTGAGTTCATTTCATGAAACCTGCGCTTCCCCTATAAGAGTTCAACCTACCATTATAGGAAAACGTGTTTTCGTGAAGAAATCATGACAAACTAACACAAAATGAAGATTTCATTATAACTTGACATTCTGAGTTCATTTCATGAAACCTGCGCTTCCCCTGTAAGAGTTCGACGTAACTTGATAGGAAAACGTGTTTTCGTGAAGAAATCATGACAAACTAACACAAAATGAAGTTTTCATTATAACTTGACATTCTGAGTTCATTTCATGAAACCTGCGCTTCCCCTATAAGAGTTCGACGTAACTTGACAGGAAAACGTGTTTTCGTGAAGAAATCATGACAAACTAACACAAAATGAAGTTTTCATTATAACTTGACATTCTGAGTTCATTTCATGAAACCTGCGCTTCCCCTATAAGAGTTCGACGTAACTTGATAGGAAAACGTGTTTTCGTGAAGAAATCATGACAAACTAACACAAAATGAAGTTTTCATTATAACTTGACATTCTGAGTTCATTTCATGAAACCTGCGCTTCCCCTATAAGAGTTCGACGTAACTTGACAGGAAAACGTGTTTTCGTGAAGAAATCATGACAAACTAACACAAAATGAAGTTTTCATTATAACTTGACATTCTGAGTTCATTTCATGAAACCTGCGCTTCCCCTATAAGAGTTCGACGTAACTTGACAGGAAAACGTGTTTTCGTGAAGAAATCATGACAAACTAACACAAAATGAAGTTTTCATTATAACTTGACATTCTGAGTTCATTTCATGAAACCTGCGCTTCCCCTATAAGAGTTCGACGTAACTTGACAGGAAAACGTGTTTTCGTGAAGAAATCATGACAAACTAACACAAAATGAAGTTTTCATTATAACTTGACATTCTGAGTTCATTTCATGAAACCTGCGCTTCCCCTATAAGAGTTCAACCTACCATTATAGGAAAACGTGTTTTCGTGAAGAAATCATGACAAACTAACACAAAATGAAGATTTCATTATAACTTGACATTCTGAGTTCATTTCATGAAACCTGCGCTTCCCCTGTAAGAGTTCGACGTAACTTGATAGGAAAACGTGTTTTCGTGAAGAAATCATGACAAACTAACACAAAATGAAGTTTTCATTATAACTTGACATTCTGAGTTCATTTCATGAAACCTGCGCTTCCCCTATAAGAGTTCGACGTAACTTGATAGGAAAACGTGTTTTCGTGAAGAAATCATGACAAACTAACACAAAATGAAGTTTTCATTATAACTTGACATTCTGAGTTCATTTCATGAAACCTGCGCTTCCCCTATAAGAGTTCAACCTACCATTATAGGAAAACGTGTTTTCGTGAAGAAATCATGACAAACTAACACAAAATGAAGTTTTCATTATAACTTGACATTCTGAGTTCATTTCATGAAACCTGCGCTTCCCCTATAAGAGTTCGACGTAACTTGATAGGAAAACGTGTTTTCGTGAAGAAATCATGACAAACTAACACAAAATGAAGTTTTCATTATAACTTGACATTCTGAGTTCATTTCATGAAACCTGCGCTTCCCCTATAAGAGTTCGACGTAACTTGATAGGAAAACGTGTTTTCGTGAAGAAATCATGACAAACTAACACAAAATGAAGTTTTCATTATAACTTGACATTCTGAGTTCATTTCATGAAACCTGCGCTTCCCCTATAAGAGTTCGACGTAACTTGACAGGAAAACGTGTTTTCGTGAAGAAATCATGACAAACTAACACAAAATGAAGTTTTCATTATAACTTGACATTCTGAGTTCATTTCATGAAACCTGCGCTTCCCCTATAAGAGTTCGACGTAACTTGATAGGAAAACGTGTTTTCGTGAAGAAATCATGACAAACTAACACAAAATGAAGTTTTCATTATAACTTGACATTCTGAGTTCATTTCATGAAACCTGCGCTTCCCCTATAAGAGTTCGACGTAACTTGATAGGAAAACGTGTTTTCGTGAAGAAATCATGACAAACTAACACAAAATGAAGTTTTCATTATAACTTGACATTCTGAGTTCATTTCATGAAACCTGCGCTTCCCCTATAAGAGTTCAACCTACCATTATAGGAAAACGTGTTTTCGTGAAGAAATCATGACAAACTAACACAAAATGAAGATTTCATTATAACTTGACATTCTGAGTTCATTTCATGAAACCTGCGCTTCCCCTGTAAGAGTTCGACGTAACTTGATAGGAAAACGTGTTTTCGTGAAGAAATCATGACAAACTAACACAAAATGAAGTTTTCATTATAACTTGACATTCTGAGTTCATTTCATGAAACCTGCGCTTCCCCTATATGAGTTCGACGTAACTTGATAGGAAAACGTGTTTTCGTGAAGAAATCACGACAAACTAACACAAAATCATGATTTCATTATAACTTGACATTCTGAGTTCATTTCATGAAACCTGCGCTTCCCCTATAAGAGTTCGACGTAACTTGATAGGAAAACGTGTTTTCGTGAAGAAATCATGACAAACTAACACAAAATGAAGTTTTCATTATAACTTGACATTCTGAGTTCATTTCATGAAACCTGCGCTTCCCCTATATGAGTTCGACGTAACTTGATAGGAAAACGTGTTTTCGTGAAGAAATCACGACAAACTAACACAAAATCATGATTTCATTATAACTTGACATTCTGAGTTCATTTCATGAAACCTGCGCTTCCCCTATAAGAGTTCGACGTAACTTGACAGGAAAACGTGTTTTCGTGAAGAAATCATGACAAACTAACACAAAATGAAGTTTTCATTATAACTTGACATTCTGAGTTCATTTCATGAAACCTGCGCTTCCCCTATAAGAGTTCGACGTAACTTGACAGGAAAACGTGTTTTCGTGAAGAAATCATGACAAACTAACACAAAATGAAGTTTTCATTATAACTTGACATTCTGAGTTCATTTCATGAAACCTGCGCTTCCCCTATAAGAGTTCAACCTACCATTATAGGAAAACGTGTTTTCGTGAAGAAATCATGACAAACTAACACAAAATGAAGATTTCATTATAACTTGACATTCTGAGTTCATTTCATGAAACCTGCGCTTCCCCTGTAAGAGTTCGACGTAACTTGATAGGAAAACGTGTTTTCGTGAAGAAATCATGACAAACTAACACAAAATGAAGTTTTCATTATAACTTGACATTCTGAGTTCATTTCATGAAACCTGCGCTTCCCCTATAAGAGTTCGACGTAACTTGATAGGAAAACGTGTTTTCGTGAAGAAATCATGACAAACTAACACAAAATGAAGTTTTCATTATAACTTGACATTCTGAGTTCATTTCATGAAACCTGCGCTTCCCCTATAAGAGTTCAACCTACCATTATAGGAAAACGTGTTTTCGTGAAGAAATCATGACAAACTAACACAAAATGAAGTTTTCATTATAACTTGACATTCTGAGTTCATTTCATGAAACCTGCGCTTCCCCTATAAGAGTTCGACGTAACTTGATAGGAAAACGTGTTTTCGTGAAGAAATCATGACAAACTAACACAAAATGAAGTTTTCATTATAACTTGACATTCTGAGTTCATTTCATGAAACCTGCGCTTCCCCTATATGAGTTCGACGTAACTTGATAGGAAAACGTGTTTTCGTGAAGAAATCATGACAAACTAACACAAAATGATGATTTCATTATAACTTGACATTCTGAGTTCATTTCATGAAACCTGCGCTTCCCCTATAAGAGTTCGACGTAACTTGACAGGAAAACGTGTTTTCGTGAAGAAATCATGACAAACTAACACAAAATGAAGTTTTCATTATAACTTGACATTCTGAGTTCATTTCATGAAACCTGCGCTTCCCCTATAAGAGTTCGACGTAACTTGACAGGAAAACGTGTTTTCGTGAAGAAATCATGACAAACTAACACAAAATGAAGATTTCATAATAACTTGACATTCTGAGTTCATTTCATGAAACCTGCGCTTCCCCTATAAGAGTTTGACGTAACTTGACAGGAAAACGTGTTTTCGTGAAGAAATCATGACAAACTAACACAAAATGAAGTTTTCATTATAACTTGACATTCTGAGTTCATTTCATGAAACCTGCGCTTCCCCTATAAGAGTTCGACGTAACTTGATAGGAAAACGTGTTTTCGTGAAGAAATCATGACAAACTAACACAAAATGAAGTTTTCATTATAACTTGACATTCTGAGTTCATTTCATGAAACCTGCGCTTCCCCTATAAGAGTTCAACCTACCATTATAGGAAAACGTGCTTTCGTGAAGAAATCATGACAAACTAACACAAAATGAAGATTTCATTATAACTTGACATTCTGAGTTCATTTCATGAAACCTGCGCTTCCCCTGTAAGAGTTCGACGTAACTTGATAGGAAAACGTGTTTTCGTGAAGAAATCATGACAAACTAACACAAAATGAAGTTTTCATTATAACTTGACATTCTGAGTTCATTTCATGAAACCTGCGCTTCCCCTATAAGAGTTCGACGTAACTTGACAGGAAAACGTGTTTTCGTGAAGAAATCATGACAAACTAACACAAAATGAAGTTTTCATTATAACTTGACATTCTGAGTTCATTTCATGAAACCTGCGCTTCTCCTATAAGAGTTCGACGTAACTTGACAGGAAAACGTGTTTTCGTGAAGAAATCATGACAAACTAACACAAAATGAAGTTTTCATTATAACTTGACATTCTGAGTTCATTTCATGAAACCTGCGCTTCCCCTGTAAGAGTTCGACGTAACTTGATAGGAAAACGTGTTTTCGTGAAGAAATCATGACAAACTAACACAAAATGAAGTTTTCATTATAACTTGACATTCTGAGTTCATTTCATGAAACCTGCGCTTCCCCTATAAGAGTTCAACCTACCATTATAGGAAAACGTGTTTTCGTGAAGAAATCATGACAAACTAACACAAAATGAAGATTTCATTATAACTTGACATTCTGAGTTCATTTCATGAAACCTGCGCTTCCCCTGTAAGAGTTCGACGTAACTTGATAGGAAAACGTGTTTTCGTGAAGAAATCATGACAAACTAACACAAAATGAAGTTTTCATTATAACTTGACATTCTGAGTTCATTTCATGAAACCTGCGCTTCCCCTATAAGAGTTCGACGTAACTTGACAGGAAAACGTGTTTTCGTGAAGAAATCATGACAAACTAACACAAAATGAAGATTTCATAATAACTTGACATTCTGAGTTCATTTCATGAAACCTGCGCTTCCCCTATAAGAGTTTGACGTAACTTGACAGGAAAACGTGTTTTCGTGAAGAAATCATGACAAACTAACACAAAATGAAGTTTTCATTATAACTTGACATTCTGAGTTCATTTCATGAAACCTGCGCTTCCCCTATAAGAGTTCGACGTAACTTGATAGGAAAACGTGTTTTCGTGAAGAAATCATGACAAACTAACACAAAATGAAGTTTTCATTATAACTTGACATTCTGAGTTCATTTCATGAAACCTGCGCTTCCCCTATAAGAGTTCAACCTACCATTATAGGAAAACGTGCTTTCGTGAAGAAATCATGACAAACTAACACAAAATGAAGATTTCATTATAACTTGACATTCTGAGTTCATTTCATGAAACCTGCGCTTCCCCTGTAAGAGTTCGACGTAACTTGATAGGAAAACGTGTTTTCGTGAAGAAATCATGACAAACTAACACAAAATGAAGTTTTCATTATAACTTGACATTCTGAGTTCATTTCATGAAACCTGCGCTTCCCCTATAAGAGTTCGACGTAACTTGACAGGAAAACGTGTTTTCGTGAAGAAATCATGACAAACTAACACAAAATGAAGTTTTCATTATAACTTGACATTCTGAGTTCATTTCATGAAACCTGCGCTTCTCCTATAAGAGTTCGACGTAACTTGACAGGAAAACGTGTTTTCGTGAAGAAATCATGACAAACTAACACAAAATGAAGTTTTCATTATAACTTGACATTCTGAGTTCATTTCATGAAACCTGCGCTTCCCCTGTAAGAGTTCGACGTAACTTGATAGGAAAACGTGTTTTCGTGAAGAAATCATGACAAACTAACACAAAATGAAGTTTTCATTATAACTTGACATTCTGAGTTCATTTCATGAAACCTGCGCTTCCCCTATAAGAGTTCAACCTACCATTATAGGAAAACGTGTTTTCGTGAAGAAATCATGACAAACTAACACAAAATGAAGATTTCATTATAACTTGACATTCTGAGTTCATTTCATGAAACCTGCGCTTCCCCTGTAAGAGTTCGACGTAACTTGATAGGAAAACGTGTTTTCGTGAAGAAATCATGACAAACTAACACAAAATGAAGTTTTCATTATAACTTGACATTCTGAGTTCATTTCATGAAACCTGCGCTTCCACTATAAGAGTTCGACGTAACTTGACAGGAAAACGTGTTTTCGTGAAGAAATCATGACAAACTAACACAAAATGAAGTTTTCATTATAACTTGACATTCTGAGTTCATTTCATGAAACCTGCGCTTCCCCTATAAGAGTTCGACGTAACTTGACAGGAAAACGTGTTTTCGTGAAGAAATCATGACAAACTAACACAAAATGAAGATTTCATTATAACTTGACATTCTGAGTTCATTTCATGAAACCTGCGCTTCCCCTATAAGAGTTCGACGTAACTTGACAGGAAAACGTGTTTTCGTGAAGAAATCATGACAAACTAACACAAAATGAAGTTTTCATTATAACTTGACATTCTGAGTTCATTTCATGAAACCTGCGCTTCCCCTATAAGAGTTCGACGTAACTTGACAGGAAAACGTGTTTTCGTGAAGAAATCATGACAAACTAACACAAAATGAAGTTTTCATTATAACTTGACATTCTGAGTTCATTTCATGAAACCTGCGCTTCCCCTATAAGAGTTCGACGTAACTTGATAGGAAAACGTGTTTTCGTGAAGAAATCATTACAAACTAACACAAAATGAAGTTTTCATTATAACTTGACATTCTGAGTTCATTTCATGAAACCTGCGCTTCCCCTATAAGAGTTCAACCTACCATTATAGGAAAACGTGTTTTCGTGAAGAAATCATGACAAACTAACACAAAATGAAGATTTCATTATAACTTGACATTCTGAGTTCATTTCATGAAACCTGCGCTTCCCCTGTAAGAGTTCGACGTAACTTGATAGGAAAACGTGTTTTCGTGAAGAAATCATGACAAACTAACACAAAATGAAGTTTTCATTATAACTTGACATTCTGAGTTCATTTCATGAAACCTGCGCTTCCCCTATAAGAGTTCGACGTAACTTGATAGGAAAACGTGTTTTCGTGAAGAAATCATGACAAACTAACACAAAATGATGATTTCATTATAACTTGACATTCTGAGTTCATTTCATGAAACCTGCGCTTCCCCTATAAGAGTTCGACGTAACTTGATAGGAAAACGTGTTTTCGTGAAGAAATCATGACAAACTAACACAAAATGAAGTTTTCATTATAACTTGACATTCTGAGTTCATTTCATGAAACCTGCGCTTCCCCTATAAAAGTTCAACCTACCATTATAGGAAAACGTGTTTTCGTGAAGAAATCATGACAAACTAACACAAAATGAAGATTTCATTATAACTTGACATTCTGAGTTCATTTCATGAAACCTGCGCTTCCCCTATAAGAGTTCGACGTAACTTGATAGGAAAACGTGTTTTCGTGAAGAAATCATGACAAACTAACACAAAATGAAGTTTTCATTATAACTTGACATTCTGAGTTCATTTCATGAAACCTGCGCTTCCCCTATAAGAGTTCGACGTAACTTGACAGGAAAACGTGTTTTCGTGAAGAAATCATGACAAACTAACACAAAATGAAGTTTTCATTATAACTTGACATTCTGAGTTCATTTCATGAAACCTGCGCTTCCCCTATAAGAGTTCGACGTAACTTGATAGGAAAACGTGTTTTCGTGAAGAAATCATGACAAACTAACACAAAATGAAGTTTTCATTATAACTTGACATTCTGAGTTCATTTCATGAAACCTGCGCTTCCCCTATAAGAGTTCGACGTAACTTGATAGGAAAACGTGTTTTCGTGAAGAAATCATGACAAACTAACACAAAATGAAGTTTTCATTATAACTTGACATTCTGAGTTCATTTCATGAAACCTGCGCTTCCCCTATAAGAGTTCAACCTACCATTATAGGAAAACGTGTTTTCGTGAAGAAATCATGACAAACTAACACAAAATGAAGATTTCATTATAACTTGACATTCTGAGTTCATTTCATGAAACCTGCGCTTCCCCTGTAAGAGTTCGACGTAACTTGATAGGAAAACGTGTTTTCGTGAAGAAATCATGACAAACTAACACAAAATGAAGTTTTCATTATAACTTGACATTCTGAGTTCATTTCATGAAACCTGCGCTTCCCCTATATGAGTTCGACGTAACTTGATAGGAAAACGTGTTTTCGTGAAGAAATCACGACAAACTAACACAAAATCATGATTTCATTATAACTTGACATTCTGAGTTCATTTCATGAAACCTGCGCTTCCCCTATAAGAGTTCGACGTAACTTGATAGGAAAACGTGTTTTCGTGAAGAAATCATGACAAACTAACACAAAATGAAGTTTTCATTATAACTTGACATTCTGAGTTCATTTCATGAAACCTGCGCTTCCCCTATAAGAGTTCAACCTACCATTATAGGAAAACGTGTTTTCGTGAAGAAATCATGACAAACTAACACAAAATGAAGATTTCATTATAACTTGACATTCTGAGTTCATTTCATGAAACCTGCGCTTCCCCTGTAAGAGTTCGACGTAACTTGATAGGAAAACGTGTTTTCGTGAAGAAATCATGACAAACTAACACAAAATGAAGTTTTCATTATAACTTGACATTCTGAGTTCATTTCATGAAACCTGCGCTTCCCCTATATGAGTTCGACGTAACTTGATAGGAAAACGTGTTTTCGTGAAGAAATCACGACAAACTAACACAAAATCATGATTTCATTATAACTTGACATTCTGAGTTCATTTCATGAAACCTGCGCTTCCCCTATAAGAGTTCGACGTAACTTGACAGGAAAACGTGTTTTCGTGAAGAAATCATGACAAACTAACACAAAATGAAGTTTTCATTATAACTTGACATTCTGAGTTCATTTCATGAAACCTGCGCTTCCCCTATAAGAGTTCGACGTAACTTGACAGGAAAACGTGTTTTCGTGAAGAAATCATGACAAACTAACACAAAATGAAGTTTTCATTATAACTTGACATTCTGAGTTCATTTCATGAAACCTGCGCTTCCCCTATAAGAGTTCAACCTACCATTATAGGAAAACGTGTTTTCGTGAAGAAATCATGACAAACTAACACAAAATGAAGATTTCATTATAACTTGACATTCTGAGTTCATTTCATGAAACCTGCGCTTCCCCTGTAAGAGTTCGACGTAACTTGATAGGAAAACGTGTTTTCGTGAAGAAATCATGACAAACTAACACAAAATGAAGTTTTCATTATAACTTGACATTCTGAGTTCATTTCATGAAACCTGCGCTTCCCCTATAAGAGTTCGACGTAACTTGATAGGAAAACGTGTTTTCGTGAAGAAATCATGACAAACTAACACAAAATGAAGTTTTCATTATAACTTGACATTCTGAGTTCATTTCATGAAACCTGCGCTTCCCCTATAAGAGTTCGACGTAACTTGATAGGAAAACGTGTTTTCGTGAAGAAATCATGACAAACTAACACAAAATGAAGTTTTCATTATAACTTGACATTCTGAGTTCATTTCATGAAACCTGCGCTTCCCCTATAAGAGTTCAACCTACCATTATAGGAAAACGTGTTTTCGTGAAGAAATCATGACAAACTAACACAAAATGAAGTTTTCATTATAACTTGACATTCTGAGTTCATTTCATGAAACCTGCGCTTCCCCTATAAGAGTTCGACGTAACTTGATAGGAAAACGTGTTTTCGTGAAGAAATCATGACAAACTAACACAAAATGAAGTTTTCATTATAACTTGACATTCTGAGTTCATTTCATGAAACCTGCGCTTCCCCTATATGAGTTCGACGTAACTTGATAGGAAAACGTGTTTTCGTGAAGAAATCATGACAAACTAACACAAAATGATGATTTCATTATAACTTGACATTCTGAGTTCATTTCATGAAACCTGCGCTTCCCCTATAAGAGTTCGACGTAACTTGACAGGAAAACGTGTTTTCGTGAAGAAATCATGACAAACTAACACAAAATGAAGTTTTCATTATAACTTGACATTCTGAGTTCATTTCATGAAACCTGCGCTTCCCCTATAAGAGTTCGACGTAACTTGACAGGAAAACTGGTTTCGTGAAGAAATCATGACAAACTAACACAAAATGAAGATTTCATAATAACTTGACATTCTGAGTTCATTTCATGAAACCTGCGCTTCCCCTATAAGAGTTCGACGTAACTTGACAGGAAAACGTGTTTTCGTGAAGAAATCATGACAAACTAACACAAAATGAAGTTTTCATTATAACTTGACATTCTGAGTTCATTTCATGAAACCTGCGCTTCCCCTATAAGAGTTCGACGTAACTTGATAGGAAAACGTGTTTTCGTGAAGAAATCATGACAAACTAACACAAAATGAAGTTTTCATTATAACTTGACATTCTGAGTTCATTTCATGAAACCTGCGCTTCCCCTATAAGAGTTCAACCTACCATTATAGGAAAACGTGTTTTCGTGAAGAAATCATGACAAACTAACACAAAATGAAGATTTCATTATAACTTGACATTCTGAGTTCATTTCATGAAACCTGCGCTTCCCCTGTAAGAGTTCGACGTAACTTGATAGGAAAACGTGTTTTCGTGAAGAAATCATGACAAACTAACACAAAATGAAGTTTTCATTATAACTTGACATTCTGAGTTCATTTCATGAAACCTGCGCTTCCCCTATAAGAGTTCGACGTAACTTGACAGGAAAACGTGTTTTCGTGAAGAAATCATGACAAACTAACACAAAATGAAGTTTTCATTATAACTTGACATTCTGAGTTCATTTCATGAAACCTGCGCTTCCCCTGTAAGAGTTCGACGTAACTTGATAGGAAAACGTGTTTTCGTGAAGAAATCATGACAAACTAACACAAAATGAAGTTTTCATTATAACTTGACATTCTGAGTTCATTTCATGAAACCTGCGCTTCCCCTATAAGAGTTCAACCTACCATTATAGGAAAACGTGTTTTCGTGAAGAAATCATGACAAACTAACACAAAATGAAGATTTCATTATAACTTGACATTCTGAGTTCATTTCATGAAACCTGCGCTTCCCCTGTAAGAGTTCGACGTAACTTGATAGGAAAACGTGTTTTCGTGAAGAAATCATGACAAACTAACACAAAATGAAGTTTTCATTATAACTTGACATTCTGAGTTCATTTCATGAAACCTGCGCTTCCCCTATAAGAGTTCGACGTAACTTGACAGGAAAACGTGTTTTCGTGAAGAAATCATGACAAACTAACACAAAATGAAGTTTTCATTATAACTTGACATTCTGAGTTCATTTCATGAAACCTGCGCTTCCCCTATAAGAGTTCGACGTAACTTGACAGGAAAACGTGTTTTCGTGAAGAAATCATGACAAACTAACACAAAATGAAGATTTCATTATAACTTGACATTCTGAGTTCATTTCATGAAACCTGCGCTTCCCCTGTAAGAGTTCGACGTAACTTGATAGGAAAACGTGTTTTCGTGAAGAAATCATGACAAACTAACACAAAATGAAGTTTTCATTATAACTTGACATTCTGAGTTCATTTCATGAAACCTGCGCTTCCCCTATAAGAGTTCGACGTAACTTGACAGGAAAACGTGTTTTCGTGAAGAAATCATGACAAACTAACACAAAATGAAGTTTTCATTATAACTTGACATTCTGAGTTCATTTCATGAAACCTGCGCTTCCCCTATAAGAGTTCGACGTAACTTGACAGGAAAACGTGTTTTCGTGAAGAAATCATGACAAACTAACACAAAATGAAGTTTTCATTATAACTTGACATTCTGAGTTCATTTCATGAAACCTGCGCTTCCCCTATAAGAGTTCGACGTAACTTGATAGGAAAACGTGTTTTCGTGAAGAAATCATTACAAACTAACACAAAATGAAGTTTTCATTATAACTTGACATTCTGAGTTCATTTCATGAAACCTGCGCTTCCCCTATAAGAGTTCAACCTACCATTATAGGAAAACGTGTTTTCGTGAAGAAATCATGACAAACTAACACAAAATGAAGATTTCATTATAACTTGACATTCTGAGTTCATTTCATGAAACCTGCGCTTCCCCTGTAAGAGTTCGACGTAACGTGATAGGAAAACGTGTTTTCGTGAAGAAATCATGACAAACTAACACAAAATGAAGTTTTCATTATAACTTGACATTCTGAGTTCATTTCATGAAACCTGCGCTTCCCCTATAAGAGTTCGACGTAACTTGACAGGAAAACGTGTTTTCGTGAAGAAATCATGACAAACTAACACAAAATGAAGTTTTCATTATAACTTGACATTCTGAGTTCATTTCATGAAACCTGCGCTTCCCCTGTAAGAGTTCGACGTAACTTGATAGGAAAACGTGTTTTCGTGAAGAAATCATGACAAACTAACACAAAATGAAGTTTTCATTATAACTTGACATTCTGAGTTCATTTCATGAAACCTGCGCTTCCCCTATAAGAGTTCAACCTACCATTATAGGAAAACGTGTTTTCGTGAAGAAATCATGACAAACTAACACAAAATGAAGATTTCATTATAACTTGACATTCTGAGTTCATTTCATGAAACCTGCGCTTCCCCTGTAAGAGTTCGACGTAACTTGATAGGAAAACGTGTTTTCGTGAAGAAATCATGACAAACTAACACAAAATGAAGTTTTCATTATAACTTGACATTCTGAGTTCATTTCATGAAACCTGCGCTTCCCCTATAAGAGTTCGACGTAACTTGACAGGAAAACGTGTTTTCGTGAAGAAATCATGACAAACTAACACAAAATGAAGTTTTCATTATAACTTGACATTCTGAGTTCATTTCATGAAACCTGCGCTTCCCCTATAAGAGTTCGACGTAACTTGACAGGAAAACGTGTTTTCGTGAAGAAATCATGACAAACTAACACAAAATGAAGATTTCATTATAACTTGACATTCTGAGTTCATTTCATGAAACCTGCGCTTCCCCTGTAAGAGTTCGACGTAACTTGATAGGAAAACGTGTTTTCGTGAAGAAATCATGACAAACTAACACAAAATGAAGTTTTCATTATAACTTGACATTCTGAGTTCATTTCATGAAACCTGCGCTTCCCCTATAAGAGTTCAACCTACCATTATAGGAAAACGTGTTTTCGTGAAGAAATCATGACAAACTAACACAAAATGAAGATTTCATTATAACTTGACATTCTGAGTTCATTTCATGAAACCTGCGCTTCCCCTGTAAGAGTTCGACGTAACTTGATAGGAAAACGTGTTTTCGTGAAGAAATCATGACAAACTAACACAAAATGAAGTTTTCATTATAACTTGACATTCTGAGTTCATTTCATGAAACCTGCGCTTCCCCTATAAGAGTTCGACGTAACTTGATAGGAAAACGTGTTTTCGTGAAGAAATCATGACAAACTAACACAAAATGATGATTTCATTATAACTTGACATTCTGAGTTCATTTCATGAAACCTGCGCTTCCCCTATAAGAGTTCGACGTAACTTGATAGGAAAACGTGTTTTCGTGAAGAAATCATGACAAACTAACACAAAATGAAGTTTTCATTATAACTTGACATTCTGAGTTCATTTCATGAAACCTGCGCTTCCCCTATAAAAGTTCAACCTACCATTATAGGAAAACGTGTTTTCGTGAAGAAATCATGACAAACTAACACAAAATGAAGATTTCATTATAACTTGACATTCTGAGTTCATTTCATGAAACCTGCGCTTCCCCTATAAGAGTTCGACGTAACTTGATAGGAAAACGTGTTTTCGTGAAGAAATCATGACAAACTAACACAAAATGATGATTTCATTATAACTTGACATTCTGAGTTCATTTCATGAAACCTGCGCTTCCCCTATAAGAGTTCGACGTAACTTGACAGGAAAACGTGTTTTCGTGAAGAAATCATGACAAACTAACACAAAATGAAGTTTTCATTATAACTTGACATTCTGAGTTCATTTCATGAAACCTGCGCTTCCCCTATAAGAGTTCGACGTAACTTGACAGGAAAACGTGTTTTCGTGAAGAAATCATGACAAACTAACACAAAATGAAGATTTCATAATAACTTGACATTCTGAGTTCATTTCATGAAACCTGCGCTTCCCCTATAAGAGTTCGACGTAACTTGACAGGAAAACGTGTTTTCGTGAAGAAATCATGACAAACTAATACAAAATGAAGTTTTCATTATAACTTGACATTCTGAGTTCATTTCATGAAACCTGCGCTTCCCCTATAAGAGTTCGACGTAACTTGATAGGAAAACGTGTTTTCGTGAAGAAATCATGACAAACTAACAGAAAATGAAGTTTTCATTATAACTTGACATTCTGAGTTCATTTCATGAAACCTGCGCTTCCCCTATAAGAGTTCAACCTACCGTTATAGGAAAACGTGTTTTCGTGAAGAAATCATGACAAACTAACACAAAATGAAGATTTCATTATAACTTGACATTCTGAGTTCATTTCATGAAACCTGCGCTTCCCCTGTAAGAGTTCGACGTAACTTGATAGGAAAACGTGTTTTCGTGAAGAAATCATGACAAACTAACACAAAATGAAGTTTTCATTATAACTTGACATTCTGAGTTCATTTCATGAAACCTGCGCTTCCCCTATAAGAGTTCGACGTAACTTGACAGGAAAACGTGTTTTCGTGAAGAAATCATGACAAACTAACACAAAATGAAGTTTTCATTATAACTTGACATTCTGAGTTCATTTCATGAAACCTGCGCTTCCCCTATAAGAGTTCGACGTAACTTGACAGGAAAACGTGTTTTCGTGAAGAAATCATGACAAACTAACACAAAATGAAGTTTTCATTATAACTTGACATTCTGAGTTCATTTCATGAAACCTGCGCTTCCCCTATAAGAGTTCGACGTAACTTGATAGGAAAACGTGTTTTCGTGAAGAAATCATGACAAACTAACACAAAATGAAGTTTTCATTATAACTTGACATTCTGAGTTCATTTCATGAAACCTGCGCTTCCCCTATAAGAGTTCAACCTACCATTATAGGAAAACGTGTTTTCGTGAAGAAATCATGACAAACTAACACAAAATGAAGATTTCATTATAACTTGACATTCTGAGTTCATTTCATGAAACCTGCGCTTCCCCTGTAAGAGTTCGACGTAACTTGATAGGAAAACGTGTTTTCGTGAAGAAATCATGACAAACTAACACAAAATGAAGTTTTCATTATAACTTGACATTCTGAGTTCATTTCATGAAACCTGCGCTTCCCCTATAAGAGTTCGACGTAACTTGATAGGAAAACGTGTTTTCGTGAAGAAATCATGACAAACTAACACAAAATGAAGTTTTCATTATAACTTGACATTCTGAGTTCATTTCATGAAACCTGCGCTTCCCCTATAAGAGTTCAACCTACCATTATAGGAAAACGTGTTTTCGTGAAGAAATCATGACAAACTAACACAAAATGAAGATTTCATTATAACTTGACATTCTGAGTTCATTTCATGAAACCTGCGCTTCCCCTGTAAGAGTTCGACGTAACTTGATAGGAAAACGTGTTTTCGTGAAGAAATCATGACAAACTAACACAAAATGAAGTTTTCATTATAACTTGACATTCTGAGTTCATTTCATGAAACCTGCGCTTCCCCTATAAGAGTTCGACGTAACTTGATAGGAAAACGTGTTTTCGTGAAGAAATCATGACAAACTAACACAAAATGAAGTTTTCATTATAACTTGACATTCTGAGTTCATTTCATGAAACCTGCGCTTCCCCTATAAGAGTTCGACGTAACTTGATAGGAAAATGTGTTTTCGTGAAGAAATCATGACAAACTAACAGAAAATGATGATTTCATTATAACTTGACATTCTGAGTTCATTTCATGAAACCTGCGCTTCCCCTATAAGAGTTCGACGTAACTTGACAGGAAATCGTGTTTTCGTGAAGAAATCATGACAAACTAACACAAAATGAAGTTTTCATTATAACTTGACATTCTGAGTTCATTTCATGAAACCTGCGCTTCCCCTATAAGAGTTCGACGTAACTTGACAGGAAAACGTGTTTTCGTGAAGAAATCATGACAAACTAACACAAAATGAAGATTTCATAATAACTTGACATTCTGAGTTCATTTCATGAAACCTGCGCTTCCCCTATAAGAGTTCAACCTACCATTATAGGAAAACGTGTTTTCGTGAAGAAATCATGACAAACTAACACAAAATGAAGATTTCATTATAACTTGACATTCTGAGTTCATTTCATGAAACCTGCGCTTCCCCTGTAAGAGTTCGACGTAACTTGATAGGAAAACGTGTTTTCGTGAAGAAATCATGACAAACTAACACAAAATGAAGTTTTCATTATAACTTGACATTCTGAGTTCATTTCATGAAACCTGCGCTTCCCCTATAAGAGTTCGACGTAACTTGATAGGAAAACGTGTTTTCGTGAAGAAATCATGACAAACTAACACAAAATGATGATTTCATTATAACTTGACATTCTGAGTTCATTTCATGAAACCTGCGCTTCCCCTATAAGAGTTCGACGTAACTTGATAGGAAAACGTGTTTTCGTGAAGAAATCATGACAAACTAACACAAAATGAAGTTTTCATTATAACTTGACATTCTGAGTTCATTTCATGAAACCTGCGCTTCCCCTATAAAAGTTCAACCTACCATTATAGGAAAACGTGTTTTCGTGAAGAAATCATGACAAACTAACACAAAATGAAGATTTCATTATAACTTGACATTCTGAGTTCATTTCATGAAACCTGCGCTTCCCCTATAAGAGTTCGACGTAACTTGATAGGAAAACGTGTTTTCGTGAAGAAATCATGACAAACTAACACAAAATGAAGTTTTCATTATAACTTGACATTCTGAGTTCATTTCATGAAAGCTGCGCTTCCCCTATAAGAGTTCGACGTAACTTGATAGGAAAACGTGTTTTCGTGAAGAAATCATGACAAACTAACACAAAATGAAGTTTTCATTATAACTTGACATTCTGAGTTCATTTCATGAAACCTGCGCTTCCCCTATAAGAGTTCGACGTAACTTGATAGGAAAATGTGTTTTCGTGAAGAAATCATGACAAACTAACAGAAAATGATGATTTCATTATAACTTGACATTCTGAGTTCATTTCATGAAACCTGCGCTTCCCCTATAAGAGTTCGACGTAACTTGACAGGAAATCGTGTTTTCGTGAAGAAATCATGACAAACTAACACAAAATGAAGTTTTCATTATAACTTGACATTCTGAGTTCATTTCATGAAACCTGCGCTTCCCCTATAAGAGTTCGACGTAACTTGACAGGAAAACGTGTTTTCGTGAAGAAATCATGACAAACTAACACAAAATGAAGATTTCATAATAACTTGACATTCTGAGTTCATTTCATGAAACCTGCGCTTCCCCTATAAGAGTTCAACCTACCATTATAGGAAAACGTGTTTTCGTGAAGAAATCATGACAAACTAACACAAAATGAAGATTTCATTATAACTTGACATTCTGAGTTCATTTCATGAAACCTGCGCTTCCCCTGTAAGAGTTCGACGTAACTTGATAGGAAAACGTGTTTTCGTGAAGAAATCATGACAAACTAACACAAAATGAAGTTTTCATTATAACTTGACATTCTGAGTTCATTTCATGAAACCTGCGCTTCCCCTATAAGAGTTCGACGTAACTTGATAGGAAAACGTGTTTTCGTGAAGAAATCATGACAAACTAACACAAAATGATGATTTCATTATAACTTGACATTCTGAGTTCATTTCATGAAACCTGCGCTTCCCCTATAAGAGTTCGACGTAACTTGATAGGAAAACGTGTTTTCGTGAAGAAATCATGACAAACTAACACAAAATGAAGTTTTCATTATAACTTGACATTCTGAGTTCATTTCATGAAACCTGCGCTTCCCCTATAAAAGTTCAACCTACCATTATAGGAAAACGTGTTTTCGTGAAGAAATCATGACAAACTAACACAAAATGAAGATTTCATTATAACTTGACATTCTGAGTTCATTTCATGAAACCTGCGCTTCCCCTATAAGAGTTCGACGTAACTTGATAGGAAAACGTGTTTTCGTGAAGAAATCATGACAAACTAACACAAAATGAAGTTTTCATTATAACTTGACATTCTGAGTTCATTTCATGAAAGCTGCGCTTCCCCTATAAGAGTTCGACGTAACTTGATAGGAAAACGTGTTTTCGTGAAGAAATCATGACAAACTAACACAAAATGAAGTTTTCATTATAACTTGACATTCTGAGTTCATTTCATGAAACCTGCGCTTCCCCTATAAGAGTTCGACGTAACTTGATAGGAAAACGTGTTTTCGTGAAGAAATCATGACAAACTAACACAAAATGATGATTTCATTATAACTTGACATTATGAGTTCATTTCATGAAACCTGCGCTTCCCCTATAAGAGTTCGACGTAACTTGACAGGAAAACGTGTTTTCGTGAAGAAATCATGACAAACTAACACAAAATGAAGATTTCATAATAACTTGACATTCTGAGTTCATTTCATGAAACCTGCGCTTCCCCTATAAGAGTTCAACCTACCATTATAGGAAAACGTGTTTTCGTGAAGAAATCATGACAAACTAACACAAAATGAAGATTTCATTATAACTTGACATTCTGAGTTCATTTCATGAAACCTGCGCTTCCCCTGTAAGAGTTCGACGTAACTTGATAGGAAAACGTGTTTTCGTGAAGAAATCATGACAAACTAACACAAAATGAAGTTTTCATTATAACTTGACATTCTGAGTTCATTTCATGAAACCTGCGCTTCCCCTATAAGAGTTCGACGTAACTTGATAGGAAAACGTGTTTTCGTGAAGAAATCATGACAAACTAACACAAAATGAAGTTTTCATTATAACTTGACATTCTGAGTTCATTTCATGAAACCTGCGCTTCCCCTATAAGAGTTCGACGTAACTTGACAGGAAAACGTGTTTTCGTGAAGAAATCATGACAAACTAACACAAAATGAAGATTTCATAATAACTTGACATTCTGAGTTCATTTCATGAAACCTGCGCTTCCCCTATAAGAGTTCAACCTACCATTATAGGAAAACGTGTTTTCGTGAAGAAATCATGACAAACTAACACAAAATGAAGATTTCATTATAACTTGACATTCTGAGTTCATTTCATGAAACCTGCGCTTCCCCTATAAGAGTTCGACGTAACTTGATAGGAAAACGTGTTTTCGTGAAGAAATCATGACAAACTAACAGAAAATGAAGTTTTCATTATAACTTGACATTCTGAGTTCATTTCATGAAACCTGCGCTTCCCCTATAAGAGTTCAACCTACCGTTATAGGAAAACGTGTTTTCGTGAAGAAATCATGACAAACTAACACAAAATGAAGATTTCATTATAACTTGACATTCTGAGTTCATTTCATGAAACCTGCGCTTCCCCTGTAAGAGTTCGACGTAACTTGATAGGAAAACGTGTTTTCGTGAAGAAATCATGACAAACTAACACAAAATGAAGTTTTCATTATAACTTGACATTCTGAGTTCATTTCATGAAACCTGCGCTTCCCCTATAAGAGTTCGACGTAACTTGACAGGAAAACGTGTTTTCGTGAAGAAATCATGACAAACTAATACAAAATGAAGTTTTCATTATAACTTGACATTCTGAGTTCATTTCATGAAACCTGCGCTTCCCCTATAAGAGTTCGACGTAACTTGATAGGAAAACGTGTTTTCGTGAAGAAATCATGACAAACTAACACAAAATGAAGTTTTCATTATAACTTGACATTCTGAGTTCATTTCATGAAACCTGCGCTTCCCCTATAAGAGTTCGACGTAACTTGACAGGAAAACGTGTTTTCGTGAAGAAATCATGACAAACTAACACAAAATGAAGATTTCATAATAACTTGACATTCTGAGTTCATTTCATGAAACCTGCGCTTCCCCTATAAGAGTTCAACCTACCATTATAGGAAAACGTGTTTTCGTGAAGAAATCATGACAAACTAACACAAAATGAAGATTTCATTATAACTTGACATTCTGAGTTCATTTCATGAAACCTGCGCTTCCCCTATAAGAGTTCGACGTAACTTGATAGGAAAACGTGTTTTCGTGAAGAAATCATGACAAACTAACAGAAAATGAAGTTTTCATTATAACTTGACATTCTGAGTTCATTTCATGAAACCTGCGCTTCCCCTATAAGAGTTCAACCTACCGTTATAGGAAAACGTGTTTTCGTGAAGAAATCATGACAAACTAACACAAAATGAAGATTTCATTATAACTTGACATTCTGAGTTCATTTCATGAAACCTGCGCTTCCCCTGTAAGAGTTCGACGTAACTTGATAGGAAAACGTGTTTTCGTGAAGAAATCATGACAAACTAACACAAAATGAAGTTTTCATTATAACTTGACATTCTGAGTTCATTTCATGAAACCTGCGCTTCCCCTATAAGAGTTCGACGTAACTTGACAGGAAAACGTGTTTTCGTGAAGAAATCATGACAAACTAATACAAAATGAAGTTTTCATTATAACTTGACATTCTGAGTTCATTTCATGAAACCTGCGCTTCCCCTATAAGAGTTCGACGTAACTTGATAGGAAAACGTGTTTTCGTGAAGAAATCATGACAAACTAACAGAAAATGAAGTTTTCATTATAACTTGACATTCTGAGTTCATTTCATGAAACCTGCGCTTCCCCTATAAGAGTTCAACCTACCGTTATAGGAAAACGTGTTTTCGTGAAGAAATCATGACAAACTAACACAAAATGAAGATTTCATTATAACTTGACATTCTGAGTTCATTTCATGAAACCTGCGCTTCCCCTGTAAGAGTTCGACGTAACTTGATAGGAAAACGTGTTTTCGTGAAGAAATCATGACAAACTAACACAAAATGAAGTTTTCATTATAACTTGACATTCTGAGTTCATTTCATGAAACCTGCGCTTCCCCTATAAGAGTTCGACGTAACTTGACAGGAAAACGTGTTTTCGTGAAGAAATCATGACAAACTAACACAAAATGAAGTTTTCATTATAACTTGACATTCTGAGTTCATTTCATGAAACCTGCGCTTCCCCTATAAGAGTTCGACGTAACTTGACAGGAAAACGTGTTTTCGTGAAGAAATCATGACAAACTAACACAAAATGAAGTTTTCATTATAACTTGACATTCTGAGTTCATTTCATGAAACCTGCGCTTCCCCTATAAGAGTTCGACGTAACTTGATAGGAAAACGTGTTTTCGTGAAGAAATCATGACAAACTAACACAAAATGAAGTTTTCATTATAACTTGACATTCTGAGTTCATTTCATGAAACCTGCGCTTCCCCTATAAGAGTTCAACCTACCATTATAGGAAAACGTGTTTTCGTGAAGAAATCATGACAAACTAACACAAAATGAAGATTTCATTATAACTTGACATTCTGAGTTCATTTCATGAAACCTGCGCTTCCCCTGTAAGAGTTCGACGTAACTTGATAGGAAAACGTGTTTTCGTGAAGAAATCATGACAAACTAACACAAAATGAAGTTTTCATTATAACTTGACATTCTGAGTTCATTTCATGAAACCTGCGCTTCCCCTATAAGAGTTCGACGTAACTTGATAGGAAAACGTGTTTTCGTGAAGAAATCATGACAAACTAACACAAAATGAAGTTTTCATTATAACTTGACATTCTGAGTTCATTTCATGAAACCTGCGCTTCCCCTATAAGAGTTCGACGTAACTTGATAGGAAAACGTGTTTTCGTGAAGAAATCATGACAAACTAACACAAAATGAAGTTTTCATTATAACTTGACATTCTGAGTTCATTTCATGAAACCTGCGCTTCCCCTATAAGAGTTCAACCTACCATTATAGGAAAACGTGTTTTCGTGAAGAAATCATGACAAACTAACACAAAATGAAGATTTCATTATAACTTGACATTCTGAGTTCATTTCATGAAACCTGCGCTTCCCCTGTAAGAGTTCGACGTAACTTGATAGGAAAACGTGTTTTCGTGAAGAAATCATGACAAACTAACACAAAATGAAGTTTTCATTATAACTTGACATTCTGAGTTCATTTCATGAAACCTGCGCTTCCCCTATAAGAGTTCGACGTAACTTGATAGGAAAACGTGTTTTCGTGAAGAAATCATGACAAACTAACACAAAATGATGATTTCATTATAACTTGACATTCTGAGTTCATTTCATGAAACCTGCGCTTCCCCTATAAGAGTTCGACGTAACTTGATAGGAAAACGTGTTTTCGTGAAGAAATCATGACAAACTAACACAAAATGAAGTTTTCATTATAACTTGACATTCTGAGTTCATTTCATGAAACCTGCGCTTCCCCTATAAGAGTTCAACCTACCATTATAGGAAAACGTGTTTTCGTGAAGAAATCATGACAAACTAACACAAAATGAAGATTTCATTATAACTTGACATTCTGAGTTCATTTCATGAAACCTGCGCTTCCCCTGTAAGAGTTCGACGTAACTTGATAGGAAAACGTGTTTTCGTGAAGAAATCATGACAAACTAACACAAAATGAAGTTTTCATTATAACTTGACATTCTGAGTTCATTTCATGAAACCTGCGCTTCCCCTATAAGAGTTCGACGTAACTTGATAGGAAAACGTGTTTTCGTGAAGAAATCATGACAAACTAACACAAAATGATGATTTCATTATAACTTGACATTCTGAGTTCATTTCATGAAACCTGCGCTTCCCCTATAAGAGTTCGACGTAACTTGATAGGAAAACGTGTTTTCGTGAAGAAATCATGACAAACTAACACAAAATGAAGTTTTCATTATAACTTGACATTCTGAGTTCATTTCATGAAACCTGCGCTTCCCCTATAAGAGTTCGACGTAACTTGACAGGAAAACGTGTTTTCGTGAAGAAATCATGACAAACTAACACAAAATGAAGATTTCATAATAACTTGACATTCTGAGTTCATTTCATGAAACCTGCGCTTCCCCTATAAGAGTTCAACCTACCATTATAGGAAAACGTGTTTTCGTGAAGAAATCATGACAAACTAACACAAAATGAAGATTTCATTATAACTTGACATTCTGAGTTCATTTCATGAAACCTGCGCTTCCCCTGTAAGAGTTCGACGTAACTTGATAGGAAAACGTGTTTTCGTGAAGAAATCATGACAAACTAACACAAAATGAAGTTTTCATTATAACTTGACATTCTGAGTTCATTTCATGAAACCTGCGCTTCCCCTATAAGAGTTCGACGTAACTTGATAGGAAAACGTGTTTTCGTGAAGAAATCATGACAAACTAACACAAAATGATGATTTCATTATAACTTGACATTCTGAGTTCATTTCATGAAACCTGCGCTTCCCCTATAAGAGTTCGACGTAACTTGATAGGAAAACGTGTTTTCGTGAAGAAATCATGACAAACTAACACAAAATGAAGTTTTCATTATAACTTGACATTCTGAGTTCATTTCATGAAACCTGCGCTTCCCCTATAAAAGTTCAACCTACCATTATAGGAAAACGTGTTTTCGTGAAGAAATCATGACAAACTAACACAAAATGAAGATTTCATTATAACTTGACATTCTGAGTTCATTTCATGAAACCTGCGCTTCCCCTATAAGAGTTCGACGTAACTTGATAGGAAAACGTGTTTTCGTGAAGAAATCATGACAAACTAACACAAAATGAAGTTTTCATTATAACTTGACATTCTGAGTTCATTTCATGAAAGCTGCGCTTCCCCTATAAGAGTTCGACGTAACTTGATAGGAAAACGTGTTTTCGTGAAGAAATCATGACAAACTAACACAAAATGAAGTTTTCATTATAACTTGACATTCTGAGTTCATTTCATGAAACCTGCGCTTCCCCTATAAGAGTTCGACGTAACTTGATAGGAAAACGTGTTTTCGTGAAGAAATCATGACAAACTAACACAAAATGATGATTTCATTATAACTTGACATTCTGAGTTCATTTCATGAAACCTGCGCTTCCCCTATAAGAGTTCGACGTAACTTGACAGGAAATCGTGTTTTCGTGAAGAAATCATGACAAACTAACACAAAATGAAGTTTTCATTATAACTTGACATTCTGAGTTCATTTCATGAAACCTGCGCTTCCCCTATAAGAGTTCGACGTAACTTGACAGGAAAACGTGTTTTCGTGAAGAAATCATGACAAACTAACACAAAATGAAGATTTCATAATAACTTGACATTCTGAGTTCATTTCATGAAACCTGCGCTTCCCCTATAAGAGTTCAACCTACCATTATAGGAAAACGTGTTTTCGTGAAGAAATCATGACAAACTAACACAAAATGAAGATTTCATTATAACTTGACATTCTGAGTTCATTTCATGAAACCTGCGCTTCCCCTGTAAGAGTTCGACGTAACTTGATAGGAAAACGTGTTTTCGTGAAGAAATCATGACAAACTAACACAAAATGAAGTTTTCATTATAACTTGACATTCTGAGTTCATTTCATGAAACCTGCGCTTCCCCTATAAGAGTTCGACGTAACTTGATAGGAAAACGTGTTTTCGTGAAGAAATCATGACAAACTAACACAAAATGAAGTTTTCATTATAACTTGACATTCTGAGTTCATTTCATGAAACCTGCGCTTCCCCTATAAGAGTTCGACGTAACTTGACAGGAAAACGTGTTTTCGTGAAGAAATCATGACAAACTAACACAAAATGAAGATTTCATAATAACTTGACATTCTGAGTTCATTTCATGAAACCTGCGCTTCCCCTATAAGAGTTCAACCTACCATTATAGGAAAACGTGTTTTCGTGAAGAAATCATGACAAACTAACACAAAATGAAGATTTCATTATAACTTGACATTCTGAGTTCATTTCATGAAACCTGCGCTTCCCCTATAAGAGTTCGACGTAACTTGATAGGAAAACGTGTTTTCGTGAAGAAATCATGACAAACTAACAGAAAATGAAGTTTTCATTATAACTTGACATTCTGAGTTCATTTCATGAAACCTGCGCTTCCCCTATAAGAGTTCAACCTACCGTTATAGGAAAACGTGTTTTCGTGAAGAAATCATGACAAACTAACACAAAATGAAGATTTCATTATAACTTGACATTCTGAGTTCATTTCATGAAACCTGCGCTTCCCCTGTAAGAGTTCGACGTAACTTGATAGGAAAACGTGTTTTCGTGAAGAAATCATGACAAACTAACACAAAATGAAGTTTTCATTATAACTTGACATTCTGAGTTCATTTCATGAAACCTGCGCTTCCCCTATAAGAGTTCGACGTAACTTGACAGGAAAACGTGTTTTCGTGAAGAAATCATGACAAACTAACACAAAATGAAGTTTTCATTATAACTTGACATTCTGAGTTCATTTCATGAAACCTGCGCTTCCCCTATAAGAGTTCGACGTAACTTGACAGGAAAACGTGTTTTCGTGAAGAAATCATGACAAACTAACACAAAATGAAGTTTTCATTATAACTTGACATTCTGAGTTCATTTCATGAAACCTGCGCTTCCCCTATAAGAGTTCGACGTAACTTGATAGGAAAACGTGTTTTCGTGAAGAAATCATGACAAACTAACACAAAATGAAGTTTTCATTATAACTTGACATTCTGAGTTCATTTCATGAAACCTGCGCTTCCCCTATAAGAGTTCAACCTACCATTATAGGAAAACGTGTTTTCGTGAAGAAATCATGACAAACTAACACAAAATGAAGATTTCATTATAACTTGACATTCTGAGTTCATTTCATGAAACCTGCGCTTCCCCTGTAAGAGTTCGACGTAACTTGATAGGAAAACGTGTTTTCGTGAAGAAATCATGACAAACTAACACAAAATGAAGTTTTCATTATAACTTGACATTCTGAGTTCATTTCATGAAACCTGCGCTTCCCCTATAAGAGTTCGACGTAACTTGATAGGAAAACGTGTTTTCGTGAAGAAATCATGACAAACTAACACAAAATGAAGTTTTCATTATAACTTGACATTCTGAGTTCATTTCATGAAACCTGCGCTTCCCCTATAAGAGTTCAACCTACCATTATAGGAAAACGTGTTTTCGTGAAGAAATCATGACAAACTAACACAAAATGAAGATTTCATTATAACTTGACATTCTGAGTTCATTTCATGAAACCTGCGCTTCCCCTATAAGAGTTCGACGTAACTTGATAGGAAAACGTGTTTTCGTGAAGAAATCATGACAAACTAACAGAAAATGAAGTTTTCATTATAACTTGACATTCTGAGTTCATTTCATGAAACCTGCGCTTCCCCTATAAGAGTTCAACCTACCGTTATAGGAAAACGTGTTTTCGTGAAGAAATCATGACAAACTAACACAAAATGAAGATTTCATTATAACTTGACATTCTGAGTTCATTTCATGAAACCTGCGCTTCCCCTGTAAGAGTTCGACGTAACTTGATAGGAAAACGTGTTTTCGTGAAGAAATCATGACAAACTAACACAAAATGAAGTTTTCATTATAACTTGACATTCTGAGTTCATTTCATGAAACCTGCGCTTCCCCTATAAGAGTTCGACGTAACTTGACAGGAAAACGTGTTTTCGTGAAGAAATCATGACAAACTAACACAAAATGAAGTTTTCATTATAACTTGACATTCTGAGTTCATTTCATGAAACCTGCGCTTCCCCTATAAGAGTTCGACGTAACTTGACAGGAAAACGTGTTTTCGTGAAGAAATCATGACAAACTAACACAAAATGAAGTTTTCATTATAACTTGACATTCTGAGTTCATTTCATGAAACCTGCGCTTCCCCTATAAGAGTTCGACGTAACTTGATAGGAAAACGTGTTTTCGTGAAGAAATCATGACAAACTAACACAAAATGAAGTTTTCATTATAACTTGACATTCTGAGTTCATTTCATGAAACCTGCGCTTCCCCTATAAGAGTTCAACCTACCATTATAGGAAAACGTGTTTTCGTGAAGAAATCATGACAAACTAACACAAAATGAAGATTTCATTATAACTTGACATTCTGAGTTCATTTCATGAAACCTGCGCTTCCCCTGTAAGAGTTCGACGTAACTTGATAGGAAAACGTGTTTTCGTGAAGAAATCATGACAAACTAACACAAAATGAAGTTTTCATTATAACTTGACATTCTGAGTTCATTTCATGAAACCTGCGCTTCCCCTATAAGAGTTCGACGTAACTTGATAGGAAAACGTGTTTTCGTGAAGAAATCATGACAAACTAACACAAAATGAAGTTTTCATTATAACTTGACATTCTGAGTTCATTTCATGAAACCTGCGCTTCCCCTATAAGAGTTCAACCTACCATTATAGGAAAACGTGTTTTCGTGAAGAAATCATGACAAACTAACACAAAATGAAGATTTCATTATAACTTGACATTCTGAGTTCATTTCATGAAACCTGCGCTTCCCCTGTAAGAGTTCGACGTAACTTGATAGGAAAACGTGATTTCGTGAAGAAATCATGACAAACTAACACAAAATGAAGTTTTCATTATAACTTGACATTCTGAGTTCATTTCATGAAACCTGCGCTTCCCCTATAAGAGTTCGACGTAACTTGATAGGAAAACGTGTTTTCGTGAAGAAATCATGACAAACTAACACAAAATGATGATTTCATTATAACTTGACATTCTGAGTTCATTTCATGAAACCTGCGCTTCCCCTATAAGAGTTCGACGTAACTTGATAGGAAAACGTGTTTTCGTGAAGAAATCATGACAAACTAACACAAAATGAAGTTTTCATTATAACTTGACATTCTGAGTTCATTTCATGAAACCTGCGCTTCCCCTATAAGAGTTCAACCTACCATTATAGGAAAACGTGTTTTCGTGAAGAAATCATGACAAACTAACACAAAATGAAGATTTCATTATAACTTGACATTCTGAGTTCATTTCATGAAACCTGCGCTTCCCCTGTAAGAGTTCGACGTAACTTGATAGGAAAACGTGTTTTCGTGAAGAAATCATGACAAACTAACACAAAATGAAGTTTTCATTATAACTTGACATTCTGAGTTCATTTCATGAAACCTGCGCTTCCCCTATAAGAGTTCGACGTAACTTGATAGGAAAACGTGTTTTCGTGAAGAAATCATGACAAACTAACACAAAATGATGATTTCATTATAACTTGACATTCTGAGTTCATTTCATGAAACCTGCGCTTCCCCTATGAGAGTTCGACGTAACTTGATAGGAAAACGTGTTTTCGTGAAGAAATCATGACAAACTAACACAAAATGAAGTTTTCATTATAACTTGACATTCTGAGTTCATTTCATGAAACCTGCGCTTCCCCTATAAAAGTTCAACCTACCATTATAGGAAAACGTGTTTTCGTGAAGAAATCATGACAAACTAACACAAAATGAAGATTTCATTATAACTTGACATTCTGAGTTCATTTCATGAAACCTGCCCTTCCCCTATAAGAGTTCGACGTAACTTGATAGGAAAACGTGTTTTCGTGAAGAAATCATGACAAACTAACACAAAATGAAGTTTTCATTATAACTTGACATTCTGAGTTCATTTCATGAAAGCTGCGCTTCCCCTATAAGAGTTCGACGTAACTTGATAGGAAAACGTGTTTTCGTGAAGAAATCATGACAAACTAACACAAAATGAAGTTTTCATTATAACTTGACATTCTGAGTTCATTTCATGAAACCTGCGCTTCCCCTATAAGAGTTCGACGTAACTTGATAGGAAAACGTGTTTTCGTGAAGAAATCATGACAAACTAACACAAAATGATGATTTCATTATAACTTGACATTCTGAGTTCATTTCATGAAACCTGCGCTTCCCCTATAAGAGTTCGACGTAACTTGACAGGAAATCGTGTTTTCGTGAAGAAATCATGACAAACTAACACAAAATGAAGTTTTCATTATAACTTGACATTCTGAGTTCATTTCATGAAACCTGCGCTTCCCCTATAAGAGTTCGACGTAACTTGACAGGAAAACGTGTTTTCGTGAAGAAATCATGACAAACTAACACAAAATGAAGATTTCATAATAACTTGACATTCTGAGTTCATTTCATGAAACCTGCGCTTCCCCTATAAGAGTTCGACGTAACTTGACAGGAAAACGTGTTTTCGTGAAGAAATCATGACAAACTAACACAAAATGAAGTTTTCATTATAACTTGACATTCTGAGTTCATTTCATGAAACCTGCGCTTCCCCTATAAGAGTTCGACGTAACTTGATAGGAAAACGTGTTTTCGTGAAGAAATCATGACAAACTAACACAAAATGAAGTTTTCATTATAACTTGACATTCTGAGTTCATTTCATGAAACCTGCGCTTCCCCTGTAAGAGTTCGACGTAACTTGATAGGAAAACGTGTTTTCGTGAAGAAATCATGACAAACTAACACAAAATGAAGTTTTCATTATAACTTGACATTCTGAGTTCATTTCATGAAACCTGCGCTTCCCCTATATGAGTTCGACGTAACTTGATAGGAAAACGTGTTTTCGTGAAGAAATCACGACAAACTAACACAAAATCATGATTTCATTATAACTTGACATTCTGAGTTCATTTCATGAAACCTGCGCTTCCCCTATAAGAGTTCGACGTAACTTGATAGGAAAACGTGTTTTCGTGAAGAAATCATGACAAACTAACACAAAATGAAGTTTTCATTATAACTTGACATTCTGAGTTCATTTCATGAAACCTGCGCTTCCCCTATAAGAGTTCGACGTAACTTGACAGGAAAACGTGTTTTCGTGAAGAAATCATGACAAACTAACACAAAATGAAGTTTTCATTATAACTTGACATTCTGAGTTCATTTCATGAAACCTGCGCTTCCCCTATAAGAGTTCGACGTAACTTGATAGGAAAACGTGTTTTCGTGAAGAAATCATGACAAACTAACACAAAATGAAGTTTTCATTATAACTTGACATTCTGAGTTCATTTCATGAAACCTGCGCTTCCCCTATAAGAGTTCGACGTAACTTGATAGGAAAACGTGTTTTCGTGAAGAAATCATGACAAACTAACACAAAATGAAGTTTTCATTATAACTTGACATTCTGAGTTCATTTCATGAAACCTGCGCTTCCCCTATAAGAGTTCGACGTAACTTGATAGGAAAACGTGTTTTCGTGAAGAAATCATGACAAACTAACACAAAATGAAGTTTTCATTATAACTTGACATTCTGAGTTCATTTCATGAAACCTGCGCTTCCCCTATAAGAGTTCAACCTACCATTATAGGAAAACGTGTTTTCGTGAAGAAATCATGACAAACTAACACAAAATGAAGATTTCATTATAACTTGACATTCTGAGTTCATTTCATGAAACCTGCGCTTCCCCTGTAAGAGTTCGACGTAACTTGATAGGAAAACGTGTTTTCGTGAAGAAATCATGACAAACTAACACAAAATGAAGTTTTCATTATAACTTGACATTCTGAGTTCATTTCATGAAACCTGCGCTTCCCCTATAAGAGTTCGACGTAACTTGATAGGAAAACGTGTTTTCGTGAAGAAATCATGACAAACTAACACAAAATGAAGTTTTCATTATAACTTGACATTCTGAGTTCATTTCATGAAACCTGCGCTTCCCCTATAAGAGTTCAACCTACCATTATAGGAAAACGTGTTTTCGTGAAGAAATCATGACAAACTAACACAAAATGAAGATTTCATTATAACTTGACATTCTGAGTTCATTTCATGAAACCTGCGCTTCCCCTGTAAGAGTTCGACGTAACTTGATAGGAAAACGTGTTTTCGTGAAGAAATCATGACAAACTAACACAAAATGAAGTTTTCATTATAACTTGACATTCTGAGTTCATTTCATGAAACCTGCGCTTCCCCTATAAGAGTTCGACGTAACTTGATAGGAAAACGTGTTTTCGTGAAGAAATCATGACAAACTAACACAAAATGATGATTTCATTATAACTTGACATTCTGAGTTCATTTCATGAAACCTGCGCTTCCCCTATAAGAGTTCGACGTAACTTGATAGGAAAACGTGTTTTCGTGAAGAAATCATGACAAACTAACACAAAATGAAGTTTTCATTATAACTTGACATTCTGAGTTCATTTCATGAAACCTGCGCTTCCCCTATAAGAGTTCAACCTACCATTATAGGAAAACGTGTTTTCGTGAAGAAATCATGACAAACTAACACAAAATGAAGATTTCATTATAACTTGACATTCTGAGTTCATTTCATGAAACCTGCGCTTCCCCTGTAAGAGTTCGACGTAACTTGATAGGAAAACGTGTTTTCGTGAAGAAATCATGACAAACTAACACAAAATGAAGTTTTCATTATAACTTGACATTCTGAGTTCATTTCATGAAACCTGCGCTTCCCCTATAAGAGTTCGACGTAACTTGATAGGAAAACGTGTTTTCGTGAAGAAATCATGACAAACTAACACAAAATGATGATTTCATTATAACTTGACATTCTGAGTTCATTTCATGAAACCTGCGCTTCCCCTATAAGAGTTCGACGTAACTTGATAGGAAAACGTGTTTTCGTGAAGAAATCAAGACAAACTAACACAAAATGAAGTTTTCATTATAACTTGACATTCTGAGTTCATTTCATGAAACCTGCGCTTCCCCTATAAAAGTTCAACCTACCATTATAGGAAAACGTGTTTTCGTGAAGAAATCATGACAAACTAACACAAAATGAAGATTTCATTATAACTTGACATTCTGAGTTCATTTCATGAAACCTGCGCTTCCCCTATAAGAGTTCGACGTAACTTGATAGGAAAACGTGTTTTCGTGAAGAAATCATGACAAACTAACACAAAATGAAGTTTTCATTATAACTTGACATTCTGAGTTCATTTCATGAAAGCTGTGCTTCCCCTATAAGAGTTCGACGTAACTTGATAGGAAAACGTGTTTTCGTGAAGAAATCATGACAAACTAACACAAAATGAAGTTTTCATTATAACTTGACATTCTGAGTTCATTTCATGAAACCTGCGCTTCCCCTATAAGAGTTCGACGTAACTTGATAGGAAAACGTGTTTTCGTGAAGAAATCATGACAAACTAACACAAAATGATGATTTCATTATAACTTGACATTCTGAGTTCATTTCATGAAACCTGCGCTTCCCCTATAAGAGTTCGACGTAACTTGACAGGAAAACGTGTTTTCGTGAAGAAATCATGACAAACTAACACAAAATGAAGTTTTCATTATAACTTGACATTCTGAGTTCATTTCATGAAACCTGCGCTTCCCCTATAAGAGTTCGACGTAACTTGACAGGAAAACGTGTTTTCGTGAAGAAATCATGACAAACTAACACAAAATGAAGATTTCATAATAACTTGACATTCTGAGTTCATTTCATGAAACCTGCGCTTCCCCTATAAGAGTTCGACGTAACTTGACAGGAAAACGTGTTTTCGTGAAGAAATCATGACAAACTAACACAAAATGAAGTTTTCATTATAACTTGACATTCTGAGTTCATTTCATGAAACCTGCGCTTCCCCTATAAGAGTTCGACGTAACTTGATAGGAAAACGTGTTTTCGTGAAGAAATCATGACAAACTAACACAAAATGAAGTTTTCATTATAACTTGACATTCTGAGTTCATTTCATGAAACCTGCGCTTCCCCTATAAGAGTTCAACCTACCATTATAGGAAAACGTGTTTTCGTGAAGAAATCATGACAAACTAACACAAAATGAAGATTTCATTATAACTTGACATTCTGAGTTCATTTCATGAAACCTGCGCTTCCCCTGTAAGAGTTCGACGTAACTTGATAGGAAAACGTGTATTCGTGAAGAAATCATGACAAACTAACACAAAATGAAGTTTTCATTATAACTTGACATTCTGAGTTCATTTCATGAAACCTGCGCTTCCCCTATAAGAGTTCGACGTAACTTGATAGGAAAACGTGTTTTCGTGAAGAAATCATGACAAACTAACACAAAATGAAGTTTTCATTATAACTTGACATTCTGAGTTCATTTCATGAAACCTGCGCTTCCCCTATAAGAGTTCGACGTAACTTGACAGGAAAACGTGTTTTCGTGAAGAAATCATGACAAACTAACACAAAATGAAGTTTTCATTATAACTTGACATTCTGAGTTCATTTCATGAAACCTGCGCTTCCCCTATAAGAGTTCGACGTAACTTGATAGGAAAACGTGTTTTCGTGAAGAAATCATGACAAACTAACACAAAATGAAGTTTTCATTATAACTTGACATTCTGAGTTCATTTCATGAAACCTGCGCTTCCCCTATAAGAGTTCAACCTACCATTATAGGAAAACGTATTTTCGTGAAGAAATCATGACAAACTAACACAAAATGAAGATTTCATTATAACTTGACATTCTGAGTTCATTTCATGAAACCTGCGCTTCCCCTGTAAGAGTTCGACGTAACTTGATAGGAAAACGTGTTTTCGTGAAGAAATCATGACAAACTAACACAAAATGAAGTTTTCATTATAACTTGACATTCTGAGTTCATTTCATGAAACCTGCGCTTCCCCTATAAGAGTTCGACGTAACTTGATAGGAAAACGTGTTTTCGTGAAGAAATCATGACAAACTAACACAAAATGATGATTTCATTATAACTTGACATTCTGAGTTCATTTCATGAAACCTGCGCTTCCCCTATAAGAGTTCGACGTAACTTGATAGGAAAACGTGTTTTCGTGAAGAAATCATGACAAACTAACACAAAATGAAGTTTTCATTATAACTTGACATTCTGAGTTCATTTCATGAAACCTGCGCTTCCCCTATAAAAGTTCAACCTACCATTATAGGAAAACGTGTTTTCGTGAAGAAATCATGACAAACTAACACAAAATGAAGATTTCATTATAACTTGACATTCTGAGTTCATTTCATGAAACCTGCGCTTCCCCTGTAAGAGTTCGACGTAACTTGATAGGAAAACGTGTTTTCGTGAAGAAATCATGACAAACTAACACAAAATGAAGTTTTCATTATAACTTGACATTCTGAGTTCATTTCATGAAACCTGCGCTTCCCCTATAAGAGTTCGACGTAACTTGATAGGAAAACGTGTTTTCGTGAAGAAATCATGACAATAACACAAAATGATGATTTCATTATAACTTGACATTCTGAGTTCATTTCATGAAACCTGCGCTTCCCCTATAAGAGTTCGACGTAACTTGATAGGAAAACGTGTTTTCGTGAAGAAATCATGACAAACTAACACAAAATGAAGTTTTCATTATAACTTGACATTCTGAGTTCATTTCATGAAACCTGCGCTTCCCCTATAAAAGTTCAACCTACCATTATAGGAAAACGTGTTTTCGTGAAGAAATCATGACAAACTAACACAAAATGAAGATTTCATTATAACTTGACATTCTGAGTTCATTTCATGAAAGCTGCGCTTCCCCTATAAGAGTTCGACGTAACTTGATAGGAAAACGTGTTTTCGTGAAGAAATCATGACAAACTAACACAAAATGAAGTTTTCATTATAACTTGACATTCTGAGTTCATTTCATGAAACCTGCGCTTCCCCTATAAGAGTTCGACGTAACTTGATAGGAAAACGTGTTTTCGTGAAGAAATCATGACAAACTAACACAAAATGAAGTTTTCATTATAACTTGACATTCTGAGTTCATTTCATGAAACCTGCGCTTCCCCTATAAGAGTTCAACCTACCATTATAGGAAAACGTGTTTTCGTGAAGAAATCATGACAAACTAACACAAAATGAAGATTTCATTATAACTTGACATTCTGAGTTCATTTCATGAAACCTGCGCTTCCCCTGTAAGAGTTCGACGTAACTTGATAGGAAAACGTGTTTTCGTGAAGAAATCATGACAAACTAACACAAAATGAAGTTTTCATTATAACTTGACATTCTGAGTTCATTTCATGAAACCTGCGCTTCCCCTATAAGAGTTCGACGTAACTTGATAGGAAAACGTGTTTTCGTGAAGAAATCATGACAAACTAACACAAAATGATGATTTCATTATAACTTGACATTCTGAGTTCATTTCATGAAACCTGCGCTTCCCCTATAAGAGTTCGACGTAACTTGACAGGAAAACGTGTTTTCGTGAAGAAATCATGACAAACTAACACAAAATGAAGTTTTCATTATAACTTGACATTCTGAGTTCATTTCATGAAACCTGCGCTTCCCCTATAAGAGTTCGACGTAACTTGATAGGAAAACGTGTTTTCGTGAAGAAATCATGACAAACTAACACAAAATGAAGTTTTCATTATAACTTGACATTCTGAGTTCATTTCATGAAACCTGCGCTTCCCCTATAAGAGTTCAACCTACCATTATAGGAAAACGTGTTTTCGTGAAGAAATCATGACAAACTAACACAAAATGAAGATTTCATTATAACTTGACATTCTGAGTTCATTTCATGAAACCTGCGCTTCCCCTGTAAGAGTTCGACGTAACTTGATAGGAAAACGTGTTTTCGTGAAGAAATCATGACAAACTAACACAAAATGAAGATTTCATTATAACTTGACATTCTGAGTTCATTTCATGAAACCTGCGCTTCCCCTGTAAGAGTTCGACGTAACTTGATAGGAAAACGTGTTTTCGTGAAGAAATCATGACAAACTAACACAAAATGAAGTTTTCATTATAACTTGACATTCTGAGTTCATTTCATGAAACCTGCGCTTCCCCTATAAGAGTTCGACGTAACTTGATAGGAAAACGTGTTTTCGTGAAGAAATCATGACAATAACACAAAATGATGATTTCATTATAACTTGACATTCTGAGTTCATTTCATGAAACCTGCGCTTCCCCTATAAGAGTTCGACGTAACTTGATAGGAAAACGTGTTTTCGTGAAGAAATCATGACAAACTAACACAAAATGAAGTTTTCATTATAACTTGACATTCTGAGTTCATTTCATGAAACCTGCGCTTCCCCTATAAAAGTTCAACCTACCATTATAGGAAAACGTGTTTTCGTGAAGAAATCATGACAAACTAACACAAAATGAAGATTTCATTATAACTTGACATTCTGAGTTCATTTCATGAAAGCTGCGCTTCCCCTATAAGAGTTCGACGTAACTTGATAGGAAAACGTGTTTTCGTGAAGAAATCATGACAAACTAACACAAAATGAAGTTTTCATTATAACTTGACATTCTGAGTTCATTTCATGAAACCTGCGCTTCCCCTATAAGAGTTCGACGTAACTTGATAGGAAAACGTGTTTTCGTGAAGAAATCATGACAAACTAACACAAAATGAAGTTTTCATTATAACTTGACATTCTGAGTTCATTTCATGAAACCTGCGCTTCCCCTATAAGAGTTCCACCTACCATTATAGGAAAACGTGTTTTCGTGAAGAAATCATGACAAACTAACACAAAATGAAGATTTCATTATAACTTGACATTCTGAGTTCATTTCATGAAACCTGCGCTTCCCCTGTAAGAGTTCGACGTAACTTGATAGGAAAACGTGTTTTCGTGAAGAAATCATGACAAACTAACACAAAATGAAGTTTTCATTATAACTTGACATTCTGAGTTAATTTCATGAAACCTGCGCTTCCCCTATAAGAGTTCGACGTAACTTGATAGGAAAACGTGTTTTCGTGAAGAAATCATGACAAACTAACACAAAATGATGATTTCATTATAACTTGACATTCTGAGTTCATTTCATGAAACCTGCGCTTCCCCTATAAGAGTTCGACGTAACTTGACAGGAAAACGTGTTTTCGTGAAGAAATCATGACAAACTAACACAAAATGAAGTTTTCATTATAACTTGACATTCTGAGTTCATTTCATGAAACCTGCGCTTCCCCTATAAGAGTTCGACGTAACTTGATAGGAAAACGTGTTTTCGTGAAGAAATCATGACAAACTAACACAAAATGAAGTTTTCATTATAACTTGACATTCTGAGTTCATTTCATGAAACCTGCGCTTCCCCTATAAGAGTTCAACCTACCATTATAGGAAAACGTGTTTTCGTGAAGAAATCATGACAAACTAACACAAAATGAAGATTTCATTATAACTTGACATTCTGAGTTCATTTCATGAAACCTGCGCTTCCCCTGTAAGAGTTCGACGTAACTTGATAGGAAAACGTGTTTTCGTGAAGAAATCATGACAAACTAACACAAAATGAAGATTTCATTATAACTTGACATTCTGAGTTCATTTCATGAAACCTGCGCTTCCCCTGTAAGAGTTCGACGTAACTTGATAGGAAAACGTGTTTTCGTGAAGAAATCATGACAAACTAACACAAAATGAAGTTTTCATTATAACTTGACATTCTGAGTTCATTTCATGAAACCTGCGCTTCCCCTATAAGAGTTCGACGTAACTTGATAGGAAAACGTGTTTTCGTGAAGAAATCATGACAATAACACAAAATGATGATTTCATTATAACTTGACATTCTGAGTTCATTTCATGAAACCTGCGCTTCCCCTATAAGAGTTCGACGTAACTTGATAGGAAAACGTGTTTTCGTGAAGAAATCATGACAAACTAACACAAAATGAAGTTTTCATTATAACTTGACATTCTGAGTTCATTTCATGAAACCTGCGCTTCCCCTATAAAAGTTCAACCTACCATTATAGGAAAACGTGTTTTCGTGAAGAAATCATGACAAACTAACACAAAATGAAGTTTTCATTATAACTTGACATTCTGAGTTCATTTCATGAAACCTGCGCTTCCCCTATAAAAGTTCAACCTACCATTATAGGAAAACGTGTTTTCGTGAAGAAATCATGACAAACTAACACAAAATGAAGAGTTCATTATAACTTGACATTCTGAGTTCATTTCATGAAACCTGCGCTTCCCCTATAAGAGTTCGACGTAACTTGATAGGAAAACGTGTTTTCGCGAAGAAATCATGACAAACTAACACAAAATGAAGTTTTCATTATAACTTGACATTCTGAGTTCATATCATGAAACCTGCGCTTCCCCTATAAGAGTTCAACCTACCATTATAGGAAAATGTGTTTTCGTGAAGAAATCATGACAAACTAACACAAAATGAAGTTTTCATTATAACTTGACATTCTGAGTTCATTTCATGAAACCTGCGCTTCCCCTATAAGAGTTCGACGTAACTTGATAGGAAAACGTGTTTTCGTGAAGAAATCATGACAAACTAACACAAAATGAAGTTTTCATTATAACTTGACATTCTGAGTTCATTTCATGAAACCTGCGCTTCCCCTATAAGAGTTCAACCTACCATTATAGGAAAACGTGTTTTCGTGAAGAAATCATGACAAACTAACACAAAATGAAGATTTCATTATAACTTGACATTCTGAGTTCATTTCATGAAACCTGCGCTTCCCCTGTAAGAGTTCGACGTAACTTGATAGGAAAACGTGTTTTCGTGAAGAAATCATGACAAACTAACACAAAATGAAGTTTTCATTATAACTTGACATTCTGAGTTCATTTCATGAAACCTGCGCTTCCCCTATATGAGTTCGACGTAACTTGATAGGAAAACGTGTTTTCGTGAAGAAATCATGACAAACTAACACAAAATGAAGTTTTCATTATAACTTGACATTCTGAGTTCATTTCATGAAACCTGCGCTTCCCCTATAAGAGTTCAACCTACCATTATAGGAAAACGTGTTTTCGTGAAGAAATCATGACAAACTAACACAAAATGAAGATTTCATTATAACTTGACATTCTGAGTTCATTTCATGAAACCTGCGCTTCCCCTGTAAGAGTTCGACGTAACTTGATAGGAAAACGTGTTTTCGTGAAGAAATCATGACAAACTAACACAAAATGAAGTTTTCATTATAACTTGACATTCTGAGTTCATTTCATGAAACCTGCGCTTCCCCTATAAGAGTTCGACGTAACTTGATAGGAAAACGTGTTTTCGTGAAGAAATCATGACAAACTAACACAAAATGAAGTTTTCATTATAACTTGACATTCTGAGTTCATTTCATGAAACCTGCGCTTCCCCTATAAGAGTTCGACGTAACTTGATAGGAAAACGTGTTTTCGTGAAGAAATCATGACAAACTAACACAAAATGAAGTTTTCATTATAACTTGACATTCTGAGTTCATTTCATGAAACCTGCGCTTCCCCTATAAGAGTTCAACCTACCATTATAGGAAAACGTGTTTTCGTGAAGAAATCATGACAAACTAACACAAAATGAAGTTTTCATTATAACTTGACATTCTGAGTTCATTTCATGAAACCTGCGCTTCCCCTATATGAGTTCGACGTAACTTGATAGGAAAACGTGTTTTCGTGAAGAAATCATGACAAACTAACACAAAATGATGATTTCATTATAACTTGACATTCTGAGTTCATTTCATGAAACCTGCGCTTCCCCTATAAGAGTTCGACGTAACTTGACAGGAAAACGTGTTTTCGTGAAGAAATCATGACAAACTAACACAAAATGAAGTTTTCATTATAACTTGACATTCTGAGTTCATTTCATGAAACCTGCGCTTCCCCTATAAGAGTTCGACGTAACTTGACAGGAAAACGTGTTTTCGTGAAGAAATCATGACAAACTAACACAAAATGAAGATTTCATAATAACTTGACATTCTGAGTTCATTTCATGAAACCTGCGCTTCCCCTATAAGAGTTCGACGTAACTTGACAGGAAAACGTGTTTTCGTGAAGAAATCATGACAAACTAACACAAAATGAAGTTTTCATTATAACTTGACATTCTGAGTTCATTTCATGAAACCTGCGCTTCCCCTATAAGAGTTCGACGTAACTTGATAGGAAAACGTGTTTTCGTGAAGAAATCATGACAAACTAACACAAAATGAAGTTTTCATTATAACTTGACATTCTGAGTTCATTTCATGAAACCTGCGCTTCCCCTATAAGAGTTCAACCTACCATTATAGGAAAACGTGTTTTCGTGAAGAAATCATGACAAACTAACACAAAATGAAGATTTCATTATAACTTGACATTCTGAGTTCATTTCATGAAACCTGCGCTTCCCCTGTAAGAGTTCGACGTAACTTGATAGGAAAACGTGTTTTCGTGAAGAAATCATGACAAACTAACACAAAATGAAGTTTTCATTATAACTTGACATTCTGAGTTCATTTCATGAAACCTGCGCTTCCCCTATAAGAGTTCGACGTAACTTGACAGGAAAACGTGTTTTCGTGAAGAAATCATGACAAACTAACACAAAATGAAGTTTTCATTATAACTTGACATTCTGAGTTCATTTCATGAAACCTGCGCTTCCCCTATAAGAGTTCGACGTAACTTGACAGGAAAACGTGTTTTCGTGAAGAAATCATGACAAACTAACACAAAATGAAGTTTTCATTATAACTTGACATTCTGAGTTCATTTCATGAAACCTGCGCTTCCCCTATAAGAGTTCGACGTAACTTGATAGGAAAACGTGTTTTCGTGAAGAAATCATGACAAACTAACACAAAATGAAGTTTTCATTATAACTTGACATTCTGAGTTCATTTCATGAAACCTGCGCTTCCCCTGTAAGAGTTCGACGTAACTTGATAGGAAAACGTGTTTTCGTGAAGAAATCATGACAAACTAACACAAAATGAAGTTTTCATTATAACTTGACATTCTGAGTTCATTTCATGAAACCTGCGCTTCCCCTATAAGAGTTCGACGTAACTTGACAGGAAAACGTGTTTTCGTGAAGAAATCATGACAAACTAACACAAAATGAAGTTTTCATTATAACTTGACATTCTGAGTTCATTTCATGAAACCTGCGCTTCCCCTATAAGAGTTCGACGTAACTTGACAGGAAAACGTGTTTTCGTGAAGAAATCATGACAAACTAACACAAAATGAAGTTTTCATTATAACTTGACATTCTGAGTTCATTTCATGAAACCTGCGCTTCCCCTATAAGAGTTCAACCTACCATTATAGGAAAACGTGTTTTCGTGAAGAAATCATGACAAACTAACACAAAATGAAGATTTCATTATAACTTGACATTCTGAGTTCATTTCATGAAACCTGCGCTTCCCCTGTAAGAGTTCGACGTAACTTGATAGGAAAACGTGTTTTCGTGAAGAAATCATGACAAACTAACACAAAATGAAGTTTTCATTATAACTTGACATTCTGAGTTCATTTCATGAAACCTGCGCTTCCCCTATATGAGTTCGACGTAACTTGATAGGAAAACGTGTTTTCGTGAAGAAATCACGACAAACTAACACAAAATCATGATTTCATTATAACTTGACATTCTGAGTTCATTTCATGAAACCTGCGCTTCCCCTATAAGAGTTCGACGTAACTTGATAGGAAAACGTGTTTTCGTGAAGAAATCATGACAAACTAACACAAAATGAAGTTTTCATTATAACTTGACATTCTGAGTTCATTTCATGAAACCTGCGCTTCCCCTATAAGAGTTCGACGTAACTTGACAGGAAAACGTGTTTTCGTGAAGAAATCATGACAAACTAACACAAAATGAAGTTTTCATTATAACTTGACATTCTGAGTTCATTTCATGAAACCTGCGCTTCCCCTATAAGAGTTCGACGTAACTTGACAGGAAAACGTGTTTTCGTGAAGAAATCATGACAAACTAACACAAAATGAAGTTTTCATTATAAGTTGACATTCTGAGTTCATTTCATGAAACCTGCGCTTCCCCTATAAGAGTTCGACGTAACTTGATAGGAAAACGTGTTTTCGTGAAGAAATCATGACAAACTAACACAAAATGAAGTTTTCATTATAACTTGACATTCTGAGTTCATTTCATGAAACCTGCGCTTCCCCTATAAGAGTTCGACGTAACTTGACAGGAAAACGTGTTTTCGTGAAGAAATCATGACAAACTAACACAAAATGAAGTTTTCATTATAACTTGACATTCTGAGTTCATTTCATGAAACCTGCGCTTCCCCTATAAGAGTTCAACCTACCATTATAGGAAAACGTGTTTTCGTGAAGAAATCATGACAAACTAACACAAAATGAAGATTTCATTATAACTTGACATTCTGAGTTCATTTCATGAAACCTGCGCTTCCCCTGTAAGAGTTCGACGTAACTTGATAGGAAAACGTGTTTTCGTGAAGAAATCATGACAAACTAACACAAAATGAAGTTTTCATTATAACTTGACATTCTGAGTTCATTTCATGAAACCTGCGCTTCCCCTATAAGAGTTCGACGTAACTTGATAGGAAAACGTGTTTTCGTGAAGAAATCATGACAAACTAACACAAAATGAAGTTTTCATTATAACTTGACATTCTGAGTTCATTTCATGAAACCTGCGCTTCCCCTATAAGAGTTCGACGTAACTTGATAGGAAAACGTGTTTTCGTGAAGAAATCATGACAAACTAACACAAAATGAAGTTTTCATTATAACTTGACATTCTGAGTTCATTTCATGAAACCTGCGCTTCCCCTATAAGAGTTCAACCTACCATTATAGGAAAACGTGTTTTCGTGAAGAAATCATGACAAACTAACACAAAATGAAGTTTTCATTATAACTTGACATTCTGAGTTCATTTCATGAAACCTGCGCTTCCCCTATAAGAGTTCGACGTAACTTGATAGGAAAACGTGTTTTCGTGAAGAAATCATGACAAACTAACACAAAATGAAGTTTTCATTATAACTTGACATTCTGAGTTCATTTCATGAAACCTGCGCTTCCCCTATATGAGTTCGACGTAACTTGATAGGAAAACGTGTTTTCGTGAAGAAATCATGACAAACTAACACAAAATGATGATTTCATTATAACTTGACATTCTGAGTTCATTTCATGAAACCTGCGCTTCCCCTATAAGAGTTCGACGTAACTTGACAGGAAAACGTGTTTTCGTGAAGAAATCATGACAAACTAACACAAAATGAAGTTTTCATTATAACTTGACATTCTGAGTTCATTTCATGAAACCTGCGCTTCCCCTATAAGAGTTCGACGTAACTTGACAGGAAAACGTGTTTTCGTGAAGAAATCATGACAAACTAACACAAAATGAAGATTTCATAATAACTTGACATTCTGAGTTCATTTCATGAAACCTGCGCTTCCCCTATAAGAGTTCGACGTAACTTGACAGGAAAACGTGTTTTCGTGAAGAAATCATGACAAACTAACACAAAATGAAGTTTTCATTATAACTTGACATTCTGAGTTCATTTCATGAAACCTGCGCTTCCCCTATAAGAGTTCGACGTAACTTGACAGGAAAACGTGTTTTCGTGAAGAAATCATGACAAACTAACACAAAATGAAGTTTTCATTATAACTTGACATTCTGAGTTCATTTCATGAAACCTGCGCTTCCCCTATAAGAGTTCGACGTAACTTGACAGGAAAACGTGTTTTCGTGAAGAAATCATGACAAACTAACACAAAATGAAGTTTTCATTATAACTTGACATTCTGAGTTCATTTCATGAAACCTGCGCTTCCCCTATAAGAGTTCGACGTAACTTGATAGGAAAACGTGTTTTCGTGAAGAAATCATGACAAACTAACACAAAATGAAGTTTTCATTATAACTTGACATTCTGAGTTCATTTCATGAAACCTGCGCTTCCCCTATAAGAGTTCAACCTACCATTATAGGAAAACGTGTTTTCGTGAAGAAATCATGACAAACTAACACAAAATGAAGTTTTCATTATAACTTGACATTCTGAGTTCATTTCATGAAACCTGCGCTTCCCCTATAAGAGTTCGACGTAACTTGACAGGAAAACGTGTTTTCGTGAAGAAATCATGACAAACTAACACAAAATGAAGTTTTCATTATAACTTGACATTCTGAGTTCATTTCATGAAACCTGCGCTTCCCCTATAAGAGTTCGACGTAACTTGACAGGAAAACGTGTTTTCGTGAAGAAATCATGACAAACTAACACAAAATGAAGTTTTCATTATAACTTGACATTCTGAGTTCATTTCATGAAACCTGCGCTTCCCCTATAAGAGTTCGACGTAACTTGATAGGAAAACGTGTTTTCGTGAAGAAATCATGACAAACTAACACAAAATGAAGTTTTCATTATAACTTGACATTCTGAGTTCATTTCATGAAACCTGAGCTTCCCCTATAAGAGTTCAACCTACCATTATAGGAAAACGTGTTTTCGTGAAGAAATCATGACAAACTAACACAAAATGAAGATTTCATTATAGCTTGACATTCTGAGTTCATTTCATGAAACCTGCGCTTCCCCTGTAAGAGTTCGACGTAACTTGATAGGAAAACGTGTTTTCGTGAAGAAATCATGACAAACTAACACAAAATGAAGATTTCATAATAACTTGACATTCTGAGTTCATTTCATGAAACCTGCGCTTCCCCTATAAGAGTTCGACGTAACTTGACAGGAAAACGTGTTTTCGTGAAGAAATCATGACAAACTAACACAAAATGAAGTTTTCATTATAACTTGACATTCTGAGTTCATTTCATGAAACCTGCGCTTCCCCTATAAGAGTTCGACGTAACTTGATAGGAAAACGTGTTTTCGTGAAGAAATCATGACAAACTAACAGAAAATGAAGTTTTCATTATAACTTGACATTCTGAGTTCATTTCATGAAACCTGCGCTTCCCCTATAAGAGTTCGACGTAACTTGACAGGAAAACGTGTTTTCGTGAAGAAATCATGACAAACTAACACAAAATGAAGTTTTCATTATAACTTGACATTCTGAGTTCATTTCATGAAACCTGCGCTTCCCCTATAAGAGTTCGACGTAACTTGACAGGAAAACGTGTTTTCGTGAAGAAATCATGACAAACTAACACAAAATGAAGATTTCATAATAACTTGACATTCTGAGTTCATTTCATGAAACCTGCGCTTCCCCTATAAGAGTTCGACGTAACTTGACAGGAAAACGTGTTTTCGTGAAGAAATCATGACAAACTAACACAAAATGAAGTTTTCATTATAACTTGACATTCTGAGTTCATTTCATGAAACCTGCGCTTCCCCTATAAGAGTTCGACGTAACTTGACAGGAAAACGTGTTTTCGTGAAGAAATCATGACAAACTAACACAAAATGAAGTTTTCATTATAACTTGACATTCTGAGTTCATTTCATGAAACCTGCGCTTCCCCTATAAGAGTTCAACCTACCATTATAGGAAAACGTGTTTTCGTGAAGAAATCATGACAAACTAACACAAAATGAAGATTTCATTATAACTTGACATTCTGAGTTCATTTCATGAAACCTGCGCTTCCCCTGTAAGAGTTCGACGTAACTTGATAGGAAAACGTGTTTTCGTGAAGAAATCATGACAAACTAACACAAAATGAAGTTTTCATTATAACTTGACATTCTGAGTTCATTTCATGAAACCTGCGCTTCCCCTATAAGAGTTCGACGTAACTTGACAGGAAAACGTGTTTTCGTGAAGAAATCATGACAAACTAACACAAAATGAAGTTTTCATTATAACTTGACATTCTGAGTTCATTTCATGAAACCTGCGCTTCCCCTATAAGAGTTCGACGTAACTTGACAGGAAAACGTGTTTTCGTGAAGAAATCATGACAAACTAACACAAAATGAAGTTTTCATTATAACTTGACATTCTGAGTTCATTTCATGAAACCTGCGCTTCCCCTATAAGAGTTCGACGTAACTTGATAGGAAAACGTGTTTTCGTGAAGAAATCATGACAAACTAACAGAAAATGAAGTTTTCATTATAACTTGACATTCTGAGTTCATTTCATGAAACCTGCGCTTCCCCTATAAGAGTTCAACCTACCATTATAGGAAAACGTGTTTTCGTGAAGAAATCATGACAAACTAACACAAAATGAAGATTTCATTATAACTTGACATTCTGAGTTCATTTCATGAAACCTGCGCTTCCCCTGTAAGAGTTCGACGTAACTTGATAGGAAAACGTGTTTTCGTGAAGAAATCATGACAAACTAACACAAAATGAAGATTTCATAATAACTTGACATTCTGAGTTCATTTCATGAAACCTGCGCTTCCCCTATAAGAGTTCGACGTAACTTGATAGGAAAACGTGTTTTCGTGAAGAAATCATGACAAACTAACAGAAAATGAAGTTTTCATTATAACTTGACATTCTGAGTTCATTTCATGAAACCTGCGCTTCCCCTATAAGAGTTCAACCTACCATTATAGGAAAACGTGTTTTCGTGAAGAAATCATGACAAACTAACACAAAATGAAGATTTCATTATAACTTGACATTCTGAGTTCATTTCATGAAACCTGCGCTTCCCCTGTAAGAGTTCGACGTAACTTGATAGGAAAACGTGTTTTCGTGAAGAAATCATGACAAACTAACACAAAATGAAGTTTTCATTATAACTTGACATTCTGAGTTCATTTCATGAAACCTGCGCTTCCCCTATAAGAGTTCGACGTAACTTGACAGGAAAACGTGTTTTCGTGAAGAAATCATGACAAACTAACACAAAATGAAGTTTTCATTATAACTTGACATTCTGAGTTCATTTCATGAAACCTGCGCTTCCCCTATAAGAGTTCGACGTAACTTGATAGGAAAACGTGTTTTCGTGAAGAAATCATGACAAACTAACACAAAATGATGATTTCATTATAACTTGACATTCTGAGTTCATTTCATGAAACCTGCGCTTCCCCTATAAGAGTTCGACGTAACTTGATAGGAAAACGTGTTTTCGTGAAGAAATCATGACAAACTAACACAAAATGAAGTTTTCATTATAACTTGACATTCTGAGTTCATTTCATGAAACCTGCGCTTCCCCTATAAGAGTTCAACCTACCATTATAGGAAAACGTGTTTTCGTGAAGAAATCATGACAAACTAACACAAAATGAAGATTTCATTATAACTTGACATTCTGAGTTCATTTCATGAAACCTGCGCTTCCCCTATAAGAGTTCGACGTAACTTGACAGGAAAACGTGTTTTCGTGAAGAAATCATGACAAACTAACACAAAATGAAGTTTTCATTATAACTTGACATTCTGAGTTCATTTCATGAAACCTGCGCTTCCCCTATAAGAGTTCGACGTAACTTGATAGGAAAACGTGTTTTCGTGAAGAAATCATGACAAACTAACAGAAAATGAAGTTTTCATTATAACTTGACATTCTGAGTTCATTTCATGAAACCTGCGCTTCCCCTATAAGAGTTCAACCTACCATTATAGGAAAACGTGTTTTCGTGAAGAAATCATGACAAACTAACACAAAATGAAGATTTCATTATAACTTGACATTCTGAGTTCATTTCATGAAACCTGCGCTTCCCCTGTAAGAGTTCGACGTAACTTGATAGGAAAACGTGTTTTCGTGAAGAAATCATGACAAACTAACACAAAATGAAGTTTTCATTATAACTTGACATTATGAGTTCATTTCATGAAACCTGCGCTTCCCCTATAAGAGTTCGACGTAACTTGACAGGAAAACGTGTTTTCGTGAAGAAATCATGACAAACTAACACAAAATGAAGTTTTCATTATAACTTGACATTCTGAGTTCATTTCATGAAACCTGCGCTTCCCCTATAAGAGTTCGACCTACCATTATAGGAAAACGTGTTTTCGTGAAGAAATCATGACAAACTAACACAAAATGAAGTTTTCATTATAACTTGACATTCTGAGTTCATTTCATGAAACCTGCGCTTCCCCTATAAGAGTTCGACGTAACTTGATAGGAAAACGTGTTTTCGTGAAGAAATCATGACAAACTAACACAAAATGATGATTTCATTATAACTTGACATTCTGAGTTCATTTCATGAAACCTGCGCTTCCCCTATAAGAGTTCGACGTAACTTGACAGGAAAACGTGTTTTCGTGAAGAAATCATGACAAACTAACACAAAATGAAGTTTTCATTATAACTTGACATTCTGAGTTCATTTCATGAAACCTGCGCTTCCCCTATAAGAGTTCGACGTAACTTGACAGGAAAACGTGTTTTCGTGAAGAAATCATGACAAACTAACACAAAATGAAGATTTCATAATAACTTGACATTCTGAGTTCATTTCATGAAACCTGCGCTTCCCCTATAAGAGTTCGACGTAACTTGACAGGAAAACGTGTTTTCGTGAAGAAATCATGACAAACTAACACAAAATGAAGTTTTCATTATAACTTGACATTCTGAGTTCATTTCATGAAACCTGCGCTTCCCCTATAAGAGTTCGACGTAACTTGATAGGAAAACGTGTTTTCGTGAAGAAATCATGACAAACTAACAGAAAATGAAGTTTTCATTATAACTTGACATTCTGAGTTCATTTCATGAAACCTGCGCTTCCCCTATAAGAGTTCAACCTACCATTATAGGAAAACGTGTTTTCGTGAAGAAATCATGACAAACTAACACAAAATGAAGATTTCATTATAACTTGACATTCTGAGTTCATTTCATGAAACCTGCGCTTCCCCTGTAAGAGTTCGACGTAACTTGATAGGAAAACGTGTTTTCGTGAAGAAATCATGACAAACTAACACAAAATGAAGTTTTCATTATAACTTGACATTCTGAGTTCATTTCATGAAACCTGCGCTTCCCCTATAAGAGTTCGACGTAACTTGACAGGAAAACGTGTTTTCGTGAAGAAATCATGACAAACTAACACAAAATGAAGTTTTCATTATAACTTGACATTCTGAGTTCATTTCATGAAACCTGCGCTTCCCCTATAAGAGTTCGACGTAACTTGATAGGAAAACGTGTTTTCGTGAAGAAATCATGACAAACTAACACAAAATGAAGTTTTCATTATAACTTGACATTCTGAGTTCATTTCATGAAACCTGCGCTTCCCCTATAAGAGTTCAACCTACCATTATAGGAAAACGTGTTTTCGTGAAGAAATCATGACAAACTAACACAAAATGAAGATTTCATTATAACTTGACATTCTGAGTTCATTTCATGAAACCTGCGCTTCCCCTGTAAGAGTTCGACGTAACTTGATAGGAAAACGTGTTTTCGTGAAGAAATCATGACAAACTAACACAAAATGAAGTTTTCATTATAACTTGACATTCTGAGTTCATTTCATGAAACCTGCGCTTCCCCTATAAGAGTTCGACGTAACTTGATAGGAAAACGTGTTTTCGTGAAGAAATCATGACAAACTAACACAAAATGATGATTTCATTATAACTTGACATTCTGAGTTCATTTCATGAAACCTGCGCTTCCCCTATAAGAGTTCGACGTAACTTGATAGGAAAACGTGTTTTCGTGAAGAAATCATGACAAACTAACACAAAATGAAGTTTTCATTATAACTTGACATTCTGAGTTCATTTCATGAAACCTGCGCTTCCCCTATAAGAGTTCAACCTACCATTATAGGAAAACGTGTTTTCGTGAAGAAATCATGACAAACTAACACAAAATGAAGATTTCATTATAACTTGACATTCTGAGTTCATTTCATGAAACCTGCGCTTCCCCTGTAAGAGTTCGACGTAACTTGATAGGAAAACGTGTTTTCGTGAAGAAATCATGACAAACTAACACAAAATGAAGTTTTCATTATAACTTGACATTCTGAGTTCATTTCATGAAACCTGCGCTTCCCCTATAAGAGTTCGACGTAACTTGATAGGAAAACGTGTTTTCGTGAAGAAATCATGACAAACTAACACAAAATGATGATTTCATTATAACTTGACATTCTGAGTTCATTTCATGAAACCTGCGCTTCCCCTATAAGAGTTCGACGTAACTTGATAGGAAAACGTGTTTTCGTGAAGAAATCATGACAAACTAACACAAAATGAAGTTTTCATTATAACTTGACATTCTGAGTTCATTTCATGAAACCTGCGCTTCCCCTATAAAAGTTCAACCTACCATTATAGGAAAACGTGTTTTCGTGAAGAAATCATGACAAACTAACACAAAATGAAGATTTCATTATAACTTGACATTCTGAGTTCATTTCATGAAACCTGCGCTTCCCCTATAAGAGTTCGACGTAACTTGATAGGAAAACGTGTTTTCGTGAAGAAATCATGACAAACTAACACAAAATGAAGTTTTCATTATAACTTGACATTCTGAGTTCATTTCATGAAAGCTGTGCTTCCCCTATAAGAGTTCGACGTAACTTGATAGGAAAACGTGTTTTCGTGAAGAAATCATGACAAACTAACACAAAATGAAGTTTTCATTATAACTTGACATTCTGAGTTCATTTCATGAAACCTGCGCTTCCCCTAGAAGAGTTCGACGTAACTTGATAGGAAAACGTGTTTTCGTGAAGAAATCATGACAAACTAACACAAAATGATGATTTCATTATAACTTGACATTCTGAGTTCATTTCATGAAACCTGCGCTTCCCCTATAAGAGTTCGACGTAACTTGACAGGAAAACGTGTTTTCGTGAAGAAATCATGACAAACTAACACAAAATGAAGTTTTCATTATAACTTGACATTCTGAGTTCATTTCATGAAACCTGCGCTTCCCCTATAAGAGTTCGACGTAACTTGACAGGAAAACGTGTTTTCGTGAAGAAATCATGACAAACTAACACAAAATGAAGATTTCATAATAACTTGACATTCTGAGTTCATTTCATGAAACCTGCGCTTCCCCTATAAGAGTTCGACGTAACTTGACAGGAAAACGTGTTTTCGTGAAGAAATCATGACAAACTAACACAAAATGAAGTTTTCATTATAACTTGACATTCTGAGTTCATTTCATGAAACCTGCGCTTCCCCTATAAGAGTTCGACGTAACTTGATAGGAAAACGTGTTTTCGTGAAGAAATCATGACAAACTAACACAAAATGAAGTTTTCATTATAACTTGACATTCTGAGTTCATTTCATGAAACCTGCGCTTCCCCTATAAAAGTTCAACCTACCATTATAGGAAAACGTGTTTTCGTGAAGAAATCATGACAAACTAACACAAAATGAAGATTTCATTATAACTTGACATTCTGAGTTCATTTCATGAAAGCTGCGCTTCCCCTATAAGAGTTCGACGTAACTTGATAGGAAAACGTGTTTTCGTGAAGAAATCATGACAAACTAACACAAAATGAAGTTTTCATTATAACTTGACATTCTGAGTTCATTTCATGAAACCTGCGCTTCCCCTATAAGAGTTCGACGTAACTTGATAGGAAAACGTGTTTTCGTGAAGAAATCATGACAAACTAACACAAAATGAAGTTTTCATTATAACTTGACATTCTGAGTTCATTTCATGAAACCTGCGCTTCCCCTATAAGAGTTCAACCTACCATTATAGGAAAACGTGTTTTCGTGAAGAAATCATGACAAACTAACACAAAATGAAGATTTCATTATAACTTGACATTCTGAGTTCATTTCATGAAACCTGCGCTTCCCCTGTAAGAGTTCGACGTAACTTGATAGGAAAACGTGTTTTCGTGAAGAAATCATGACAAACTAACACAAAATGAAGTTTTCATTATAACTTGACATTCTGAGTTCATTTCATGAAACCTGCGCTTCCCCTATAAGAGTTCGACGTAACTTGATAGGAAAACGTGTTTTCGTGAAGAAATCATGACAAACTAACACAAAATGATGATTTCATTATAACTTGACATTCTGAGTTCATTTCATGAAACCTGCGCTTCCCCTATAAGAGTTCGACGTAACTTGACAGGAAAACGTGTTTTCGTGAAGAAATCATGACAAACTAACACAAAATGAAGTTTTCATTATAACTTGACATTCTGAGTTCATTTCATGAAACCTGCGCTTCCCCTATAAGAGTTCGACGTAACTTGACAGGAAAACGTGTTTTCGTGAAGAAATCATGACAAACTAACACAAAATGAAGTTTTCATTATAACTTGACATTCTGAGTTCATTTCATGAAACCTGCGCTTCCGCTATAAGAGTTCGACGTAACTTGATAGGAAAACGTGTTTTCGTGAAGAAATCATGACAAACTAACACAAAATGAAGTTTTCATTATAACTTGACATTCTGAGTTCATTTCATGAAACCTGCGCTTCCCCTATAAGAGTTCGACGTAACTTGACAGGAAAACGTGTTTTCGTGAAGAAATCATGACAAACTAACACAAAATGAAGATTTCATTATAACTTGACATTCTGAGTTCATTTCATGAAACCTGCGCTTCCCCTGTAAGAGTTCGACGTAACTTGATAGGAAAACGTGTTTTCGTGAAGAAATCATGACAAACTAACACAAAATGAAGTTTTCATTATAACTTGACATTCTGAGTTCATTTCATGAAACCTGCGCTTCCCCTATAAGAGTTCGACGTAACTTGATAGGAAAACGTGTTTTCGTGAAGAAATCAAGACAAACTAACACAAAATGATGATTTCATTATAACTTGACATTCTGAGTTCATTTCATGAAACCTGCGCTTCCCCTATAAGAGTTCAACCTACCATTATAGGAAAACGTGTTTTCGTGAAGAAATCATGACAAACTAACACAAAATGAAGATTTCATTATAACTTGACATTCTGAGTTCATTTCATGAAACCTGCGCTTCCCCTGTAAGAGTTCGACGTAACTTGATAGGAAAACGTGTTTTCGTGAAGAAATCATGACAAACTAACACAAAATGAAGTTTTCATTATAACTTGACATTCTGAGTTCATTTCATGAAACCTGCGCTTCCCCTATAAGAGTTCAACCTACCATTATAGGAAAACGTGTTTTCATGAAGAAATCATGACAAACTAACACAAAATGAAGATTTCATTATAACTTGACATTCTGAGTTCATTTCATGAAACCTGCGCTTCCCCTGTAAGAGTTCGACGTAACTTGATAGGAAAACGTGTTTTCGTGAAGAAATCATGACAAACTAACACAAAATGAAGTTTTCATTATAACTTGACATTCTGAGTTCATTTCATGAAACCTGCGCTTCCCCTATAAGAGTTCGACGTAACTTGACAGGAAAACGTGTTTTCGTGAAGAAATCATGACAAACTAACAAAAAATGAAGTTTTCATTATAACTTGACATTCTGAGTTCATTTCATGAAACCTGCGCTTCCCCTATAAGAGTTCAACCTACCATTATAGGGAAACGTGTTTTCGTGAAGAAATCATGACAAACTAACACAAAATGAAGTTTTCATTATAACTTGACATTCTGAGTTCATTTCATGAAACCTGCGCTTCCCCTATAAGAGTTCAACCTACCATTATAGGAAAACGTGTTTTCGTGAAGAAATCATGACAAACTAACACAAAATGAAGTTTTCATTATAACTTGACATTCTGAGTTCATTTCATGAAACCTGCGCTTCCCCTATAAGAGTTCGACGTAACTTTATAGGAAAACGTGTTTTCGTGAAGAAATCATGACAAACTAACACAAAATGAAGATTTCATTATAACTTGACATTCTGAGTTCATTTCATGAAATCTGCGCTTCCCCTATAAGAGTTCGACCTACCATTATAGGAAAACGTGTTTTCGTGAAGAAATCATGACAAACTAACACAAAATGAAGATTTCATTATAACTTGACATTCTGAGTTCATTTCATGAAACCTGCGCTTCCCCTATAAGAGTTCGACGTAACTTGATAGGAAAACGTGTTTTCGTGAAGAAATCATGACAAACTAACACAAAATGAAGATTTCATTATAACTTGACATTCTGAGTTCATTTCATGAAACCTGCGCTTCCCCTATAAGAGTTCAACCTACCATTATAGGAAAACGTGTTTTCGTGAAGAAATCATGACAAACTAACACAAAATGAAGATTTCATTATAACTTGACATTCTGAGTTCATTTCATGAAACCTGCGCTTCCCCTATAAGAGTTCGACGTAACTTGATAGGAAAACGTGTTTTCGTGAAGAAATCATGATAAACTAACACAAAATGAAGTTTTCATTATAACTTGACATTCTGAGTTCATTTCATGAAACCTGCGCTTCCCCTATAAGAGTTCAACCTACCATTATAGGAAAACGTGTTTTCGTGAAGAAATCATGACAAACTAACACAAAATGAAGATTTCATAATAACTTGACATTCTGAGTTCATTTCATGAAACCTGCGCTTCCCCTATAAGAGTTCAACCTACCATTATAGGAAAACGTGTTTTCGTGAAGAAATCATGACAAACTAACACAAAATGAAGTTTTCATTATAACTTGACATTCTGAGTTCATTTCATGAAACCTGCGCTTCCCCTATAAGAGTTCAACCTACCATTATAGGAAAACGTGTTTTCGTGAAGAAATCATGACAAACTAACACAAAATGAAGATTTCATAATAACTTGACATTCTGAGTTCATTTCATGAAACCTGCGCTTCCCCTATAAGAGTTCGACGTAACTTGACAGGAAAACGTGTTTTCGTGAAGAAATCATGACAAACTAACACAAAATGAAGTTTTCATTATAACTTGACATTCTGAGTTCATTTCATGAAACCTGCGCTTCCCCTATAAGAGTTCGACGTAACTTGATAGGAAAACGTGTTTTCGTGAAGAAATCATGACAAACTAACACAAACTGAAGTTTTCATTATAACTTGACATTCTGAGTTCATTTCATGAAACCTGCGCTTCCCCTATAAGAGTTCAACCTACCATTATAGGAAAACGTGTTTTCGTGAAGAAATCATGACAAACTAACACAAAATGAAGTTTTCATTATAACTTGACATTCTGAGTTCATTTCATGAAACCTGCGCTTCCCCTATAAGAGTTCAACCTACCATTATAGGAAAACGTGTTTTCGTGAAGAAATCATGACAAACTAACACAAAATGAAGATTTCATAATAACTTGACATTCTGAGTTCATTTCATGAAACCTGCGCTTCCCCTATAAGAGTTCAACCTACCATTATAGGAAAACGTGTTTTCGTGAAGAAATCATGACAAACTAACACAAAATGAAGATTTCATTATAACTTGACATTCTGAGTTCATTTCATGAAACCTGCGCTTCCCCTATAAGAGTTCGACGTAACTTGATAGGAAAACGTGTTTTCGTGAAGAAATCATGACAAACTAACACAAAATGAAGTTTTCATTATAACTTGACATTCTGAGTTCATTTCATGAAACCTGCGCTTCCCCTATAAAAGTTCAACCTACCATTATAGGAAAACGTGTTTTCGTGAAGAAATCATGACAAACTAACACAAAATGAAGATTTCATTATAACTTGACATTCTGAGTTCATTTCATGAAACCTGCGCTTCCCCTATAAGAGTTCGACGTAACTTGACAGGAAAACGTGTTTTCGTGAAGAAATCATGACAAACTAACACAAAATGAAGTTTTCATTATAACTTGACATTCTGAGTTCATTTCATGAAACCTGCGCTTCCCCTATAAGAGTTCGACGTAACTTGACAGGAAAACGTGTTTTCGTGAAGAAATCATGACAAACTAACACAAAATGAAGTTTTCATTATAACTTGACATTCTGAGTTCATTTCATGAAACCTGCGCTTCCCCTGTAAGAGTTCGACGTAACTTGATAGGAAAACGTGTTTTCGTGAAGAAATCATGACAAACTAACACAAAATGAAGTTTTCATTATAACTTGACATTCTGAGTTCATTTCATGAAACCTGCGCTTCCCCTATAAGAGTTCAACCTACCATTATAGGAAAACGTGTTTTCGTGAAGAAATCATGACAAACTAACACAAAATGAAGTTTTCATTATAACTTGACATTCTGAGTTCATTTCATGAAACCTGCGCTTCCCCTATAAGAGTTCAACCTACCATTATAGGAAAACGTGTTTTCGTGAAGAAATCATGACAAACTAACACAAAATGAAGTTTTCATTATAACTTGACATTCTGAGTTCATTTCATGAAACCTGCGCTTCCCCTATAAGAGTTCGACGTAACTTTATAGGAAAACGTGTTTTCGTGAAGAAATCATGACAAACTAACACAAAATGAAGATTTCATTATAACTTGACATTCTGAGTTCATTTCATGAAATCTGCGCTTCCCCTATAAGAGTTCAACCTACCATTATAGGAAAACGTGTTTTCGTGAAGAAATCATGACAAACTAACACAAAATGAAGATTTCATTATAACTTGACATTCTGAGTTCATTTCATGAAACCTGCGCTTCCCCTATAAGAGTTCGACGTAACTTGATAGGAAAACGTGTTTTCGTGAAGAAATCATGACAAACTAACACAAAATGAAGATTTCATTATAACTTGACATTCTGAGTTCATTTCATGAAATCTGCGCTTCCCCTATAAGAGTTCGACCTACCATTATAGGAAAACGTGTTTTCGTGAAGAAATCATGACAAACTAACACAAAATGAAGATTTCATTATAACTTGACATTCTGAGTTCATTTCATGAAACCTGCGCTTCCCCTATAAGAGTTCGACGTAACTTGATAGGAAAACGTGTTTTCGTGAAGAAATCATGACAAACTAACACAAAATGAAGATTTCATTATAACTTGACATTCTGAGTTCATTTCATGAAACCTGCGCTTCCCCTATAAGAGTTCAACCTACCATTATAGGAAAACGTGTTTTCGTGAAGAAATCATGACAAACTAACACAAAATGAAGATTTCATTATAACTTGACATTCTGAGTTCATTTCATGAAACCTGCGCTTCCCCTATAAGAGTTCGACGTAACTTGATAGGAAAACGTGTTTTCGTGAAGAAATCATGATAAACTAACACAAAATGAAGTTTTCATTATAACTTGACATTCTGAGTTCATTTCATGAAACCTGCGCTTCCCCTATAAGAGTTCAACCTACCATTATAGGAAAACGTGTTTTCGTGAAGAAATCATGACAAACTAACACAAAATGAAGATTTCATAATAACTTGACATTCTGAGTTCATTTCATGAAACCTGCGCTTCCCCTATAAGAGTTCAACCTACCATTATAGGAAAACGTGTTTTCGTGAAGAAATCATGACAAACTAACACAAAATGAAGTTTTCATTATAACTTGACATTCTGAGTTCATTTCATGAAACCTGCGCTTCCCCTATAAGAGTTCAACCTACCATTATAGGAAAACGTGTTTTCGTGAAGAAATCATGACAAACTAACACAAAATGAAGATTTCATAATAACTTGACATTCTGAGTTCATTTCATGAAACCTGCGCTTCCCCTATAAGAGTTCGACGTAACTTGACAGGAAAACGTGTTTTCGTGAAGAAATCATGACAAACTAACACAAAATGAAGTTTTCATTATAACTTGACATTCTGAGTTCATTTCATGAAACCTGCGCTTCCCCTATAAGAGTTCGACGTAACTTGATAGGAAAACGTGTTTTCGTGAAGAAATCATGACAAACTAACACAAACTGAAGTTTTCATTATAACTTGACATTCTGAGTTCATTTCATGAAACCTGCGCTTCCCCTATAAGAGTTCAACCTACCATTATAGGAAAACGTGTTTTCGTGAAGAAATCATGACAAACTAACACAAAATGAAGTTTTCATTATAACTTGACATTCTGAGTTCATTTCATGAAACCTGCGCTTCCCCTATAAGAGTTCAACCTACCATTATAGGAAAACGTGTTTTCGTGAAGAAATCATGACAAACTAACACAAAATGAAGATTTCATAATAACTTGACATTCTGAGTTCATTTCATGAAACCTGCGCTTCCCCTATAAGAGTTCAACCTACCATTATAGGAAAACGTGTTTTCGTGAAGAAATCATGACAAACTAACACAAAATGAAGATTTCATTATAACTTGACATTCTGAGTTCATTTCATGAAACCTGCGCTTCCCCTATAAGAGTTCGACGTAACTTGATAGGAAAACGTGTTTTCGTGAAGAAATCATGACAAACTAACACAAAATGAAGTTTTCATTATAACTTGACATTCTGAGTTCATTTCATGAAACCTGCGCTTCCCCTATAAAAGTTCAACCTACCATTATAGGAAAACGTGTTTTCGTGAAGAAATCATGACAAACTAACACAAAATGAAGATTTCATTATAACTTGACATTCTGAGTTCATTTCATGAAACCTGCGCTTCCCCTATAAGAGTTCGACGTAACTTGACAGGAAAACGTGTTTTCGTGAAGAAATCATGACAAACTAACACAAAATGAAGTTTTCATTATAACTTGACATTCTGAGTTCATTTCATGAAACCTGCGCTTCCCCTATAAGAGTTCGACGTAACTTGACAGGAAAACGTGTTTTCGTGAAGAAATCATGACAAACTAACACAAAATGAAGTTTTCATTATAACTTGACATTCTGAGTTCATTTCATGAAACCTGCGCTTCCCCTGTAAGAGTTCGACGTAACTTGATAGGAAAACGTGTTTTCGTGAAGAAATCATGACAAACTAACACAAAATGAAGTTTTCATTATAACTTGACATTCTGAGTTCATTTCATGAAACCTGCGCTTCCCCTATAAGAGTTCGACGTTACTTGACAGGAAAACGTGTTTTCGTGAAGAAATCATGACAAACTAACAAAAAATGAAGTTTTCATTATAACTTGACATTCTGAGTTCATTTCATGAAACCTGCGCTTCCCCTATAAGAGTTCAACCTACCATTATAGGAAAACGTGTTTTCGTGAAGAAATCATGACAAACTAACACAAAATGAAGTTTTCATTATAACTTGACATTCTGAGTTCATTTCATGAAACCTGCGCTTCCCCTATAAGAGTTCAACCTACCATTATAGGAAAACGTGTTTTCGTGAAGAAATCATGACAAACTAACACAAAATGAAGTTTTCATTATAACTTGACATTCTGAGTTCATTTCATGAAACCTGCGCTTCCCCTATAAGAGTTCGACGTAACTTTATAGGAAAACGTGTTTTCGTGAAGAAATCATGACAAACTAACACAAAATGAAGATTTCATTATAACTTGACATTCTGAGTTCATTTCATGAAATCTGCGCTTCCCCTATAAGAGTTCAACCTACCATTATAGGAAAACGTGTTTTCGTGAAGAAATCATGACAAACTAACACAAAATGAAGATTTCATTATAACTTGACATTCTGAGTTCATTTCATGAAACCTGCGCTTCCCCTATAAGAGTTCGACGTAACTTGATAGGAAAACGTGTTTTCGTGAAGAAATCATGACAAACTAACACAAAATGAAGATTTCATTATAACTTGACATTCTGAGTTCATTTCATGAAACCTGCGCTTCCCCTATAAGAGTTCAACCTACCATTATAGGAAAACGTGTTTTCGTGAAGAAATCATGACAAACTAACACAAAATGAAGATTTCATTATAACTTGACATTCTGAGTTCATTTCATGAAACCTGCGCTTCCCCTATAAGAGTTCGACGTAACTTGATAGGAAAACGTGTTTTCGTGAAGAAATCATGACAAACTAACACAAAATGAAGTTTTCATTATAACTTGACATTCTGAGTTCATTTCATGAAACCTGCGCTTCCCCTATAAGAGTTCAACCTACCATTATAGGAAAACGTGTTTTCGTGAAGAAATCATGACAAACTAACACAAAATGAAGATTTCATTATAACTTGACATTCTGAGTTCATTTCATGAAACCTGCGCTTCCCCTATAAGAGTTCGACGTAACTTGATAGGAAAACGTGTTTTCGTGAAGAAATCATGACAAACTAACACAAAATGAAGATTTCATTATAACTTGACATTCTGAGTTCATTTCATGAAACCTGCGCTTCCCCTATAAGAGTTCGACGTAACTTGATAGGAAAACGTGTTTTCGTGAAGAAATCATGACAAACTAACACAAAATGAAGTTTTCATTATAACTTGACATTCTGAGTTCATTTCTTGAAACCTGCGCTTCCCCTATAAGAGTTCAACCTACCATTATAGGAAAACGTGTTTTCGTGAAGAAATCATGACAAACTAACACAAAATGAAGATTTCATTATAACTTGACATTCTAAGTTCATTTCATGAAACCTGCGCTTCCCCTATAAGAGTTCGACGTAACTTGATAGGAAAACGTGTTTTCGTGAAGAAATCATGACAAACTAACACAAAATGAAGTTTTCATTATAACTTGACATTCTGAGTTCATTTCATGAAACCTGCGCTTCCCCTATAAAAGTTCAACCTACCATTATAGGAAAACGTGTTTTCGTGAAGAAATCATGACAAACTAACACAAAATGAAGATTTCATTATAACTTGACATTCTGAGTTCATTTCATGAAACCTGCGCTTCCCCTATAAGAGTTCGACGTAACTTGACAGGAAAACGTGTTTTCGTGAAGAAATCATGACAAACTAACAAAAAATGAAGTTTTCATTATAACTTGACATTCTGAGTTCATTTCATGAAACCTGCGCTTCCCCTATAAGAGTTCAACCTACCATTATAGGAAAACGTGTTTTCGTGAAGAAATCATGACAAACTAACACAAAATGAAGTTTTCATTATAACTTGACATTCTGAGTTCATTTCATGAAACCTGCGCTTCCCCTATAAGAGTTCAACCTACCATTATAGGAAAACGTGTTTTCGTGAAGAAATCATGACAAACTAACACAAAATGAAGTTTTCATTATAACTTGACATTCTGAGTTCATTTCATGAAACCTGCGCTTCCCCTATAAGAGTTCGACGTAACTTGATAGGAAAACGTGTTTTCGTGAAGAAATCATGACAAACTAACACAAAATGAAGATTTCATTATAACTTGACATTCTGAGTTCATTTCATGAAATCTGCGCTTCCCCTATAAGAGTTCAACCTACCATTATAGGAAAACGTGTTTTCGTGAAGAAATCATGACAAACTAACACAAAATGAAGATTTCATTATAACTTGACATTCTGAGTTCATTTCATGAAACCTGCGCTTCCCCTATAAGAGTTCGACGTAACTTGATAGGAAAACGTGTTTTCGTGAAGAAATCATGACAAACTAACACAAAATGAAGATTTCATTATAACTTGACATTCTGAGTTCATTTCATGAAACCTGCGCTTCCCCTATAAGAGTTCAACCTACCATTATAGGAAAACGTGTTTTCGTGAAGAAATCATGACAAACTAACACAAAATGAAGATTTCATTATAACTTGACATTCTGAGTTCATTTCATGAAACCTGCGCTTCCCCTATAAGAGTTCAACCTACCATTATAGGAAAACGTGTTTTCGTGAAGAAATCATGACAAACTAACACAAAATGAAGATTTCATAATAACTTGACATTCTGAGTTCATTTCATGAAACCTGCGCTTCCCCTATAAGAGTTCAACCTACCATTATAGGAAAACGTGTTTTCGTGAAGAAATCATGACAAACTAACACAAAATGAAGATTTCATTATAACTTGACATTCTGAGTTCATTTCATGAAACCTGCGCTTCCCCTATAAGAGTTCGACGTAACTTGATAGGAAAACGTGTTTTCGTGAAGAAATCATGACAAACTAACACAAAATGAAGTTTTCATTATAACTTGACATTCTGAGTTCATTTCATGAAACCTGCGCTTCCCCTATAAGAGTTCGACGTAACTTGACAGGAAAACGTGTTTTCGTGAAGAAATCATGACAAACTAACAAAAAATGAAGTTTTCATTATAACTTGACATTCTGAGTTCATTTCATGAAACCTGCGCTTCCCCTATAAGAGTTCAACCTACCATTATAGGAAAACGTGTTTTCGTGAAGAAATCATGACAAACTAACACAAAATGAAGTTTTCATTATAACTTGACATTCTGAGTTCATTTCATGAAACCTGCGCTTCCCCTATAAGAGTTCAACCTACCATTATAGGAAAACGTGTTTTCGTGAAGAAATCATGACAAACTAACACAAAATGAAGTTTTCATTATAACTTGACATTCTGAGTTCATTTCATGAAACCTGCGCTTCCCCTATAAGAGTTCGACGTAACTTTATAGGAAAACGTGTTTTCGTGAAGAAATCATGACAAACTAACACAAAATGAAGATTTCATTATAACTTGACATTCTGAGTTCATTTCATGAAATCTGCGCTTCCCCTATAAGAGTTCAACCTACCATTATAGGAAAACGTGTTTTCGTGAAGAAATCATGACAAACTAACACAAAATGAAGATTTCATTATAACTTGACATTCTGAGTTCATTTCATGAAACCTGCGCTTCCCCTATAAGAGTTCGACGTAACTTGATAGGAAAACGTGTTTTCGTGAAGAAATCATGACAAACTAACACAAAATGAAGATTTCATTATAACTTGACATTCTGAGTTCATTTCATGAAACCTGCGCTTCCCCTATAAGAGTTCAACCTACCATTATAGGAAAACGTGTTTTCGTGAAGAAATCATGACAAACTAACACAAAATGAAGATTTCATTATAACTTGACATTCTGAGTTCATTTCATGAAACCTGCGCTTCCCCTATAAGAGTTCGACGTAACTTGATAGGAAAACGTGTTTTCGTGAAGAAATCATGACAAACTAACACAAAATGAAGTTTTCATTATAACTTGACATTCTGAGTTCATTTCATGAAACCTGCGCTTCCCCTATAAGAGTTCAACCTACCATTATAGGAAAACGTGTTTTCGTGAAGAAATCATGACAAACTAACACAAAATGAAGATTTCATTATAACTTGACATTCTGAGTTCATTTCATGAAACCTGCGCTTCCCCTATAAGAGTTCGACGTAACTTGATAGGAAAACGTGTTTTCGTGAAGAAATCATGACAAACTAACACAAAATGAAGTTTTCATTATAACTTGACATTCTGAGTTCATTTCATGAAACCTGCGCTTCCCCTATAAGAGTTCAACCTACCATTATAGGAAAACGTGTTTTCGTGAAGAAATCATGACAAACTAACACAAAATGAAGATTTCATAATAACTTGACATTCTGAGTTCATTTCATGAAACCTGCGCTTCCCCTATAAGAGTTCAACCTACCATTATAGGAAAACGTGTTTTCGTGAAGAAATCATGACAAACTAACACAAAATGAAGTTTTCATTATAACTTGACATTCTGAGTTCATTTCATGAAACCTGCGCTTCCCCTATAAGAGTTCAACCTACCATTATAGGAAAACGTGTTTTCGTGAAGAAATCATGACAAACTAACACAAAATGAAGATTTCATAATAACTTGACATTCTGAGTTCATTTCATGAAACCTGCGCTTCCCCTATAAGAGTTCGACGTAACTTGACAGGAAAACGTGTTTTCGTGAAGAAATCATGACAAACTAACACAAAATGAAGTTTTCATTATAACTTGACATTCTGAGTTCATTTCATGAAACCTGCGCTTCCCCTATAAGAGTTCGACGTAACTTGATAGGAAAACGTGTTTTCGTGAAGAAATCATGACAAACTAACACAAAATGAAGTTTTCATTATAACTTGACATTCTGAGTTCATTTCATGAAACCTGCGCTTCCCCTATAAGAGTTCAACCTACCATTATAGGAAAACGTGTTTTCGTGAAGAAATCATGACAAACTAACACAAAATGAAGATTTCATTATAACTTGACATTCTGAGTTCATTTCATGAAACCTGCGCTTCCCCTATAAGAGTTCGACGTAACTTGATAGGAAAACGTGTTTTCGTGAAGAAATCATGACAAACTAACACAAAATGAAGTTTTCATTATAACTTGACATTCTGAGTTCATTTCATGAAACCTGCGCTTCCCCTATAAAAGTTCAACCTACCATTATAGGAAAACGTGTTTTCGTGAAGAAATCATGACAAACTAACACAAAATGAAGATTTCATTATAACTTGACATTCTGAGTTCATTTCATGAAACCTGCGCTTCCCCTATAAGAGTTCGACGTAACTTGACAGGAAAACGTGTTTTCGTGAAGAAATCATGACAAACTAACACAAAATGAAGTTTTCATTATAACTTGACATTCTGAGTTCATTTCATGAAACCTGCGCTTCCCCTATAAGAGTTCGACGTAACTTGACAGGAAAACGTGTTTTCGTGAAGAAATCATGACAAACTAACACAAAATGAAGTTTTCATTATAACTTGACATTCTGAGTTCATTTCATGAAACCTGCGCTTCCCCTATAAGAGTTCGACGTAACTTGACAGGAAAACGTGTTTTCGTGAAGAAATCATGACAAACTAACACAAAATGAAGTTTTCATTATAACTTGACATTCTGAGTTCATTTCATGAAACCTGCGCTTCCCCTATAAGAGTTCGACGTAACTTGATAGGAAAACGTGTTTTCGTGAAGAAATCATGACAAACTAACACAAAATGAAGTTTTCATTATAACTTGACATTCTGAGTTCATTTCATGAAACCTGCGCTTCCCCTATACGAGTTCAACCTACCATTATAGGAAAACGTGTTTTCGTGAAGAAATCATGACAAACTAACACAAAATGAAGATTTCATTATAACTTGACATTCTGAGTTCATTTCATGAAACCTGCGCTTCCCCTGTAAGAGTTCGACGTAACTTGATAGGAAAACGTGTTTTCGTGAAGAAATCATGACAAACTAACACAAAATGAAGTTTTCATTATAACTTGACATTCTGAGTTCATTTCATGAAACCTGCGCTTCCCCTATAAGAGTTCAACCTACCATTATAGGAAAACGTGTTTTCGTGAAGAAATCATGACAAACTAACACAAAATGAAGATTTCATTATAACTTGACATTCTGAGTTCATTTCATGAAACCTGCGCTTCCCCTATAAGAGTTCGACGTAACTTGACAGGAAAACGTGTTTTCGTGAAGAAATCATGACAAACTAACAAAAAATGAAGTTTTCATTATAACTTGACATTCTGAGTTCATTTCATGAAACCTGCGCTTCCCCTATAAGAGTTCAACCTACCATTATAGGAAAACGTGTTTTCGTGAAGAAATCATGACAAACTAACACAAAATGAAGTTTTCATTATAACTTGACATTCTGAGTTCATTTCATGAAACCTGCGCTTCCCCTATAAGAGTTCAACCTACCATTATAGGAAAACGTGTTTTCGTGAAGAAATCATGACAAACTAACACAAAATGAAGTTTTCATTATAACTTGACATTCTGAGTTCATTTCATGAAACCTGCGCTTCCCCTATAAGAGTTCGACGTAACTTTATAGGAAAACGTGTTTTCGTGAAGAAATCATGACAAACTAACACAAAATGAAGATTTCATTATAACTTGACATTCTGAGTTCATTTCATGAAATCTGCGCTTCCCCTATAAGAGTTCAACCTACCATTATAGGAAAACGTGTTTTCGTGAAGAAATCATGACAAACTAACACAAAATGAAGATTTCATTATAACTTGACATTCTGAGTTCATTTCATGAAACCTGCGCTTCCCCTATAAGAGTTCGACGTAACTTGATAGGAAAACGTGTTTTCGTGAAGAAATCATGACAAACTAACACAAAATGAAGATTTCATTATAACTTGACATTCTGAGTTCATTTCATGAAACCTGCGCTTCCCCTATAAGAGTTCAACCTACCATTATAGGAAAACGTGTTTTCGTGAAGAAATCATGACAAACTAACACAAAATGAAGATTTCATTATAACTTGACATTCTGAGTTCATTTCATGAAACCTGCGCTTCCCCTATAAGAGTTCGACGTAACTTGATAGGAAAACGTGTTTTCGTGAAGAAATCATGACAAACTAACACAAAATGAAGTTTTCATTATAACTTGACATTCTGAGTTCATTTCATGAAACCTGCGCTTCCCCTATAAGAGTTCAACCTACCATTATAGGAAAACGTGTTTTCGTGAAGAAATCATGACAAACTAACACAAAATGAAGATTTCATTATAACTTGACATTCTGAGTTCATTTCATGAAACCTGCGCTTCCCCTATAAGAGTTCGACGTAACTTGACAGGAAAACGTGTTTTCGTGAAGAAATCATGACAAACTAACAAAAAATGAAGTTTTCATTATAACTTGACATTCTGAGTTCATTTCATGAAACCTGCGCTTCCCCTATAAGAGTTCAACCTACCATTATAGGAAAACGTGTTTTCGTGAAGAAATCATGACAAACTAACACAAAATGAAGTTTTCATTATAACTTGACATTCTGAGTTCATTTCATGAAACCTGCGCTTCCCCTATAAGAGTTCAACCTACCATTATAGGAAAACGTGTTTTCGTGAAGAAATCATGACAAACTAACACAAAATGAAGTTTTCATTATAACTTGACATTCTGAGTTCATTTCATGAAACCTGCGCTTCCCCTATAAGAGTTCGACGTAACTTTATAGGAAAACGTGTTTTCGTGAAGAAATCATGACAAACTAACACAAAATGAAGATTTCATTATAACTTGACATTCTGAGTTCATTTCATGAAATCTGCGCTTCCCCTATAAGAGTTCAACCTACCATTATAGGAAAACGTGTTTTCGTGAAGAAATCATGACAAACTAACACAAAATGAAGATTTCATTATAACTTGACATTCTGAGTTCATTTCATGAAACCTGCGCTTCCCCTATAAGAGTTCGACGTAACTTGATAGGAAAACGTGTTTTCGTGAAGAAATCATGACAAACTAACACAAAATGAAGATTTCATTATAACTTGACATTCTGAGTTCATTTCATGAAACCTGCGCTTCCCCTATAAGAGTTCAACCTACCATTATAGGAAAACGTGTTTTCGTGAAGAAATCATGACAAACTAACACAAAATGAAGATTTCATTATAACTTGACATTCTGAGTTCATTTCATGAAACCTGCGCTTCCCCTATAAGAGTTCGACGTAACTTGATAGGAAAACGTGTTTTCGTGAAGAAATCATGACAAACTAACACAAAATGAAGTTTTCATTATAACTTGACATTCTGAGTTCATTTCATGAAACCTGCGCTTCCCCTATAAGAGTTCAACCTACCATTATAGGAAAACGTGTTTTCGTGAAGAAATCATGACAAACTAACACAAAATGAAGATTTCATTATAACTTGACATTCTGAGTTCATTTCATGAAACCTGCGCTTCCCCTATAAGAGTTCGACGTAACTTGATAGGAAAACGTGTTTTCGTGAAGAAATCATGACAAACTAACACAAAATGAAGTTTTCATTATAACTTGACATTCTGAGTTCATTTCATGAAACCTGCGCTTCCCCTATAAGAGTTCAACCTACCATTATAGGAAAACGTGTTTTCGTGAAGAAATCATGACAAACTAACACAAAATGAAGATTTCATAATAACTTGACATTCTGAGTTCATTTCATGAAACCTGCGCTTCCCCTATAAGAGTTCGACGTAACTTGACAGGAAAACGTGTTTTCGTGAAGAAATCATGACAAACTAACACAAAATGAAGTTTTCATTATAACTTGACATTCTGAGTTCAATTCATGAAACCTGCGCTTCCCCTATAAGAGTTCGACGTAACTTGATAGGAAAACGTGTTTTCGTGAAGAAATCATGACAAACTAACACAAAATGAAGTTTTCATTATAACTTGACATTCTGAGTTCATTTCATGAAACCTGCGCTTCCCCTATAAGAGTTCAACCTACCATTATAGGAAAACGTGTTTTCGTGAAGAAATCATGACAAACTAACACAAAATGAAGATTTCATTATAACTTGACATTCTGAGTTCATTTCATGAAACCTACGCTTCCCCTATAAGAGTTCGACGTAACTTGATAGGAAAACGTGTTTTCGTGAAGAAATCATGACAAACTAACACAAAATGAAGTTTTCATTATAACTTGACATTCTGAGTTCATTTCATGAAACCTGCGCTTCCCCTATAAAAGTTCAACCTACCATTATAGGAAAACGTGTTTTCGTGAAGAAATCATGACAAACTAACACAAAATGAAGATTTCATTATAACTTGACATTCTGAGTTCATTTCATGAAACCTGCGCTTCCCCTATAAGAGTTCGACGTAACTTGACAGGAAAACGTGTTTTCGTGAAGAAATCATGACAAACTAACACAAAATGAAGTTTTCATTATAACTTGACATTCTGAGTTCATTTCATGAAACCTGCGCTTCCCCTATAAGAGTTCGACGTAACTTGACAGGAAAACGTGTTTTCGTGAAGAAATCATGACAAACTAACACAAAATGAAGTTTTCATTGTAACTTGACATTCTGAGTTCATTTCATGAAACCTGCGCTTCCCCTATAAGAGTTCGACGTAACTTGACAGGAAAACGTGTTTTCGTGAAGAAATCATGACAAACTAACACAAAATGAAGTTTTCATTATAACTTGACATTCTGAGTTCATTTCATGAAACCTGCGCTTCCCCTATAAGAGTTCGACGTAACTTGACAGGAAAACGTGTTTTCGTGAAGAAATCATGACAAACTAACACAAAATGAAGTTTTCATTATAACTTGACATTCTGAGTTCATTTCATGAAACCTGCGCTTCCCCTATAAGAGTTCGACGTAACTTGATAGGAAAACGTGTTTTCGTGAAGAAATCATGACAAACTAACACAAAATGAAGTTTTCATTATAACTTGACATTCTGAGTTCATTTCATGAAACCTGCGCTTCCCCTATACGAGTTCAACCTACCATTATAGGAAAACGTGTTTTCGTGAAGAAATCATGACAAACTAACACAAAATGAAGATTTCATTATAACTTGACATTCTGAGTTCATTTCATGAAACCTGCGCTTCCCCTGTAAGAGTTCGACGTAACTTGATAGGAAAACGTGTTTTCGTGAAGAAATCATGACAAACTAACACAAAATGAAGTTTTCATTATAACTTGACATTCTGAGTTCATTTCATGAAACCTGCGCTTCCCCTATAAGAGTTCAACCTACCATTATAGGAAAACGTGTTTTCGTGAAGAAATCATGACAAACTAACACAAAATGAAGATTTCATTATAACTTGACATTCTGAGTTCATTTCATGAAACCTGCGCTTCCCCTATAAGAGTTCGACGTAACTTGATAGGAAAACGTGTTTTCGTGAAGAAATCATGACAAACTAACACAAAATGAAGTTTTCATTATAACTTGACATTCTGAGTTCATTTCATGAAACCTGCGCTTCCCCTATAAGAGTTCAACCTACCATTATAGGAAAACGTGTTTTCGTGAAGAAATCATGACAAACTAACACAAAATGAAGATTTCATAATAACTTGACATTCTGAGTTCATTTCATGAAACCTGCGCTTCCCCTATAAGAGTTCAACCTACCATTATAGGAAAACGTGTTTTCGTGAAGAAATCATGACAAACTAACACAAAATGAAGTTTTCATTATAACTTGACATTCTGAGTTCATTTCATGAAACCTGCGCTTCCCCTATAAGAGTTCAACCTACCATTATAGGAAAACGTGTTTTCGTGAAGAAATCATGACAAACTAACACAAAATGAAGATTTCATAATAACTTGACATTCTGAGTTCATTTCATGAAACCTGCGCTTCCCCTATAAGAGTTCGACGTAACTTGACAGGAAAACGTGTTTTCGTGAAGAAATCATGACAAACTAACACAAAATGAAGTTTTCATTATAACTTGACATTCTGAGTTCATTTCATGAAACCTGCGCTTCCCCTATAAGAGTTCAACCTACCATTATAGGAAAACGTGTTTTCGTGAAGAAATCATGACAAACTAACACAAAATGAAGATTTCATTATAACTTGACATTCTGAGTTCATTTCATGAAACCTGCGCTTCCCCTATAAGAGTTCGACGTAACTTGACAGGAAAACGTGTTTTCGTGAAGAAATCATGACAAACTAACAAAAAATGAAGTTTTCATTATAACTTGACATTCTGAGTTCATTTCATGAAACCTGCGCTTCCCCTATAAGAGTTCAACCTACCATTATAGGAAAACGTGTTTTCGTGAAGAAATCATGACAAACTAACACAAAATGAAGTTTTCATTATAACTTGACATTCTGAGTTCATTTCATGAAACCTGCGCTTCCCCTATAAGAGTTCAACCTACCATTATAGGAAAACGTGTTTTCGTGAAGAAATCATGACAAACTAACACAAAATGAAGTTTTCATTATAACTTGACATTCTGAGTTCATTTCATGAAACCTGCGCTTCCCCTATAAGAGTTCGACGTAACTTTATAGGAAAACGTGTTTTCGTGAAGAAATCATGACAAACTAACACAAAATGAAGATTTCATTATAACTTGACATTCTGAGTTCATTTCATGAAATCTGCGCTTCCCCTATAAGAGTTCAACCTACCATTATAGGAAAACGTGTTTTCGTGAAGAAATCATGACAAACTAACACAAAATGAAGATTTCATTATAACTTGACATTCTGAGTTCATTTCATGAAACCTGCGCTTCCCCTATAAGAGTTCGACGTAACTTGATAGGAAAACGTGTTTTCGTGAAGAAATCATGACAAACTAACACAAAATGAAGATTTCATTATAACTTGACATTCTGAGTTCATTTCATGAAACCTGCGCTTCCCCTATAAGAGTTCAACCTACCATTATAGGAAAACGTGTTTTCGTGAAGAAATCATGACAAACTAACACAAAATGAAGATTTCATTATAACTTGACATTCTGAGTTCATTTCATGAAACCTGCGCTTCCCCTATAAGAGTTCGACGTAACTTGATAGGAAAACGTGTTTTCGTGAAGAAATCATGACAAACTAACACAAAATGAAGTTTTCATTATAACTTGACATTCTGAGTTCATTTCATGAAACCTGCGCTTCCCCTATAAGAGTTCAACCTACCATTATAGGAAAACGTGTTTTCGTGAAGAAATCATGACAAACTAACACAAAATGAAGATTTCATTATAACTTGACATTCTGAGTTCATTTCATGAAACCTGCGCTTCCCCTATAAGAGTTCGACGTAACTTGATAGGAAAACGTGTTTTCGTGAAGAAATCATGACAAACTAACACAAAATGAAGTTTTCATTATAACTTGACATTCTGAGTTCATTTCATGAAACCTGCGCTTCCCCTATAAGAGTTCAACCTACCATTATAGGAAAACGTGTTTTCGTGAAGAAATCATGACAAACTAACACAAAATGAAGATTTCATAATAACTTGACATTCTGAGTTCATTTCATGAAACCTGCGCTTCCCCTATAAGAGTTCAACCTACCATTATAGGAAAACGTGTTTTCGTGAAGAAATCATGACAAACTAACACAAAATGAAGATTTTATTATAACTTGACATTCTGAGTTCATTTCATGAAACCTGCGCTTCCCCTATAAGAGTTCGACGTAACTTGATAGGAAAACGTGTTTTCGTGAAGAAATCATGACAAACTAACACAAAATGAAGTTTTCATTATAACTTGACATTCTGAGTTCATTTCATGAAACCTGCGCTTCCCCTATAAGAGTTCAACCTACCATTATAGGAAAACGTGTTTTCGTGAAGAAATCATGACAAACTAACACAAAATGAAGATTTTATTATAACTTGACATTCTGAGTTCATTTCATGAAACCTGCGCTTCCCCTATAAGAGTTCGACGTAACTTGATAGGAAAACGTGTTTTCGTGAAGAAATCATGACAAACTAACACAAAATGAAGTTTTCATTATAACTTGACATTCTGAGTTCATTTCATGAAACCTGCGCTTCCCCTATAAAAGTTCAACCTACCATTATAGGAAAACGTGTTTTCGTGAAGAAATCATGACAAACTAACACAAAATGAAGATTTCATTATAACTTGACATTCTGAGTTCATTTCATGAAACCTGCGCTTCCCCTATAAGAGTTCGACGTAACTTGACAGGAAAACGTGTTTTCGTGAAGAAATCATGACAAACTAACACAAAATGAAGTTTTCATTATAACTTGACATTCTGAGTTCATTTCATGAAACCTGCGCTTCCCCTATAAGAGTTCGACGTAACTTGACAGGAAAACGTGTTTTCGTGAAGAAATCATGACAAACTAACACAAAATGAAGTTTTCATTGTAACTTGACATTCTGAGTTCATTTCATGAAACCTGCGCTTCCCCTATAAGAGTTCGACGTAACTTGACAGGAAAACGTGTTTTCGTGAAGAAATCATGACAAACTAACACAAAATGAAGTTTTCATTATAACTTGACATTCTGAGTTCATTTCATGAAACCTGCGCTTCCCCTATAAGAGTTCGACGTAACTTGACAGGAAAACGTGTTTTCGTGAAGAAATCATGACAAACTAACACAAAATGAAGTTTTCATTATAACTTGACATTCTGAGTTCATTTCATGAAACCTGCGCTTCCCCTATAAGAGTTCGACGTAACTTGATAGGAAAACGTGTTTTCGTGAAGAAATCATGACAAACTAACACAAAATGAAGTTTTCATTATAACTTGACATTCTGAGTTCATTTCATGAAACCTGCGCTTCCCCTATACGAGTTCAACCTACCATTATAGGAAAACGTGTTTTCGTGAAGAAATCATGACAAACTAACACAAAATGAAGATTTCATTATAACTTGACATTCTGAGTTCATTTCATGAAACCTGCGCTTCCCCTGTAAGAGTTCGACGTAACTTGATAGGAAAACGTGTTTTCGTGAAGAAATCATGACAAACTAACACAAAATGAAGTTTTCATTATAACTTGACATTCTGAGTTCATTTCATGAAACCTGCGCTTCCCCTATAAGAGTTCAACCTACCATTATAGGAAAACGTGTTTTCGTGAAGAAATCATGACAAACTAACACAAAATGAAGATTTCATTATAACTTGACATTCTGAGTTCATTTCATGAAACCTGCGCTTCCCCTATAAGAGTTCGACGTAACTTGATAGGAAAACGTGTTTTCGTGAAGAAATCATGACAAACTAACACAAAATGAAGTTTTCATTATAACTTGACATTCTGAGTTCATTTCATGAAACCTGCGCTTCCCCTATAAGAGTTCAACCTACCATTATAGGAAAACGTGTTTTCGTGAAGAAATCATGACAAACTAACACAAAATGAAGATTTCATAATAACTTGACATTCTGAGTTCATTTCATGAAACCTGCGCTTCCCCTATAAGAGTTCAACCTACCATTATAGGAAAACGTGTTTTCGTGAAGAAATCATGACAAACTAACACAAAATGAAGTTTTCATTATAACTTGACATTCTGAGTTCATTTCATGAAACCTGCGCTTCCCCTATAAGAGTTCAACCTACCATTATAGGAAAACGTGTTTTCGTGAAGAAATCATGACAAACTAACACAAAATGAAGATTTCATAATAACTTGACATTCTGAGTTCATTTCATGAAACCTGCGCTTCCCCTATAAGAGTTCGACGTAACTTGACAGGAAAACGTGTTTTCGTGAAGAAATCATGACAAACTAACACAAAATGAAGTTTTCATTATAACTTGACATTCTGAGTTCATTTCATGAAACCTGCGCTTCCCCTATAAGAGTTCGACGTAACTTGATAGGAAAACGTGTTTTCGTGAAGAAATCATGACAAACTAACACAAAATGAAGTTTTCATTATAACTTGACATTCTGAGTTCATTTCATGAAACCTGCGCTTCCCCTATAAGAGTTCAACCTACCATTATAGGAAAACGTGTTTTCGTGAAGAAATCATGACAAACTAACACAAAATGAAGATTTCATTATAACTTGACATTCTGAGTTCATTTCATGAAACCTGCGCTTCCCCTGTAAGAGTTCGACGTAACTTGATAGGAAAACGTGTTTTCGTGAAGAAATCATGACAAACTAACACAAAATGAAGTTTTCATTATAACTTGACATTCTGAGTTCATTTCATGAAACCTGCGCTTCCCCTATAAGAGTTCGACGTAACTTGATAGGAAAACGTGTTTTCGTGAAGAAATCATGACAAACTAACACAAAATGAAGATTTCATTATAACTTGACATTCTGAGTTCATTTCATGAAACCTGCGCTTCCCCTGTAAGAGTTTGACGTAACTTGATAGGAAAACGTGTTTTCGTGAAGAAATCATGACAAACTAACACAAAATGAAGATTTCATAATAACTTGACATTCTGAGTTCATTTCATGAAACCTGCGCTTCCCCTATAAGAGTTCGACGTAACTTGACAGGAAAACGTGTTTTCGTGAAGAAATCATGACAAACTAACACAAAATGAAGTTTTCATTATAACTTGACATTCTGAGTTCATTTCATGAAACCTGCGCTTCCCCTATAAGAGTTCGACGTAACTTGATAGGAAAACGTGTTTTCGTGAAGAAATCATGACAAACTAACACAAAATGAAGTTTTCATTATAACTTGACATTCTGAGTTCATTTCATGAAACCTGCGCTTCCCCTATAAGAGTTCAACCTACCATTATAGGAAAACGTGTTTTCGTGAAGAAATCATGACAAACTAACACAAAATGAAGATTTCATTATAACTTGACATTCTGAGTTCATTTCATGAAACCTGCGCTTCCCCTATAAGAGTTCGACGTAACTTGATAGGAAAACGTGTTTTCGTGAAGAAATCATGACAAACTAACACAAAATGAAGTTTTCATTATAACTTGACATTCTGAGTTCATTTCATGAAACCTGCGCTTCCCCTATAAAAGTTCAACCTACCATTATAGGAAAACATGTTTTCGTGAAGAAATCATGACAAACTAACACAAAATGAAGATTTCATTATAACTTGACATTCTGAGTTCATTTCATGAAACCTGCGCTTCCCCTATAAGAGTTCGACGTAACTTGACAGGAAAACGTGTTTTCGTGAAGAAATCATGACAAACTAACACAAAATGAAGTTTTCATTATAACTTGACATTCTGAGTTCATTTCATGAAACCTGCGCTTCCCCTATAAGAGTTCGACATAACTTGACAGGAAAACGTGTTTTCGTGAAGAAATCATGACAAACTAACACAAAATGAAGTTTTCATTATAACTTGACATTCTGAGTTCATTTCATGAAACCTGCGCTTCCCCTATAAGAGTTCGACGTAACTTGACAGGAAAACGTGTTTTCGTGAAGAAATCATGACAAACTAACACAAAATGAAGTTTTCATTATAACTTGACATTCTGAGTTCATTTCATGAAACCTGCGCTTCCCCTATAAGAGTTCGACGTAACTTGATAGGAAAACGTGTTTTCGTGAAGAAATCATGACAAACTAACACAAAATGAAGTTTTCATTATAACTTGACATTCTGAGTTCATTTCATGAAACCTGCGCTTCCCCTATAAGAGTTCAACCTACCATTATAGGAAAACGTGTTTTCGTGAAGAAATCATGACAAACTAACACAAAATGAAGATTTCATTATAACTTGACATTCTGAGTTCATTTCATGAAACCTGCGCTTCCCCTGTAAGAGTTCGACGTAACTTGATAGGAAAACGTGTTTTCGTGAAGAAATCATGACAAACTAACACAAAATGAAGTTTTCATTATAACTTGACATTCTGAGTTCATTTCATGAAACCTGCGCTTCCCCTATAAGAGTTCGACGTAACTTGATAGGAAAACGTGTTTTCGTGAAGAAATCATGACAAACTAACACAAAATGAAGATTTCATTATAACTTGACATTCTGAGTTCATTTCATGAAACCTGCGCTTCCCCTGTAAGAGTTCGACGTAACTTGATAGGAAAACGTGTTTTCGTGAAGAAATCATGACAAACTAACACAAAATGAAGTTTTCATTATAACTTGACATTCTGAGTTCATTTCATGAAACCTGCGCTTCCCCTATAGGAGTTCGACGTAACTTGATAGGAAAACGTGTTTTCGTGAAGAAATCATGACAAACTAACACAAAATGATGATTTCATTATAACTTGACATTCTGAGTTCATTTCATGAAACCTGCGCTTCCCCTATAAGAGTTCGACGTAACTTGATAGGAAAACGTGTTTTCGTGAAGAAATCATGACAAACTAACACAAAATGAAGTTTTCATTATAACTTGACATTCTGAGTTCATTTCATGAAACCTGCGCTTCCCCTATAAGAGTTCAACCTACCATTATAGGAAAACGTGTTTTCGTGAAGAAATCATGACAAACTAACACAAAATGAAGTTTTCATTATAACTTGACATTCTGAGTTCATTTCATGAAACCTGCGCTTCCCCTATAAGAGTTCAACCTACCATTATAGGAAAACGTGTTTTCGTGAAGAAATCATGACAAACTAACACAAAATGAAGATTTCATTATAACTTGACATTCTGAGTTCATTTCATGAAACCTGCGCTTCCCCTATAAGAGTTCGACGTAACTTGATAGGAAAACGTGTTTTCGTGAAGAAATCATGACAAACTAACACAAAATGAAGTTTTCATTATAACTTGACATTCTGAGTTCATTTCATGAAACCTGCGCTTCCCCTATAAGAGTTCGACGTCACTTGACAGGAAAACGTGTTTTCGTGAAGAAATCATGACAAACTAACACAAAATGAAGTTTTCATTATAACTTGACATTCTGAGTTCATTTCATGAAACCTGCGCTTCCCCTATAAGAGTTCGACGTAACTTGATAGGAAAACGTGTTTTCGTGAAGAAATCATGACAAACTAACACAAAATGAAGTTTTCATTATAACTTGACATTCTGAGTTAATTTCATGAAACCTGCGCTTCCCCTATAAGAGTTCAACCTACCATTATAGGAAAACGTGTTTTCGTGAAGAAATCATGACAAACTAACACAAAATGAAGATTTCATTATAACTTGACATTCTGAGTTCATTTCATGAAACCTGCGCTTCCCCTGTAAGAGTTCGACGTAACTTGATAGGAAAACGTGTTTTCGTGAAGAAATCATGACAAACTAACACAAAATGAAGTTTTCATTATAACTTGACATTCTGAGTTCATTTCATGAAACCTGCGCTTCCCCTATAAGAGTTCGACGTAACTTGACAGGAAAACGTGTTTTCGTGAAGAAATCATGACAAACTAACACAAAATGAAGTTTTCATTATAACTTGACATTCTGAGTTCATTTCATGAAACCTGCGCTTCCCCTATAAGAGTTCGACGTAACTTGATAGGAAAACGTGTTTTCGTGAAGAAATCATGACAAACTAACACAAAATGAAGTTTTCATTATAACTTGACATTCTGAGTTCATTTCATGAAACCTGCGCTTCCCCTATAAGAGTTCAACCTACCATTATAGGAAAACGTGTTTTCGTGAAGAAATCATGACAAACTAACACAAAATGAAGATTTCATTATAACTTGACATTCTGAGTTCATTTCATGAAACCTGCGCTTCCCCTGTAAGAGTTCGACGTAACTTGATAGGAAAACGTGTTTTCGTGAAGAAATCATGACAAACTAACACAAAATGAAGTTTTCATTATAACTTGACATTCTGAGTTCATTTCATGAAACCTGCGCTTCCCCTATAAGCGTTCGACGTAACTTGATAGGAAAACGTGTTTTCGTGAAGAAATCATGACAAACTAACACAAAATGAAGATTTCATTATAACTTGACATTCTGAGTTCATTTCATGAAACCTGCGCTTCCCCTGTAAGAGTTTGACGTAACTTGATAGGAAAACGTGTTTTCGTGAAGAAATCATGACAAACTAACACAAAATGAAGATTTCATAATAACTTGACATTCTGAGTTCATTTCATGAAACCTGCGCTTCCCCTATAAGAGTTCGACGTAACTTGACAGGAAAACGTGTTTTCGTGAAGAAATCATGACAAACTAACACAAAATGAAGTTTTCATTATAACTTGACATTCTGAGTTCATTTCATGAAACCTGCGCTTCCCCTATAAGAGTTCGACGTAACTTGATAGGAAAACGTGTTTTCGTGAAGAAATCATGACAAACTAACACAAAATGAAGTTTTCATTATAACTTGACATTCTGAGTTCATTTCATGAAACCTGCGCTTCCCCTATAAGAGTTCAACCTACCATTATAGGAAAACTTGTTTTCGTGAAGAAATCATGACAAACTAACACAAAATGAAGATTTCATTATAACTTGACATTCTGAGTTCATTTCATGAAACCTGCGCTTCCCCTATAAGAGTTCGACGTAACTTGATAGGAAAACGTGTTTTCGTGAAGAAATCATGACAAACTAACACAAAATGAAGTTTTCATTATAACTTGACATTCTGAGTTCATTTCATGAAACCTGCGCTTCCCCTATAAGAGTTCAACCTACCATTATAGGAAAACGTGTTTTCGTGAAGAAATCATGACAAACTAACACAAAATGAAGATTTCATTATAACTTGACATTCTGAGTTCATTTCATGAAACCTGCGCTTCCCCTATAAGAGTTCGACGTAACTTGACAGGAAAACGTGTTTTCGTGAAGAAATCATGACAAACTAACACAAAATGAAGTTTTCATTATAACTTGACATTCTGAGTTCATTTCATGAAACCTGCGCTTCCCCTATAAGAGTTCGACGTAACTTGACAGGAAAACGTGTTTTCGTGAAGAAATCATGACAAACTAACACAAAATGAAGTTTTCATTATAACTTGACATTCTGAGTTCATTTCATGAAACCTGCGCTTCCCCTATAAGAGTTCGACGTAACTTGACAGGAAAACGTGTTTTCGTGAAGAAATCATGACAAACTAACACAAAATGAAGTTTTCATTATAACTTGACATTCTGAGTTCATTTCATGAAACCTGCGCTTCCCCTATAAGAGTTCGACGTAACTTGATAGGAAAACGTGTTTTCGTGAAGAAATCATGACAAACTAACACAAAATGAAGTTTTCATTATAACTTGACATTCTGAGTTCATTTCATGAAACCTGCGCTTCCCCTATAAGAGTTCAACCTACCATTATAGGAAAACGTGTTTTCGTGAAGAAATCATGACAAACTAACACAAAATGAAGATTTCATTATAACTTGACATTCTGAGTTCATTTCATGAAACCTGCGCTTCCCCTATAAGAGTTCGACGTAACTTGACAGGAAAACGTGTTTTCGTGAAGAAATCATGACAAACTAACACAAAATGAAGATTTCATTATAACTTGACATTCTGAGTTCATTTCATGAAACCTGCGCTTCCCCTATAAGAGTTCGACGTAACTTGACAGGAAAACGTGTTTTCGTGAAGAAATCATGACAAACTAACACAAAATGAAGTTTTCATTATAACTTGACATTCTGAGTTCATTTCATGAAACCTGCGCTTCCCCTATAAGAGTTCGACGTAACTTGATAGGAAAACGTGTTTTCGTGAAGAAATCATGACAAACTAACACAAAATGAAGTTTTCATTATAACTTGACATTCTGAGTTCATTTCATGAAACCTGCGCTTCCCCTATAAGAGTTCAACCTACCATTATAGGAAAACGTGTTTTCGTGAAGAAATCATGACAAACTAACACAAAATGAAGATTTCATTATAACTTGACATTCTGAGTTCATTTCATGAAACCTGCGCTTCCCCTGTAAGAGTTCGACGTAACTTGATAGGAAAACGTGTTTTCGTGAAGAAATCATGACAAACTAACACAAAATGAAGTTTTCATTATAACTTGACATTCTGAGTTCATTTCATGAAACCTGCGCTTCCCCTATAAGAGTTCGACGTAACTTGATAGGAAAACGTGTTTTCGTGAAGAAATCATGACAAACTAACACAAAATGAAGATTTCATTATAACTTGACATTCTGAGTTCATTTCATGAAACCTGCGCTTCCCCTGTAAGAGTTTGACGTAACTTGATAGGAAAACGTGTTTTCGTGAAGAAATCATGACAAACTAACACAAAATGAAGATTTCATAATAACTTGACATTCTGAGTTCATTTCATGAAACCTGCGCTTCCCCTATAAGAGTTCGACGTAACTTGACAGGAAAACGTGTTTTCGTGAAGAAATCATGACAAACTAACACAAAATGAAGTTTTCATTATAACTTGACATTCTGAGTTCATTTCATGAAACCTGCGCTTCCCCTATAAGAGTTCGACGTAACTTGATAGGAAAACGTGTTTTCGTGAAGAAATCATGACAAACTAACACAAAATGAAGTTTTCATTATAACTTGACATTCTGAGTTCATTTCATGAAACCTGCGCTTCCCCTATAAGAGTTCAACCTACCATTATAGGAAAACGTGTTTTCGTGAAGAAATCATGACAAACTAACACAAAATGAAGATTTCATTATAACTTGACATTCTGAGTTCATTTCATGAAACCTGCGCTTCCCCTATAAGAGTTCGACGTAACTTGATAGGAAAACGTGTTTTCGTGAAGAAATCATGACAAACTAACACAAAATGAAGTTTTCATTATAACTTGACATTCTGAGTTCATTTCATGAAACCTGCGCTTCCCCTATAAGAGTTCAACCTACCATTATAGGAAAACGTGTTTTCGTGAAGAAATCATGACAAACTAACACAAAATGAAGATTTCATTATAACTTGACATTCTGAGTTCATTTCATGAAACCTGCGCTTCCCCTGTAAGAGTTCGACGTAACTTGATAGGAAAACGTGTTTTCGTGAAGAAATCATGACAAACTAACACAAAATGAAGTTTTCATTATAACTTGACATTCTGAGTTCATTTCATGAAACCTGCGCTTCCCCTATAAGAGTTCGACGTAACTTGATAGGAAAACGTGTTTTCGTGAAGAAATCATGACAAACTAACACAAAATGAAGATTTCATTATAACTTGACATTCTGAGTTCATTTCATGAAACCTGCGCTTCCCCTGTAAGAGTTTGACGTAACTTGATAGGAAAACGTGTTTTCGTGAAGAAATCATGACAAACTAACACAAAATGAAGATTTCATAATAACTTGACATTCTGAGTTCATTTCATGAAACCTGCGCTTCCCCTATAAGAGTTCGACGTAACTTGACAGGAAAACGTGTTTTCGTGAAGAAATCATGACAAACTAACACAAAATGAAGTTTTCATTATAACTTGACATTCTGAGTTCATTTCATGAAACCTGCGCTTCCCCTATAAGAGTTCGACGTAACTTGATAGGAAAACGTGTTTTCGTGAAGAAATCATGACAAACTAACACAAAATGAAGTTTTCATTATAACTTGACATTCTGAGTTCATTTCATGAAACCTGCGCTTCCCCTATAAGAGTTCAACCTACCATTATAGGAAAACGTGTTTTCGTGAAGAAATCATGACAAACTAACACAAAATGAAGATTTCATTATAACTTGTGTTACGTGCCGCTGTTTTTACTCCGCCTCCACATCCGAACTCCGCCCACGACCATGCCCACGACCTGGCCTGGCTCCACCCCTACCTCCGGACCCCGCCTTCGTTTCCGGCCCTGCCCGACCTCGTCACGTCCGTCCGGAGAGGGATAAAAGCCGGACAGAGAGACACTTCGAGAGCTTAGCTCATTACTTGATTATTATTGGATTGTTTCTTGGTTTTGATATTTGTGTATGACTTTTTGATTTCCCTGACTTACGATTCTTTGCCTTACCCCTTTCTGTACTTTCGCCCGGTTTTGCTTGCTTTTCTGGTTATCGATCTTTTGCTTGTTTTTGGTTTACGTCTTCGCGCGCCCCTTAAACTTTGACGCTTTGCTGTGTGCTGTGTATGTTTTGTATGATTGTTTGGTGCTTAGGGAGTGATTGCCGGTTTTGTTTGGAAGTTTTTGTGACTGTTTTTGGATAGGGAGTAAGGGTTAACACTTGTTATTTGGTTTTCGCACTTAGTTAAGCTAGATAGGGGTTGTGTTTGGTAAGTGGGTTTTGTTTATTATTTTGGCAATAGTCACTCCTGAGTTTTACGCACCTGGATCATTTGTTCTGTGTCTGTCTTGCGTGAATAAAATATAAAAAACTATAAAAATATCCCCTTTGTCCACGTGTGTTCCCTTGTACACCACACCCTGTGTTCCCCTCGTTCCCCTTTCCCCATTCCCTTCCTCTGTTACACCCTAACCCCTAGACAGGGTCGTAACAGAATTGGGGGCTCGTCCGGGATATTCCTGTCTGGGATATCTTCGTTCCTCTGTGTTGTCCTTCTGTGTACTTTCGGTTTTGCTTGGCGGATTGATTATAGTGGGGATAGTTGGTGTACTTGGGATTGCAGTATGGCTACCTTTGACCTGCTCGAGTTTACCCTGAACCCCACGCAGGAACACTTTGAATCTTGCAGGAAAGCTGACCTAGTAGCCATTGCGGGGTTTTTCAACGTCAGGATTCCGATCTGTGCGTCGAAGCAGGAAATTAAGCGGGTCCTGCACGACGAATTAGTCATGCAAGGTATTCTGCCCGAGCCAGGTGAACTTTCGGGTGTTGCACCTTGCCCACACCGGTCTCCTGCGTCGGCGGAAGCAGAAGGCTCGGTGCCAGGGGTTCGCATGGATCCCGGAAGTCCCGGCTCGTCTAAGGAGGAGATTCTCCTCACAATTCGACTCCGAGAAACCGAACTGGAGATTAAGAAACAGGACTGCCAAGCCCAAATCTTACGAATTAGGGCTTTGGAGTTGGAGGCAGAACGGGATGCTAACATGCAAAGGGCGAGGGCAGGTCCAAAACCGCCTGTTCCTCACCCTCGTAAGGTAAGCTCGCCCCTTGATGCCGACCGCTCCACCGCTCGTGCCGGTGTAGGTTCACTGGACGAGAGTGTGCGTCCTAATGCTCCATCTCCCCCGGTTCCTACTCGATCCCCTGAGAGGGAAACTACTGGCTTTGATGTAAGCCGTCACATTGGACTTGTGCCCATTTTTAGGGAAAACGAGGTAGACGCTTACTTCCCCATCTTCGAACGCATTGCGACCACCTTGAATTGGCCCCGGCATCTTTGGTCCTTACTGCTGCAATGCAAACTCGTGGGGAAGGCTCAAGAGGTCTGTTCAGCCCTTGGTCTGGAGCAAAGTCTCGACTATGACATTGTGAAGGCTACAGTTTTGAGAGCTTACGAACTAGTGCCTGAAGCATATCGGCAGAATTTCAGGAAGCTTTGTAAATCCGCCTCGCAAACCCACGTGGAATTCGCTCGGGAAAAGTCACTCCTCTTTGATAAATGGTGTACCGCTAGTGGTGTGACTAACTTCGATCAGCTCAAGGAACTGCTTTTGTTAGAGGAGTTTAAAAATTGTTTGCCTGATCGTGTGGTTATTTACTTGAATGAACAGAAAGCTATGTCTCTTGCGGAAGCCGCTACCCTGGCCGATGAGTTTGTATTAACCCACAGAACTGTGTTTGTCCCTACTCCTTTGCCTCGTAAGCTCCATCCCAGACCGGTGCCGCCTCCTGCGAAGGTTGCCCCGATGGCCCCACCGGTAGAAACTAGAGAATGTTTTTATTGTCATGAAGTTGGTCACCTCATCTCTGTTTGTCCTGCGTTACGACGCAAGAACGCTCGTTCGAATGTGAAAAAGGTACTTGTTACGGATTGTGTTCCCGTTTCTGATGTTCCGATGTCACCTAACTCTGTTGAACCCTCCTTCCAGCCGTTTGTATTCCCTGGTTTTATTTCTCTGTTGAACTCTGATGTTAAGTGTCCTATTATGATCCTACGGGACACTGGTGCTGCTCAGTCCTTCATTTTGGAATCTGTGTTGCCCTTTGATAACTCGTCTTATGCCGGTTCTGATGTGTTGGTTCAAGGTATTGAACTAGGAACCATGAGAGTGCCTCTCCACCAGGTTTGCTTAGAGACCAATGATTTTTCGGGTGTTGTGAAAGTTGCTGTTCGACCTCGACTTCCTGTTTCGGGTGTATCTTTTATTTTGGGGAATGACATTGCGGGAGGTAAGGTAGTTCCTCTACCTGAGGTAGCGTCAGAACCAGAGAGTGGCTCTGACAACTTAGAATTTGATTTCCCTGGTGCTTTTCCCGCTTGTGTCTATACTCGTGCTCAAGCTAGACAACTAGCAGACATCGACCTGGCTGATTCCTTCATGGCTGAACGAAAGGTATCTATTCCGTCCCCATGTGCTAGTCCCCCACAAATAGAAAACCCAGTTCTACCCCAAGCTACAGATGGTGGGTGTACGCGAAAGGAATTATCCGCCGCTCAGGGAGCTGACCCGTCTCTGACGGAGTGTTATGATTTGGCCGTAGAAAAAGCGACTTTAGCAGACCATTCTGTGGCATACTTAGATGACGTGGTCGTGTATTCTGATTCGTGGGAGAATCATTTAGCAGCATTGGAGCAAGTGTTTACTAGGCTCAGGGATGCTTCCTTAGTGCTAAACCTAGAAAAAGGTGAGTTCGGTCAGGGCACGGTTACGTACCTTGGTAAACTAGTGGGACGCGGAACAGTGAAGCCTGTCGACGCCAAGGTCCAGGCTATAACATCTTTCCCTATTCCCAAAACTAGAAAGGACCTTCGTCGCTTCCTAGGCATGGCAGGCTATTATCGTTGCTTTTGCCGAAACTTCTCCGATGTTGTGTTGCCCCTCACTAACTTACTTCGTAAGGACGCCCAAATGATTTGGTCTGCTGAGTGTCAGTCGGCTTTTGACGCGGTGAAATCGTTACTCTCCAGTTCCCCTGTATTAGCTACCCCTGACTTCGGGAAACCTTTCAAGTTAGAAGTTGATGCCAGTGGTACCGGTGCCGGCGCCGTCCTTCTCCAGGAGGATGATGCAGGTCTGGACCATCCTGTCTGCTATTGGTCGAAGAAATTTGTTAAACACCAATTGGCATATAGCACCATTGAGAAGGAAGCCCTTGCGTTGTTACTTGCCCTACAGCAGTTCGAAGTCTACGTAGGTGACAGTGTTCAGCCGGTGGTCGTATTTACGGACCAAAATCCTCTGCTGTTCCTGAGTCGGATGCGAAACAATAACCAACGTCTCATGCGCTGGTCTCTGATTGTGCAGGCTTTTAATCTGCAAATACTCCATAAAAAAGGAGCTAGCAACCTGGTGGCGGATGCCCTCTCACGTTCTTGGTGACTTTGAATTGGAATTTGTGATGTATATTATGTTTGTGTTTGTGAACCCTACGAGGTTCACACTTATGGGGGGGGGTGTTACGTGCCGCTGTTTTTACTCCGCCTCCACATCCGAACTCCGCCCACGACCATGCCCACGACCTGGCCTGGCTCCACCCCTACCTCCGGACCCCGCCTTCGTTTCCGGCCCTGCCCGACCTCGTCACGTCCGTCCGGAGAGGGATAAAAGCCGGACAGAGAGACACTTCGAGAGCTTAGCTCATTACTTGATTATTATTGGATTGTTTCTTGGTTTTGATATTTGTGTATGACTTTTTGATTTCCCTGACTTACGATTCTTTGCCTTACCCCTTTCTGTACTTTCGCCCGGTTTTGCTTGCTTTTCTGGTTATCGATCTTTTGCTTGTTTTTGGTTTACGTCTTCGCGCGCCCCTTAAACTTTGACGCTTTGCTGTGTGCTGTGTATGTTTTGTATGATTGTTTGGTGCTTAGGGAGTGATTGCCGGTTTTGTTTGGAAGTTTTTGTGACTGTTTTTGGATAGGGAGTAAGGGTTAACACTTGTTATTTGGTTTTCGCACTTAGTTAAGCTAGATAGGGGTTGTGTTTGGTAAGTGGGTTTTGTTTATTATTTTGGCAATAGTCACTCCTGAGTTTTACGCACCTGGATCATTTGTTCTGTGTCTGTCTTGCGTGAATAAAATATAAAAAACTATAAAAATATCCCCTTTGTCCACGTGTGTTCCCTTGTACACCACACCCTGTGTTCCCCTCGTTCCCCTTTCCCCATTCCCTTCCTCTGTTACACCCTAACCCCTAGACAGGGTCGTAACACTTGACATTCTGAGTTCATTTCATGAAACCTGCGCTTCCCCTATAAGAGTTCGACGTAACTTGATAGGAAAACGTGTTTTCGTGAAGAAATCATGACAAACTAACACAAAATGAAGTTTTCATTATAACTTGACATTCTGAGTTCATTTCATGAAACCTGCGCTTCCCCTATAAGAGTTCAACCTACCATTATAGGAAAATGTGTTTTCGTGAAGAAATCATGACAAACTAACACAAAATGAAGATTTCATTATAACTTGACATTCTGAGTTCATTTCATGAAACCTGCGCTTCCCCTATAAGAGTTCGACGTAACTTGACAGGAAAACGTGTTTTCGTGAAGAAATCATGACAAACTAACACAAAATGAAGTTTTCATTATAACTTGACATTCTGAGTTCATTTCATGAAACCTGCGCTTCCCCTATAAGAGTTCGACATAACTTGACAGGAAAACGTGTTTTCGTGAAGAAATCATGACAAACTAACACAAAATGAAGTTTTCATTATAACTTGACATTCTGAGTTCATTTCATGAAACCTGCGCTTCCCCTATAAGAGTTCGACGTAACTTGACAGGAAAACGTGTTTTCGTGAAGAAATCATGACAAACTAACACAAAATGAAGTTTTCATTATAACTTGACATTCTGAGTTCATTTCATGAAACCTGCGCTTCCCCTATAAGAGTTCGACGTAACTTGATAGGAAAACGTGTTTTCGTGAAGAAATCATGACAAACTAACACAAAATGAAGTTTTCATTATAACTTGACATTCTGAGTTCATTTCATGAAACCTGCGCTTCCCCTATAAGAGTTCAACCTACCATTATAGGAAAACGTGTTTTCGTGAAGAAATCATGACAAACTAACACAAAATGAAGATTTCATTATAACTTGACATTCTGAGTTCATTTCATGAAACCTGCGCTTCCCCTGTAAGAGTTCGACGTAACTTGATAGGAAAACGTGTTTTCGTGAAGAAATCATGACAAACTAACACAAAATGATGATTTCATTATAACTTGACATTCTGAGTTCATTTCATGAAACCTGCGCTTCCCCTATAAGAGTTCGACGTAACTTGACAGGAAAACGTGTTTTCGTGAAGAAATCATGACAAACTAACACAAAATGAAGATTTCATTATAACTTGACATTCTGAGTTCATTTCATGAAACCTGCGCTTCCCCTGTAAGAGTTCGACGTAACTTGATAGGAAAACGTGTTTTCGTGAAGAAATCAAGACAAACTAACACAAAATGAAGTTTTCATTATAACTTGACATTCTGAGTTCATTTCATGAAACCTGCGCTTCCCCTATAAGAGTTCGACGTAACTTGATAGGAAAACGTGTTTTCGTGAAGAAATCATGACAAACTAACACAAAATGAAGTTTTCATTATAACTTGACATTCTGAGTTCATTTCATGAAACCTGCGCTTCCCCTATAAGAGTTCGACGTAACTTGATAGGAAAACGTGTTTTCGTGAAGAAATCATGACAAACTAACACAAAATGAAGTTTTCATTATAACTTGACATTCTGAGTTCATTTCATGAAACCTGCGCTTCCCCTATAAGAGTTCGACGTAACTTGACAGGAAAACGTGTTTTCGTGAAGAAATCATGACAAACTAACACAAAATGAAGTTTTCATTATAACTTGACATTCTGAGTTCATTTCATGAAACCTGCGCTTCCCCTATAAGAGTTCGACGTAACTTGATAGGAAAACGTGTTTTCGTGAAGAAATCATGACAAACTAACACAAAATGAAGTTTTCATTATAACTTGACATTCTGAGTTCATTTCATGAAACCTGCGCTTCCCCTATAAGAGTTCAACCTACCATTATAGGAAAACGTGTTTTCGTGAAGAAATCATGACAAACTAACACAAAATGAAGATTTCATTATAACTTGACATTCTGAGTTCATTTCATGAAACCTGCGCTTCCCCTGTAAGAGTTCGACGTAACTTGATAGGAAAACGTGTTTTCGTGAAGAAATCATGACAAACTAACACAAAATGAAGTTTTCATTATAACTTGACATTCTGAGTTCATTTCATGAAACCTGCGCTTCCCCTATAAGAGTTCAACCTACCATTATAGGAAAACGTGTTTTCGTGAAGAAATCATGACAAACTAACACAAAATGAAGATTTCATTATAACTTGACATTCTGAGTTCATTTCATGAAACCTGCGCTTCCCCTATAAGAGTTCGACGTAACTTGATAGGAAAACGTGTTTTCGTGAAGAAATCATGACAAACTAACACAAAATGAAGTTTTCATTATAACTTGACATTCTGAGTTCATTTCATGAAACCTGCGCTTCCCCTATAAAAGTTCAACCTACCATTATAGGAAAACGTGTTTTCGTGAAGAAATCATGACAAACTAACACAAAATGAAGATTTCATTATAACTTGACATTCTGAGTTCATTTCATGAAACCTGCGCTTCCCCTATAAGAGTTCGACGTAACTTGACAGGAAAACGTGTTTTCGTGAAGAAATCATGACAAACTAACACAAAATGAAGTTTTCATTATAACTTGACATTCTGAGTTCATTTCATGAAACCTGCGCTTCCCCTATAAGAGTTCGACATAACTTGACAGGAAAACGTGTTTTCGTGAAGAAATCATGACAAACTAACACAAAATGAAGTTTTCATTATAACTTGACATTCTGAGTTCATTTCATGAAACCTGCGCTTCCCCTATAAGAGTTCGACGTAACTTGACAGGAAAACGTGTTTTCGTGAAGAAATCATGACAAACTAACACAAAATGAAGTTTTCATTATAACTTGACATTCTGAGTTCATTTCATGAAACCTGCGCTTCCCCTATAAGAGTTCGACGTAACTTGATAGGAAAACGTGTTTTCGTGAAGAAATCATGACAAACTAACACAAAATGAAGTTTTCATTATAACTTGACATTCTGAGTTCATTTCATGAAACCTGCGCTTCCCCTATAAGAGTTCAACCTACCATTATAGGAAAACGTGTTTTCGTGAAGAAATCATGACAAACTAACACAAAATGAAGATTTCATTATAACTTGACATTCTGAGTTCATTTCATGAAACCTGCGCTTCCCCTGTAAGAGTTCGACGTAACTTGATAGGAAAACGTGTTTTCGTGAAGAAATCATGACAAACTAACACAAAATGATGATTTCATTATAACTTGACATTCTGAGTTCATTTCATGAAACCTGCGCTTCCCCTATAAGAGTTCGACGTAACTTGACAGGAAAACGTGTTTTCGTGAAGAAATCATGACAAACTAACACAAAATGAAGATTTCATTATAACTTGACATTCTGAGTTCATTTCATGAAACCTGCGCTTCCCCTGTAAGAGTTCGACGTAACTTGATAGGAAAACGTGTTTTCGTGAAGAAATCATGACAAACTAACACAAAATGAAGTTTTCATTATAACTTGACATTCTGAGTTCATTTCATGAAACCTGCGCTTCCCCTATAAGAGTTCGACGTAACTTGATAGGAAAACGTGTTTTCGTGAAGAAATCATGACAAACTAACACAAAATGAAGTTTTCATTATAACTTGACATTCTGAGTTCATTTCATGAAACCTGCGCTTCCCCTATAAGAGTTCAACCTACCATTATAGGAAAACGTGTTTTCGTGAAGAAATCATGACAAACTAACACAAAATGAAGATTTCATTATAACTTGACATTCTGAGTTCATTTCATGAAACCTGCGCTTCCCCTGTAAGAGTTCGACGTAACTTGATAGGAAAACGTGTTTTCGTGAAGAAATCATGACAAACTAACACAAAATGAAGATTTCATAATAACTTGACATTCTGAGTTCATTTCATGAAACCTGCGCTTCCCCTATAAGAGTTCGACGTAACTTGACAGGAAAACGTGTTTTCGTGAAGAAATCATGACAAACTAACACAAAATGAAGTTTTCATTATAACTTGACATTCTGAGTTCATTTCATGAAACCTGCGCTTCCCCTATAAGAGTTCGACGTAACTTGATAGGAAAACGTGTTTTCGTGAAGAAATCATGACAAACTAACACAAAATGAAGTTTTCATTATAACTTGACATTCTGAGTTCATTTCATGAAACCTGCGCTTCCCCTATAAGAGTTCAACCTACCATTATAGGAAAACGTGTTTTCGTGAAGAAATCATGACAAACTAACACAAAATGAAGATTTCATTATAACTTGACATTCTGAGTTCATTTCATGAAACCTGCGCTTCCCCTATAAGAGTTCGACGTAACTTGATAGGAAAACGTGTTTTCGTGAAGAAATCATGACAAACTAACACAAAATGAAGTTTTCATTATAACTTGACATTCTGAGTTCATTTCATGAAACCTGCGCTTCCCCTATAAAAGTTCAACCTACCATTATAGGAAAACGTGTTTTCGTGAAGAAATCATGACAAACTAACACAAAATGAAGATTTCATTATAACTTGACATTCTGAGTTCATTTCATGAAACCTGCGCTTCCCCTATAAGAGTTCGACGTAACTTGACAGGAAAACGTGTTTTCGTGAAGAAATCATGACAAACTAACACAAAATGAAGTTTTCATTATAACTTGACATTCTGAGTTCATTTCATGAAACCTGCGCTTCCCCTATAAGAGTTCGACATAACTTGACAGGAAAACGTGTTTTCGTGAAGAAATCATGACAAACTAACACAAAATGAAGTTTTCATTATAACTTGACATTCTGAGTTCATTTCATGAAACCTGCGCTTCCCCTATAAGAGTTCGACGTAACTTGACAGGAAAACGTGTTTTCGTGAAGAAATCATGACAAACTAACACAAAATGAAGTTTTCATTATAACTTGACATTCTGAGTTCATTTCATGAAACCTGCGCTTCCCCTATAAGAGTTCGACGTAACTTGATAGGAAAACGTGTTTTCGTGAAGAAATCATGACAAACTAACACAAAATGAAGTTTTCATTATAACTTGACATTCTGAGTTCATTTCATGAAACCTGCGCTTCCCCTATAAGAGTTCAACCTACCATTATAGGAAAACGTGTTTTCGTGAAGAAATCATGACAAACTAACACAAAATGAAGATTTCATTATAACTTGACATTCTGAGTTCATTTCATGAAACCTGCGCTTCCCCTGTAAGAGTTCGACGTAACTTGATAGGAAAACGTGTTTTCGTGAAGAAATCATGACAAACTAACACAAAATGAAGTTTTCATTATAACTTGACATTCTGAGTTCATTTCATGAAACCTGCGCTTCCCCTATAAGAGTTCGACGTAACTTGATAGGAAAACGTGTTTTCGTGAAGAAATCATGACAAACTAACACAAAATGAAGATTTCATTATAACTTGACATTCTGAGTTCATTTCATGAAACCTGCGCTTCCCCTGTAAGAGTTCGACGTAACTTGATAGGAAAACGTGTTTTCGTGAAGAAATCATGACAAACTAACACAAAATGAAGTTTTCATTATAACTTGACATTCTGAGTTCATTTCATGAAACCTGCGCTTCCCCTATAAGAGTTCGACGTAACTTGATAGGAAAACGTGTTTTCGTGAAGAAATCATGACAAACTAACACAAAATGATGATTTCATTATAACTTGACATTCTGAGTTCATTTCATGAAACCTGCGCTTCCCCTATAAGAGTTCGACGTAACTTGATAGGAAAACGTGTTTTCGTGAAGAAATCATGACAAACTAACACAAAATGAAGTTTTCATTATAACTTGACATTCTGAGTTCATTTCATGAAACCTGCGCTTCCCCTATAAAAGTTCAACCTACCATTATAGGAAAACGTGTTTTCGTGAAGAAATCATGACAAACTAACACAAAATGAAGATTTCATTATAACTTGACATTCTGAGTTCATTTCATGAAACCTGCGCTTCCCCTATAAGAGTTCGACGTAACTTGATAGGAAAACGTGTTTTCGTGAAGAAATCATGACAAACTAACACAAAATGATGATTTCATTATAACTTGACATTCTGAGTTCATTTCATGAAACCTGCGCTTCCCCTATAAGAGTTCGACGTAACTTGACAGGAAAACGTGTTTTCGTGAAGAAATCATGACAAACTAACACAAAATGAAGTTTTCATTATAACTTGACATTCTGAGTTCATTTCATGAAACCTGCGCTTCCCCTATAAGAGTTCGACGTAACTTGACAGGAAAACGTGTTTTCGTGAAGAAATCATGACAAACTAACACAAAATGAAGATTTCATAATAACTTGACATTCTGAGTTCATTTCATGAAACCTGCGCTTCCCCTATAAGAGTTCGACGTAACTTGACAGGAAAACGTGTTTTCGTGAAGAAATCATGACAAACTAACACAAAATGAAGTTTTCATTATAACTTGACATTGTGAGTTCATTTCATGAAACCTGCGCTTCCCCTATAAGAGTTCGACGTAACTTGACAGGAAAACGTGTTTTCGTGAAGAAATCATGACAAACTAACACAAAATGAAGTTTTCATTATAACTTGACATTCTGAGTTCATTTCATGAAACCTGCGCTTCCCCTATAAGAGTTCGACGTAACTTGATAGGAAAACGTGTTTTCGTGAAGAAATCATGACAAACTAACACAAAATGAAGTTTTCATTATAACTTGACATTCTGAGTTCATTTCATGAAACCTGCGCTTCCCCTATAAGAGTTCAACCTACCATTATAGGAAAACGTGTTTTCGTGAAGAAATCATGACAAACTAACACAAAATGAAGATTTCATTATAACTTGACATTCTGAGTTCATTTCATGAAACCTGCGCTTCCCCTGTAAGAGTTCGACGTAACTTGATAAGAAAACGTGTTTTCGTGAAGAAATCATGACAAACTAACACAAAATGAAGTTTTCATTATAACTTGACATTCTGAGTTCATTTCATGAAACCTGCGCTTCCCCTATAAGAGTTCGACGTAACTTGATAGGAAAACGTGTTTTCGTGAAGAAATCATGACAAACTAACACAAAATGATGATTTCATTATAACTTGACATTCTGAGTTCATTTCATGAAACCTGCGCTTCCCCTATAAGAGTTCGACGTAACTTGATAGGAAAACGTGTTTTCGTGAAGAAATCATGACAAACTAACACAAAATGAAGTTTTCATTATAACTTGACATTCTGAGTTCATTTCATGAAACCTGCGCTTCCCCTATAAAAGTTCAACCTACCATTATAGGAAAACGTGTTTTCGTGAAGAAATCATGACAAACTAACACAAAATGAAGATTTCATTATAACTTGACATTCTGAGTTCATTTCATGAAACCTGCGCTTCCCCTATAAGAGTTCGACGTAACTTGATAGGAAAACGTGTTTTCGTGAAGAAATCATGACAAACTAACACAAAATGAAGTTTTCATTATAACTTGACATTCTGAGTTCATTTCATGAAACCTGCGCTTCCCCTATAAGAGTTCAACCTACCATTATAGGAAAACGTGTTTTCGTGAAGAAATCATGACAAACTAACACAAAATGAAGTTTTCATTATAACTTGACATTCTGAGTTCATTTCATGAAACCTGCGCTTCCCCTATAAGAGTTCGACGTAACTTGACAGGAAAACGTGTTTTCGTGAAGAAATCATGACAAACTAACACAAAATGAAGTTTTCATTATAACTTGACATTCTGAGTTCATTTCATGAAACCTGCGCTTCCCCTATAAGAGTTCGACGTAACTTGATAGGAAAACGTGTTTTCGTGAAGAAATCATGACAAACTAACACAAAATGAAGTTTTCATTATAACTTGACATTCTGAGTTCATTTCATGAAACCTCCGCTTCCCCTATAAGAGTTCAACCTACCATTATAGGAAAACGTGTTTTCGTGAAGAAATCATGACAAACTAACACAAAATGAAGATTTCATAATAACTTGACATTCTGAGTTCATTTCATGAAACCTGCGCTTCCCCTATAAGAGTTCGACGTAACTTGACAGGAAAACGTGTTTTCGTGAAGAAATCATGACAAACTAACACAAAATGAAGTTTTCACTATAACTTGACATTCTGAGTTCATTTCATGAAACCTGCGCTTCCCCTATAAGAGTTCGACGTAACTTGATAGGAAAACGTGTTTTCGTGAAGAAATCATGACAAACTAACACAAAATGAAGTTTTCATTATAACTTGACATTCTGAGTTCATTTCATGAAACCTGCGCTTCCCCTATAAGAGTTCAACCTACCATTATAGGAAAACGTGTTTTCGTGAAGAAATCATGACAAACTAACACAAAATGAAGATTTCATTATAACTTGACATTCTGAGTTCATTTCATGAAACCTGCGCTTCCCCTGTAAGAGTTCGACGTAACTTGATAGGAAAACGTGTTTTCGTGAAGAAATCATGACAAACTAACACAAACTGAAGTTTTCATTATAACTTGACATTCTGAGTTCATTTCATGAAACCTGCGCTTCCCCTGTAAGAGTTCGACGTAACTTGATAGGAAAACGTGTTTTCGTGAAGAAATCATGACAAACTAACACAAAATGATGATTTCATTATAACTTGACATTCTGAGTTCATTTCATGAAACCTGCGCTTCCCCTATAAGAGTTCGACGTAACTTGATAGGAAAACGTGTTTTCGTGAAGAAATCATGACAAACTAACACAAAATGAAGTTTTCATTATAACTTGACATTCTGAGTTCATTTCATGAAACCTGCGCTTCCCCTATAAAAGTTCAACCTACCATTATAGGAAAACGTGTTTTCGTGAAGAAATCATGACAAACTAACACAAAATGAAGATTTCATTATAACTTGACATTCTGAGTTCATTTCATGAAACCTGCGCTTCCCCTATAAGAGTTCGACGTAACTTGATAGGAAAACGTGTTTTCGTGAAGAAATCATGACAAACTAACACAAAATGAAGTTTTCATTATAACTTGACATTCTGAGTTCATTTCATGAAACCTGCGCTTCCCCTATAAGAGTTCAACCTACCATTATAGGAAAACGTGTTTTCGTGAAGAAATCATGACAAACTAACACAAAATGAAGTTTTCATTATAACTTGACATTCTGAGTTCATTTCATGAAACCTGCCCTTCCCCTATAAGAGTTCGACGTAACTTTATAGGAAAACGTGTTTTCGTGAAGAAATCATGACAAACTAACACAAAATGAAGTTTTCATTATAACTTGACATTCTGAGTTCATTTCATGAAACCTGCGCTTCCCCTATAAGAGTTCGACGTAACTTGATAGGAAAACGTGTTTTCGTGAAGAAATCATGACAAACTAACACAAAATGAAGTTTTCATTATAACTTGACATTCTGAGTTCATTTCATGAAACCTGCGCTTCCCCTATAAGAGTTCGACGTAACTTGACAGGAAAACGTGTTTTCGTGAAGAAATCATGACAAACTAACACAAAATGAAGTTTTCATTATAACTTGACATTCTGAGTTCATTTCATGAAACCTGCGCTTCCCCTATAAGAGTTCGACGTAACTTTATAGGAAAACGTGTTTTCGTGAAGAAATCATGACAAACTAACACAAAATGAAGATTTCATTATAACTTGACATTCTGAGTTCATTTCATGAAATCTGCGCTTCCCCTATAAGAGTTAAACCTACCATTATAGGAAAACGTGTTTTCGTGAAGAAATCATGACAAACTAACACAAAATGAAGATTTCATTATAACTTGACATTCTGAGTTCATTTCATGAAACCTGCGCTTCCCCTATAAGAGTTCGACGTAACTTGATAGGAAAACGTGTTTTCGTGAAGAAATCATGACAAACTAACACAAAATGAAGATTTCATTATAACTTGACATTCTGAGTTCATTTCATGAAACCTGCGCTTCCCCTATAAGAGTTCAACCTACCATTATAGGAAAACGTGTTTTCGTGAAGAAATCATGACAAACTAACACAAAATGAAGATTTCATTATAACTTGACATTCTGAGTTCATTTCATGAAACCTGCGCTTCCCCTATAAGAGTTCGACGTAACTTGATAGGAAAACGTGTTTTCGTGAAGAAATCATGACAAACTAACACAAAATGAAGTTTTCATTATAACTTGACATTCTGAGTTCATTTCATGAAACCTGCGCTTCCCCTATAAAAGTTCAACCTACCATTATAGGAAAACGTGTTTTCGTGAAGAAATCATGACAAACTAACACAAAATGAAGATTTCATTATAACTTGACATTCTGAGTTCATTTCATGAAACCTGCGCTTCCCCTATAAGAGTTCGACGTAACTTGATAGGAAAACGTGTTTTCGTGAAGAAATCATGACAAACTAACACAAAATGAAGTTTTCATTATAACTTGACATTCTGAGTTCATTTCATGAAACCTGCGCTTCCCCTATAAGAGTTCAACCTACCATTATAGGAAAACGTGTTTTCGTGAAGAAATCATGACAAACTAACACAAAATGAAGTTTTCATTATAACTTGACATTCTGAGTTCATTTCATGAAACCTGCGCTTCCCCTATAAGAGTTCGACGTAACTTTATAGGAAAACGTGTTTTCGTGAAGAAATCATGACAAACTAACACAAAATGAAGTTTTCATTATAACTTGACATTCTGAGTTCATTTCATGAAACCTGCGCTTCCCCTATAAGAGTTCGACGTAACTTTATAGGAAAACGTGTTTTCGTGAAGAAATCATGACAAACTAACACAAAATGAAGATTTCATTATAACTTGACATTCTGAGTTCATTTCATGAAATCTGCGCTTCCCCTATAAGAGTTCAACCTACCATTATAGGAAAACGTGTTTTCGTGAAGAAATCATGACAAACTAACACAAAATGAAGATTTCATTATAACTTGACATTCTGAGTTCATTTCATGAAACCTGCGCTTCCCCTATAAGAGTTCGACGTAACTTGATAGGAAAACGTGTTTTCGTGAAGAAATCATGACAAACTAACACAAAATGAAGATTTCATTATAACTTGACATTCTGAGTTCATTTCATGAAACCTGCGCTTCCCCTATAAGAGTTCAACCTACCATTATAGGAAAACGTGTTTTCGTGAAGAAATCATGACAAACTAACACAAAATGAAGATTTCATTATAACTTGACATTCTGAGTTCATTTCATGAAACCTGCGCTTCCCCTATAAGAGTTCAACCTACCATTATAGGAAAACGTGTTTTCGTGAAGAAATCATGACAAACTAACACAAAATGAAGTTTTCATTATAACTTGACATTCTGAGTTCATTTCATGAAACCTGCGCTTCCCCTATAAGAGTTCAACCTACAATTATAGGAAAACGTGTTTTCGTGAAGAAATCATGACAAACTAACACAAAATGAAGATTTCATAATAACTTGACATTCTGAGTTCATTTCATGAAACCTGCGCTTCCCCTATAAGAGTTCGACGTAACTTGACAGGAAAACGTGTTTTCGTGAAGAAATCATGACAAACTAACACAAAATGAAGTTTTCATTATAACTTGACATTCTGAGTTCATTTCATGAAACCTGCGCTTCCCCTATAAGAGTTCGACGTAACTTGATAGGAAAACGTGTTTTCGTGAAGAAATCATGACAAACTAACACAAAATGAAGTTTTCATTATAACTTGACATTCTGAGTTCATTTCATGAAACCTGCGCTTCCCCTATAAGAGTTCAACCTACCATTATAGGAAAACGTGTTTTCGTGAAGAAATCATGACAAACTAACACAAAATGAAGATTTCATTATAACTTGACATTCTGAGTTCATTTCATGAAACCTGCGCTTCCCCTATAAGAGTTCGACGTAACTTGATAGGAAAACGTGTTTTCGTGAAGAAATCATGACAAACTAACACAAAATGAAGTTTTCATTATAACTTGACATTCTGAGTTCATTTCATGAAACCTGCGCTTCCCCTATAAAAGTTCAACCTACCATTATAGGAAAACGTGTTTTCGTGAAGAAATCATGACAAACTAACACAAAATGAAGATTTATTATAACTTGACATTCTGAGTTCATTTCATGAAACCTGCGCTTCCCCTATAAGAGTTCGACGTAACTTGACAGGAAAACGTGTTTTCGTGAAGAAATCATGACAAACTAACACAAAATGAAGATTTCATTATAACTTGACATTCTGAGTTCATTTCATGAAACCTGCGCTTCCCCTATAAGAGTTCGACGTAACTTTATAGGAAAACGTGTTTTCGTGAAGAAATAATGACGAACTAACACAAAATGAAGATTTCATTATAACTTGACATTCTGAGTTCATTTCATGAAACCTGCGCTTCCTCTATAAGAGTTCGACGTAACTTGATAGGAAAACGTGTTTTCGTGAAGAAATCATGACAAACTAACACAAAATGAAGTTTTCATTATAACTTGACATTCTGAGTTCATTTCATGAAACCTGCGCTTCCCCTATAAGAGTTCAACCTACCATTATAGGAAAACGTGTTTTCGTGAAGAAATCATGAAACTAACACAAAATGAAGTTTTCATTATAACTTGACATTCTGAGTTCATTTCATGAAACCTGCGCTTCCCCTATAAGAGTTCGACGTAACTTTATAGGAAAACGTGTTTTCGTGAAGAAATCATGACGAACTAACACAAAATGAAGATTTCATTATAACGACATTCTGAGTTCATTTCATGAAACCTGCGCTTCCCCTATAAGAGTTCAACCTACCATTATAGGAAAACGTGTTTTCGTGAAGAAATCATGACAAACTAACACAAAATGAAGATTTCATTATAACTTGACATTCTGAGTTCATTTCATGAAACCTGCGCTTCCCCTGTAAGAGTTCGATGTAACTTGATAGGAAAACGTGTTTTCGTGAAGAAATCATGACAAACTAACACAAAATGAAGTTTTCATTATAACTTGACATTCTGAGTTCATTTCATGAAACCTGCGCTTCCCCTATAAGAGTTCAACCTACCATTATAGGAAAACGTGTTTTCGTGAAGAAATCATGACAAACTAACACAAAATGAAGTTTTCATTATAACTTGACATTCTGAGTTCATTTCATGAAACCTGCGCTTCCCCTATAAGAGTTCGACGTAACTTGATAGGAAAACGTGTTTTCGTGAAGAAATCATGACAAACTAACACAAAATGAAGATTTCATTATAACTTGACATTCTGAGTTCATTTCATGAAACCTGCGCTTCCCCTATAAGAGTTCAACCTACCATTATAGGAAAACGTGTTTTCGTGAAGAAATCATGACAAACTAACACAAAATGAAGATTTCATTATAACTTGACATTCTGAGTTCATTTCATGAAACCTGCGCTTCCCCTATAAGAGTTCGACGTAACTTGATAGGAAGACGTGTTTTCGTGAAGAAATCATGACAAACTAACACAAAATGAAGATTTCATTATAACTTGACATTCTGAGTTCATTTCATGAAACCTGCGCTTCCCCTATAAGAGTTCAACCTACCATTATAGGAAAACGTGTTTTCGTGAAGAAATCATGACAAACTAACACAAAATGAAGTTTTCATTATAACTTGACATTCTGAGTTCATTTCATGAAACCTGCGCTTCCCCTATAAGAGTTCGACGTAACTTTATAGGAAAACGTGTTTTCGTGAAGAAATCATGACAAACTAACACAAAATGAAGTTTTCATTATAACTTGACATTCTGAGTTCATTTCATGAAACCTGCGCTTCCCCTATAAGAGTTCGACGTAACTTTATAGGAAAACGTGTTTTCGTGAAGAAATCATGACAAACTAACACAAAATGAAGATTTCATTATAACTTGACATTCTGAGTTCATTTCATGAAATCTGCGCTTCCCCTATAAGAGTTCAACCTACCATTATAGGAAAACGTGTTTTCGTGAAGAAATCATGACAAACTAACACAAAATGAAGTTTTCATTATAACTTGACATTCTGAGTTCATTTCATGAAACCTGCGCTTCCCCTATAAGAGTTCGACGTAACTTTATAGGAAAACGTGTTTTCGTGAAGAAATCATGACAAACTAACACAAAATGAAGATTTCATTATAACTTGACATTCTGAGTTCATTTCATGAAACCTGCGCTTCCCCTATAAGAGTTCAACCTACCATTATAGGAAAACGTGTTTTCGTGAAGAAATCATGACAAACTAACACAAAATGAAGTTTTCATTATAACTTGACATTCTGAGTTCATTTCATGAAACCTGCGCTTCCCCTATAAGAGTTCAACCTACCATTATAGGAAAACGTGTTTTCGTGAAGAAATCATGACAAACTAACACAAAATGAAGATTTCATAATAACTTGACATTCTGAGTTCATTTCATGAAACCTGCGCTTCCCCTATAAGAGTTCGACGTAACTTGACAGGAAAACGTGTTTTCGTGAAGAAATCATGACAAACTAACACAAAATGAAGTTTTCATTATAACTTGACATTCTGAGTTCATTTCATGAAACCTGCGCTTCCCCTATAAGAGTTCGACGTAACTTGATAGGAAAACGTGTTTTCGTGAAGAAATCATGACAAACTAACACAAAATGAAGTTTTCATTATAACTTGACATTCTGAGTTCATTTCATGAAACCTGCGCTTCCCCTATAAGAGTTCAACCTACCATTATAGGAAAACGTGTTTTCGTGAAGAAATCATGACAAACTAACACAAAATGAAGATTTCATTATAACTTGACATTCTGAGTTCATTTCATGAAACCTGCGCTTCCCCTATAAGAGTTCGACGTAACTTGATAGGAAAACGTGTTTTCGTGAAGAAATCATGACAAACTAACACAAAATGAAGTTTTCATTATAACTTGACATTCTGAGTTCATTTCATGAAACCTGCGCTTCCCCTATAAAAGTTCAACCTACCATTATAGGAAAACGTGTTTTCGTGAAGAAATCATGACAAACTAACACAAAATGAAGATTTATTATAACTTGACATTCTGAGTTCATTTCATGAAACCTGCGCTTCCCCTATAAGAGTTCGACGTAACTTGACAGGAAAACGTGTTTTCGTGAAGAAATCATGACAAACTAACACAAAATGAAGATTTCATTATAACTTGACATTCTGAGTTCATTTCATGAAACCTGCGCTTCCCCTATAAGAGTTCGACGTAACTTTATAGGAAAACGTGTTTTCGTGAAGAAATCATGACGAACTAACACAAAATGAAGATTTCATTATAACTTGACATTCTGAGTTCATTTCATGAAACCTGCGCTTCCTCTATAAGAGTTCGACGTAACTTGATAGGAAAACGTGTTTTCGTGAAGAAATCATGACAAACTAACACAAAATGAAGTTTTCATTATAACTTGACATTCTGAGTTCATTTCATGAAACCTGCGCTTCCCCTATAAGAGTTCAACCTACCATTATAGGAAAACGTGTTTTCGTGAAGAAATCATGACAAACTAACACAAAATGAAGTTTTCATTATAACTTGACATTCTGAGTTCATTTCATGAAACCTGCGCTTCCCCTATAAGAGTTCGACGTAACTTTATAGGAAAACGTGTTTTCGTGAAGAAATCATGACGAACTAACACAAAATGAAGATTTCATTATAACGACATTCTGAGTTCATTTCATGAAACCTGCGCTTCCCCTATAAGAGTTCAACCTACCATTATAGGAAAACGTGTTTTCGTGAAGAAATCATGACAAACTAACACAAAATGAAGATTTCATTATAACTTGACATTCTGAGTTCATTTCATGAAACCTGCGCTTCCCCTGTAAGAGTTCGATGTAACTTGATAGGAAAACGTGTTTTCGTGAAGAAATCATGACAAACTAACACAAAATGAAGTTTTCATTATAACTTGACATTCTGAGTTCATTTCATGAAACCTGCGCTTCCCCTATAAGAGTTCAACCTACCATTATAGGAAAACGTGTTTTCGTGAAGAAATCATGACAAACTAACACAAAATGAAGTTTTCATTATAACTTGACATTCTGAGTTCATTTCATGAAACCTGCGCTTCCCCTATAAGAGTTCGACGTAACTTGATAGGAAAACGTGTTTTCGTGAAGAAATCATGACAAACTAACACAAAATGAAGATTTCATTATAACTTGACATTCTGAGTTCATTTCATGAAACCTGCGCTTCCCCTATAAGAGTTCAACCTACCATTATAGGAAAACGTGTTTTCGTGAAGAAATCATGACAAACTAACACAAAATGAAGATTTCATTATAACTTGACATTCTGAGTTCATTTCATGAAACCTGCGCTTCCCCTATAAGAGTTCGACGTAACTTGATAGGAAAACGTGTTTTCGAGAAGAAATCATGACAAACTAACACAAAATGAAGTTTTCATTATAACTTGACATTCTGAGTTCATTTCATGAAACCTGCGCTTCCCCTATAAGAGTTTGACGTAACTTGACAGGAAAACGTGTTTTCGTGAAGAAATCATGACAAACTAACACAAAATGAAGTTTTCATTATAACTTGACATTCTGAGTTCATTTCATGAAACCTGCGCTTCCCCTATAAGAGTTCGACGTAACTTTATAGGAAAACGTGTTTTCGTGAAGAAATCATGACAAACTAACACAAAATGAAGATTTCATTATAACTTGACATTCTGAGTTCATTTCATGAAATCTGCGCTTCCCCTATAAGAGTTCAACCTACCATTATAGGAAAACGTGTTTTCGTGAAGAAATCATGACAAACTAACACAAAATGAAGATTTCATTATAACTTGACATTCTGAGTTCATTTCATGAAACCTGCGCTTCCCCTATAAGAGTTCGACGTAACTTTATAGGAAAACGTGTTTTCGTGAAGAAATCATGACAAACTAACACAAAATGAAGATTTCATTATAACTTGACATTCTGAGTTCATTTCATGAAACCTGCGCTTCCCCTATAAGAGTTCAACCTACCATTATAGGAAAACGTGTTTTCGTGAAGAAATCATGACAAACTAACACAAAATGAAGATTTCATTATAACTTGACATTCTGAGTTCATTTCATGAAACCTGCGCTTCCCCTATAAGAGTTCGACGTAACTTGATAGGAAAACGTGTTTTCGTGAAGAAATCATGACAAACTAACACAAAATGAAGATTTCATTATAACTTGACATTCTGAGTTCATTTCATGAAACCTGCGCTTCCCCTATAAGAGTTCAACCTACCATTATAGGAAAACGTGTTTTCGTGAAGAAATCATGACAAACTAACACAAAATGAAGATTTCATTATAACTTGACATTCTGAGTTCATTTCATGAAACCTGCGCTTCCCCTATAAGAGTTCGACGTAACTTGATAGGAAAACGTGTTTTCGAGAAGAAATCATGACAAACTAACACAAAATGAAGTTTTCATTATAACTTGACATTCTGAGTTCATTTCATGAAACCTGCGCTTCCCCTATAAGAGTTCGACGTAACTTGACAGGAAAACGTGTTTTCGTGAAGAAATCATGACAAACTAACACAAAATGAAGTTTTCATTATAACTTGACATTCTGAGTTCATTTCATGAAACCTGCGCTTCCCCTATAAGAGTTCGACGTAACTTTATAGGAAAACGTGTTTTCGTGAAGAAATCATGACAAACTAACACAAAATGAAGATTTCATTATAACTTGACATTCTGAGTTCATTTCATGAAATCTGCGCTTCCCCTATAAGAGTTCAACCTACCATTATAGGAAAACGTGTTTTCGTGAAGAAATCATGACAAACTAACACAAAATGAAGATTTCATTATAACTTGACATTCTGAGTTCATTTCATGAAACCTGCGCTTCCCCTATAAGAGTTCGACGTAACTTTATAGGAAAACGTGTTTTCGTGAAGAAATCATGACAAACTAACACAAAATGAAGATTTCATTATAACTTGACATTCTGAGTTCATTTCATGAAACCTGCGCTTCCCCTATAAGAGTTCAACCTACCATTATAGGAAAACGTGTTTTCGTGAAGAAATCATGACAAACTAACACAAAATGAAGATTTCATTATAACTTGACATTCTGAGTTCATTTCATGAAACCTGCGCTTCCCCTATAAGAGTTCGACGTAACTTGATAGGAAAACGTGTTTTCGTGAAGAAATCATGACAAACTAACACAAAATGAAGTTTTCATTATAACTTGACATTCTGAGTTCATTTCATGAAACCTGCGCTTCCCCTATAAAAGTTCAACCTACCATTATAGGAAAACGTGTTTTCGTGAAGAAATCATGACAAACTAACACAAAATGAAGATTTCATTATAACTTGACATTCTGAGTTCATTTCATGAAACCTGCGCTTCCCCTATAAGAGTTCGACGTAACTTGATAGGAAAACGTGTTTTCGTGAAGAAATCATGACAAACTAACACAAAATGAAGTTTTCATTATAACTTGACATTCTGAGTTCATTTCATGAAACCTGCGCTTCCCCTATAAGAGTTCAACCTACCATTATAGGAAAACGTGTTTTCGTGAAGAAATCATGACAAACTAACACAAAATGAAGTTTTCATTATAACTTGACATTCTGAGTTCATTTCATGAAACCTGCGCTTCCCCTATAAGAGTTCGACGTAACTTTATAGGAAAACGTGTTTTCGTGAAGAAATCATGACAAACTAACACAAAATGAAGTTTTCATTATAACTTGACATTCTGAGTTCATTTCATGAAACCTGCGCTTCCCCTATAAGAGTTCGACGTAACTTTATAGGAAAACGTGTTTTCGTGAAGAAATCATGACAAACTAACACAAAATGAAGATTTCATTATAACTTGACATTCTGAGTTCATTTCATGAAATCTGCGCTTCCCCTATAAGAGTTCAACCTACCATTATAGGAAAACGTGTTTTCGTGAAGAAATCATGACAAACTAACACAAAATGAAGTTTTCATTATAACTTGACATTCTGAGTTCATTTCATGAAACCTGCGCTTCCCCTATAAGAGTTCGACGTAACTTTATAGGAAAACGTGTTTTCGTGAAGAAATCATGACAAACTAACACAAAATGAAGATTTCATTATAACTTGACATTCTGAGTTCATTTCATGAAATCTGCGCTTCCCCTATAAGAGTTCAACCTACCATTATAGGAAAACGTGTTTTCGTGAAGAAATCATGACAAACTAACACAAAATGAAGATTTCATTATAACTTGACATTCTGAGTTCATTTCATGAAACCTGCGCTTCCCCTATAAGAGTTCAACCTACCATTATAGGAAAACGTGTTTTCGTGAAGAAATCATGACAAACTAACACAAAATGAAGATTTCATTATAACTTGACATTCTGAGTTCATTTCATGAAACCTGCGCTTCCCCTATAAGAGTTCAACCTACCATTATAGGAAAACGTGTTTTCGTGAAGAAATCATGACAAACTAACACAAAATGAAGTTTTCATTATAACTTGACATTCTGAGTTCATTTCATGAAACCTGCGCTTCCCCTATAAGAGTTCAACCTACCATTATAGGAAAACGTGTTTTCGTGAAGAAATCATGACAAACTAACACAAAATGAAGATTTCATAATAACTTGACATTCTGAGTTCATTTCATGAAACCTGCGCTTCCCCTATAAGAGTTCGACGTAACTTGACAGGAAAACGTGTTTTCGTGAAGAAATCATGACAAACTAACACAAAATGAAGTTTTCATTATAACTTGACATTCTGAGTTCATTTCATGAAACCTGCGCTTCCCCTATAAGAGTTCGACGTAACTTGATAGGAAAACGTGTTTTCGTGAAGAAATCATGACAAACTAACACAAAATGAAGTTTTCATTATAACTTGACATTCTGAGTTCATTTCATGAAACCTGCGCTTCCCCTATAAGAGTTCAACCTACCATTATAGGAAAACGTGTTTTCGTGAAGAAATCATGACAAACTAACACAAAATGAAGATTTCATTATAACTTGACATTCTGAGTTCATTTCATGAAACCTGCGCTTCCCCTATAAGAGTTCGACGTAACTTGATAGGAAAACGTGTTTTCGTGAAGAAATCATGACAAACTAACACAAAATGAAGTTTTCATTATAACTTGACATTCTGAGTTCATTTCATGAAACCTGCGCTTCCCCTATAAAAGTTCAACCTACCATTATAGGAAAACGTGTTTTCGTGAAGAAATCATGACAAACTAACACAAAATGAAGATTTATTATAACTTGACATTCTGAGTTCATTTCATGAAACCTGCGCTTCCCCTATAAGAGTTCGACGTAACTTGACAGGAAAACGTGTTTTCGTGAAGAAATCATGACAAACTAACACAAAATGAAGATTTCATTATAACTTGACATTCTGAGTTCATTTCATGAAACCTGCGCTTCCCCTATAAGAGTTCGACGTAACTTTATAGGAAAACGTGTTTTCGTGAAGAAATCATGACGAACTAACACAAAATGAAGATTTCATTATAACTTGACATTCTGAGTTCATTTCATGAAACCTGCGCTTCCTCTATAAGAGTTCGACGTAACTTGATAGGAAAACGTGTTTTCGTGAAGAAATCATGACAAACTAACACAAAATGAAGATTTCATTATAACTTGACATTCTGAGTTCATTTCATGAAACCTGCGCTTCCCCTATAAGAGTTCAACCTACCATTATAGGAAAACGTGTTTTCGTGAAGAAATCATGACAAACTAACACAAAATGAAGTTTTCATTATAACTTGACATTCTGAGTTCATTTCATGAAACCTGCGCTTCCCCTATAAGAGTTCGACGTAACTTTATAGGAAAACGTGTTTTCGTGAAGAAATCATGACGAACTAACACAAAATGAAGATTTCATTATAACGACATTCTGAGTTCATTTCATGAAACCTGCGCTTCCCCTATAAGAGTTCAACCTACCATTATAGGAAAACGTGTTTTCGTGAAGAAATCATGACAAACTAACACAAAATGAAGATTTCATTATAACTTGACATTCTGAGTTCATTTCATGAAACCTGCGCTTCCCCTGTAAGAGTTCGATGTAACTTGATAGGAAAACGTGTTTTCGTGAAGAAATCATGACAAACTAACACAAAATGAAGTTTTCATTATAACTTGACATTCTGAGTTCATTTCATGAAACCTGCGCTTCCCCTATAAGAGTTCGACGTAACTTGATAGGAAAACGTGTTTTCGTGAAGAAATCATGACAAACTAACACAAAATGATGATTTCATTATAACTTGACATTCTGAGTTCATTTCATGAAACCTGCGCTTCCCCTATAAGAGTTCGACGTAACTTGATAGGAAAACGTGTTTTCGTGAAGAAATCATGACAAACTAACACAAAATGAAGTTTTCATTATAACTTGACATTCTGAGTTCATTTCATGAAACCTGCGCTTCCCCTATAAGAGTTCAACCTACCATTATAGGAAAACGTGTTTTCGTGAAGAAATCATGACAAACTAACACAAAATGAAGTTTTCATTATAACTTGACATTCTGAGTTCATTTCATGAAACCTGCGCTTCCCCTATAAGAGTTCGACGTAACTTTATAGGAAAACGTGTTTTCGTGAAGAAATCATGACAAACTAACACAAAATGAAGTTTTCATTATAACTTGACATTCTGAGTTCATTTCATGAAACCTGCGCTTCCCCTATAAGAGTTCGACGTAACTTTATAGGAAAACGTGTTTTCGTGAAGAAATCATGACAAACTAACACAAAATGAAGATTTCATTATAACTTGACATTCTGAGTTCATTTCATGAAATCTGCGCTTCCCCTATAAGAGTTCAACCTACCATTATAGGAAAACGTGTTTTCGTGAAGAAATCATGACAAACTAACACAAAATGAAGATTTCATTATAACTTGACATTCTGAGTTCATTTCATGAAACCTGCGCTTCCCCTATAAGAGTTCGACGTAACTTGATAGGAAAACGTGTTTTCGTGAAGAAATCATGACAAACTAACACAAAATGAAGTTTTCATTATAACTTGACATTCTGAGTTCATTTCATGAAACCTGCGCTTCCCCTATAAGAGTTCAACCTACCATTATAGGAAAACGTGTTTTCGTGAAGAAATCATGACAAACTAACACAAAATGAAGATTTCATTATAACTTGACATTCTGAGTTCATTTCATGAAACCTGCGCTTCCCCTATAAGAGTTCGACGTAACTTGATAGGAAAACGTGTTTTCGTGAAGAAATCATGACAAACTAACACAAAATGAAGTTTTCATTATAACTTGACATTCTGAGTTCATTTCATGAAACCTGCGCTTCCCCTATAAAAGTTCAACCTACCATTATAGGAAAACGTGTTTTCGTGAAGAAATCATGACAAACTAACACAAAATGAAGATTTATTATAACTTGACATTCTGAGTTCATTTCATGAAACCTGCGCTTCCCCTATAAGAGTTCGACGTAACTTGACAGGAAAACGTGTTTTCGTGAAGAAATCATGACAAACTAACACAAAATGAAGATTTCATTATAACTTGACATTCTGAGTTCATTTCATGAAACCTGCGCTTCCCCTATAAGAGTTCGACGTAACTTTATAGGAAAACGTGTTTTCGTGAAGAAATCATGACGAACTAACACAAAATGAAGATTTCATTATAACTTGACATTCTGAGTTCATTTCATGAAACCTGCGCTTCCTCTATAAGAGTTCGACGTAACTTGATAGGAAAACGTGTTTTCGTGAAGAAATCATGACAAACTAACACAAAATGAAGATTTCATTATAACTTGACATTCTGAGTTCATTTCATGAAACCTGCGCTTCCCCTATAAGAGTTCAACCTACCATTATAGGAAAACGTGTTTTCGTGAAGAAATCATGACAAACTAACACAAAATGAAGTTTTCATTATAACTTGACATTCTGAGTTCATTTCATGAAACCTGCGCTTCCCCTATAAGAGTTCGACGTAACTTTATAGGAAAACGTGTTTTCGTGAAGAAATCATGACGAACTAACACAAAATGAAGATTTCATTATAACGACATTCTGAGTTCATTTCATGAAACCTGCGCTTCCCCTATAAGAGTTCAACCTACCATTATAGGAAAACGTGTTTTCGTGAAGAAATCATGACAAACTAACACAAAATGAAGATTTCATTATAACTTGACATTCTGAGTTCATTTCATGAAACCTGCGCTTCCCCTGTAAGAGTTCGATGTAACTTGATAGGAAAACGTGTTTTCGTGAAGAAATCATGACAAACTAACACAAAATGAAGTTTTCATTATAACTTGACATTCTGAGTTCATTTCATGAAACCTGCGCTTCCCCTATAAGAGTTCGACGTAACTTGACAGGAAAACGTGTTTTCGTGAAGAAATCATGACAAACTAACACAAAATGATGATTTCATTATAACTTGACATTCTGAGTTCATTTCATGAAACCTGCGCTTCCCCTATAAGAGTTCGACGTAACTTGATAGGAAAACGTGTTTTCGTGAAGAAATCATGACAAACTAACACAAAATGAAGTTTTCATTATAACTTGACATTCTGAGTTCATTTCATGAAACCTGCGCTTCCCCTATAAGAGTTCAACCTACCATTATAGGAAAACGTGTTTTCGTGAAGAAATCATGACAAACTAACACAAAATGAAGTTTTCATTATAACTTGACATTCTGAGTTCATTTCATGAAACCTGCGCTTCCCCTATAAGAGTTCGACGTAACTTTATAGGAAAACGTGTTTTCGTGAAGAAATCATGACAAACTAACACAAAATGAAGTTTTCATTATAACTTGACATTCTGAGTTCATTTCATGAAACCTGCGCTTCCCCTATAAGAGTTCGACGTAACTTTATAGGAAAACGTGTTTTCGTGAAGAAATCATGACAAACTAACACAAAATGAAGATTTCATTATAACTTGACATTCTGAGTTCATTTCATGAAACCTGCGCTTCCCCTATAAGAGTTCGACGTAACTTGACAGGAAAACGTGTTTTCGTGAAGAAATCATGACAAACTAACACAAAATGAAGTTTTCATTATAACTTGACATTCTGAGTTCATTTCATGAAACCTGCGCTTCCCCTATAAGAGTTCGACATAACTTGACAGGAAAACGTGTTTTCGTGAAGAAATCATGACAAACTAACACAAAATGAAGTTTTCATTATAACTTGACATTCTGAGTTCATTTCATGAAACCTGCGCTTCCCCTATAAGAGTTCGACGTAACTTGACAGGAAAACGTGTTTTCGTGAAGAAATCATGACAAACTAACACAAAATGAAGTTTTCATTATAACTTGACATTCTGAGTTCATTTCATGAAACCTGCGCTTCCCCTATAAGAGTTCGACGTAACTTGATAGGAAAACGTGTTTTCGTGAAGAAATCATGACAAACTAACACAAAATGAAGTTTTCATTATAACTTGACATTCTGAGTTCATTTCATGAAACCTGCGCTTCCCCTATAAGAGTTCAACCTACCATTATAGGAAAACGTGTTTTCGTGAAGAAATCATGACAAACTAACACAAAATGAAGATTTCATTATAACTTGACATTCTGAGTTCATTTCATGAAACCTGCGCTTCCCCTATAAGAGTTCGACGTAACTTGATAGGAAAACGTGTTTTCGTGAAGAAATCATGACAAACTAACACAAAATGAAGTTTTCATTATAACTTGACATTCTGAGTTCATTTCATGAAACCTGCGCTTCCCCTATAAGAGTTCAACCTACCATTATAGGAAAACGTGTTTTCGTGAAGAAATCATGACAAACTAACACAAAATGAAGATTTCATTATAACTTGACATTCTGAGTTCATTTCATGAAACCTGCGCTTCCCCTGTAAGAGTTCGACGTAACTTGATAGGAAAACGTGTTTTCGTGAAGAAATCATGACAAACTAACACAAAATGATGATTTCATTATAACTTGACATTCTGAGTTCATTTCATGAAACCTGCGCTTCCCCTATAAGAGTTCGACGTAACTTGACAGGAAAACGTGTTTTCGTGAAGAAATCATGACAAACTAACACAAAATGAAGTTTTCATTATAACTTGACATTCTGAGTTCATTTCATGAAACCTGCGCTTCCCCTATAAGAGTTCGACGTAACTTGACAGGAAAACGTGTTTTCGTGAAGAAATCATGACAAACTAACACAAAATGAAGTTTTCATTATAACTTGACATTCTGAGTTCATTTCATGAAACCTGCGCTTCCCCTATAAGAGTTCGACGTAACTTGATAGGAAAACGTGTTTTCGTGAAGAAATCATGACAAACTAACACAAAATGAAGTTTTCATTATAACTTGACATTCTGAGTTCATTTCATGAAACCTGCGCTTCCCCTATAAGAGTTCAACCTACCATTATAGGAAAACGTGTTTTCGTGAAGAAATCATGACAAACTAACACAAAATGAAGATTTCATTATAACTTGACATTCTGAGTTCATTTCATGAAACCTGCGCTTCCCCTGTAAGAGTTCGACGTAACTTGATAGGAAAACGTGTTTTCGTGAAGAAATCATGACAAACTAACACAAAATGATGATTTCATTATAACTTGACATTCTGAGTTCATTTCATGAAACCTGCGCTTCCCCTATAAGAGTTCGACGTAACTTGACAGGAAAACGTGTTTTCGTGAAGAAATCATGACAAACTAACACAAAATGAAGTTTTCATTATAACTTGACATTCTGAGTTCATTTCATGAAACCTGCGCTTCCCCTATAAGAGTTCGACGTAACTTTATAGGAAAACGTGTTTTCGTGAAGAAATCATGACAAACTAACACAAAATGAAGATTTCATTATAACTTGACATTCTGAGTTCATTTCATGAAATCTGCGCTTCCCCTATAAGAGTTCAACCTACCATTATAGGAAAACGTGTTTTCGTGAAGAAATCATGACAAACTAACACAAAATGAAGATTTCATTATAACTTGACATTCTGAGTTCATTTCATGAAACCTGCGCTTCCCCTATAAGAGTTCGACGTAACTTTATAGGAAAACGTGTTTTCGTGAAGAAATCATGACAAACTAACACAAAATGAAGATTTCATTATAACTTGACATTCTGAGTTCATTTCATGAAACCTGCGCTTCCCCTATAAGAGTTCAACCTACCATTATAGGAAAACGTGTTTTCGTGAAGAAATCATGACAAACTAACACAAAATGAAGATTTCATTATAACTTGACATTCTGAGTTCATTTCATGAAACCTGCGCTTCCCCTATAAGAGTTCGACGTAACTTGATAGGAAAACGTGTTTTCGTGAAGAAATCATGACAAACTAACACAAAATGAAGTTTTCATTATAACTTGACATTCTGAGTTCATTTCATGAAACCTGCGCTTCCCCTATAAAAGTTCAACCTACCATTATAGGAAAACGTGTTTTCGTGAAGAAATCATGACAAACTAACACAAAATGAAGATTTCATTATAACTTGACATTCTGAGTTCATTTCATGAAACCTGCGCTTCCCCTATAAGAGTTCGACGTAACTTGATAGGAAAACGTGTTTTCGTGAAGAAATCATGACAAACTAACACAAAATGAAGTTTTCATTATAACTTGACATTCTGAGTTCATTTCATGAAACCTGCGCTTCCCCTATAAGAGTTCAACCTACCATTATAGGAAAACGTGTTTTCGTGAAGAAATCATGACAAACTAACACAAAATGAAGTTTTCATTATAACTTGACATTCTGAGTTCATTTCATGAAACCTGCGCTTCCCCTATAAGAGTTCGACGTAACTTTATAGGAAAACGTGTTTTCGTGAAGAAATCATGACAAACTAACACAAAATGAAGTTTTCATTATAACTTGACATTCTGAGTTCATTTCATGAAACCTGCGCTTCCCCTATAAGAGTTCGACGTAACTTTATAGGAAAACGTGTTTTCGTGAAGAAATCATGACAAACTAACACAAAATGAAGATTTCATTATAACTTGACATTCTGAGTTCATTTCATGAAATCTGCGCTTCCCCTATAAGAGTTCAACCTACCATTATAGGAAAACGTGTTTTCGTGAAGAAATCATGACAAACTAACACAAAATGAAGTTTTCATTATAACTTGACATTCTGAGTTCATTTCATGAAACCTGCGCTTCCCCTATAAGAGTTCGACGTAACTTTATAGGAAAACGTGTTTTCGTGAAGAAATCATGACAAACTAACACAAAATGAAGATTTCATTATAACTTGACATTCTGAGTTCATTTCATGAAATCTGCGCTTCCCCTATAAGAGTTCAACCTACCATTATAGGAAAACGTGTTTTCGTGAAGAAATCATGACAAACTAACACAAAATGAAGATTTCATTATAACTTGACATTCTGAGTTCATTTCATGAAACCTGCGCTTCCCCTATAAGAGTTCAACCTACCATTATAGGAAAACGTGTTTTCGTGAAGAAATCATGACAAACTAACACAAAATGAAGATTTCATTATAACTTGACATTCTGAGTTCATTTCATGAAACCTGCGCTTCCCCTATAAGAGTTCAACCTACCATTATAGGAAAACGTGTTTTCGTGAAGAAATCATGACAAACTAACACAAAATGAAGTTTTCATTATAACTTGACATTCTGAGTTCATTTCATGAAACCTGCGCTTCCCCTATAAGAGTTCAACCTACCATTATAGGAAAACGTGTTTTCGTGAAGAAATCATGACAAACTAACACAAAATGAAGATTTCATAATAACTTGACATTCTGAGTTCATTTCATGAAACCTGCGCTTCCCCTATAAGAGTTCGACGTAACTTGACAGGAAAACGTGTTTTCGTGAAGAAATCATGACAAACTAACACAAAATGAAGTTTTCATTATAACTTGACATTCTGAGTTCATTTCATGAAACCTGCGCTTCCCCTATAAGAGTTCGACGTAACTTGATAGGAAAACGTGTTTTCGTGAAGAAATCATGACAAACTAACACAAAATGAAGTTTTCATTATAACTTGACATTCTGAGTTCATTTCATGAAACCTGCGCTTCCCCTATAAGAGTTCAACCTACCATTATAGGAAAACGTGTTTTCGTGAAGAAATCATGACAAACTAACACAAAATGAAGATTTCATTATAACTTGACATTCTGAGTTCATTTCATGAAACCTGCGCTTCCCCTATAAGAGTTCGACGTAACTTGATAGGAAAACGTGTTTTCGTGAAGAAATCATGACAAACTAACACAAAATGAAGTTTTCATTATAACTTGACATTCTGAGTTCATTTCATGAAACCTGCGCTTCCCCTATAAAAGTTCAACCTACCATTATAGGAAAACGTGTTTTCGTGAAGAAATCATGACAAACTAACACAAAATGAAGATTTATTATAACTTGACATTCTGAGTTCATTTCATGAAACCTGCGCTTCCCCTATAAGAGTTCGACGTAACTTGACAGGAAAACGTGTTTTCGTGAAGAAATCATGACAAACTAACACAAAATGAAGATTTCATTATAACTTGACATTCTGAGTTCATTTCATGAAACCTGCGCTTCCCCTATAAGAGTTCGACGTAACTTTATAGGAAAACGTGTTTTCGTGAAGAAATCATGACGAACTAACACAAAATGAAGATTTCATTATAACTTGACATTCTGAGTTCATTTCATGAAACCTGCGCTTCCTCTATAAGAGTTCGACGTAACTTGATAGGAAAACGTGTTTTCGTGAAGAAATCATGACAAACTAACACAAAATGAAGATTTCATTATAACTTGACATTCTGAGTTCATTTCATGAAACCTGCGCTTCCCCTATAAGAGTTCAACCTACCATTATAGGAAAACGTGTTTTCGTGAAGAAATCATGACAAACTAACACAAAATGAAGTTTTCATTATAACTTGACATTCTGAGTTCATTTCATGAAACCTGCGCTTCCCCTATAAGAGTTCGACGTAACTTTATAGGAAAACGTGTTTTCGTGAAGAAATCATGACGAACTAACACAAAATGAAGATTTCATTATAACGACATTCTGAGTTCATTTCATGAAACCTGCGCTTCCCCTATAAGAGTTCAACCTACCATTATAGGAAAACGTGTTTTCGTGAAGAAATCATGACAAACTAACACAAAATGAAGATTTCATTATAACTTGACATTCTGAGTTCATTTCATGAAACCTGCGCTTCCCCTGTAAGAGTTCGATGTAACTTGATAGGAAAACGTGTTTTCGTGAAGAAATCATGACAAACTAACACAAAATGAAGTTTTCATTATAACTTGACATTCTGAGTTCATTTCATGAAACCTGCGCTTCCCCTATAAGAGTTCGACGTAACTTGATAGGAAAACGTGTTTTCGTGAAGAAATCATGACAAACTAACACAAAATGATGATTTCATTATAACTTGACATTCTGAGTTCATTTCATGAAACCTGCGCTTCCCCTATAAGAGTTCGACGTAACTTGATAGGAAAACGTGTTTTCGTGAAGAAATCATGACAAACTAACACAAAATGAAGTTTTCATTATAACTTGACATTCTGAGTTCATTTCATGAAACCTGCGCTTCCCCTATAAGAGTTCAACCTACCATTATAGGAAAACGTGTTTTCGTGAAGAAATCATGACAAACTAACACAAAATGAAGTTTTCATTATAACTTGACATTCTGAGTTCATTTCATGAAACCTGCGCTTCCCCTATAAGAGTTCGACGTAACTTTATAGGAAAACGTGTTTTCGTGAAGAAATCATGACAAACTAACACAAAATGAAGTTTTCATTATAACTTGACATTCTGAGTTCATTTCATGAAACCTGCGCTTCCCCTATAAGAGTTCGACGTAACTTTATAGGAAAACGTGTTTTCGTGAAGAAATCATGACAAACTAACACAAAATGAAGATTTCATTATAACTTGACATTCTGAGTTCATTTCATGAAATCTGCGCTTCCCCTATAAGAGTTCAACCTACCATTATAGGAAAACGTGTTTTCGTGAAGAAATCATGACAAACTAACACAAAATGAAGATTTCATTATAACTTGACATTCTGAGTTCATTTCATGAAACCTGCGCTTCCCCTATAAGAGTTCGACGTAACTTGATAGGAAAACGTGTTTTCGTGAAGAAATCATGACAAACTAACACAAAATGAAGTTTTCATTATAACTTGACATTCTGAGTTCATTTCATGAAACCTGCGCTTCCCCTATAAGAGTTCAACCTACCATTATAGGAAAACGTGTTTTCGTGAAGAAATCATGACAAACTAACACAAAATGAAGATTTCATAATAACTTGACATTCTGAGTTCATTTCATGAAACCTGCGCTTCCCCTATAAGAGTTCGACGTAACTTGACAGGAAAACGTGTTTTCGTGAAGAAATCATGACAAACTAACACAAAATGAAGTTTTCATTATAACTTGACATTCTGAGTTCATTTCATGAAACCTGCGCTTCCCCTATAAGAGTTCGACGTAACTTGATAGGAAAACGTGTTTTCGTGAAGAAATCATGACAAACTAACACAAAATGAAGTTTTCATTATAACTTGACATTCTGAGTTCATTTCATGAAACCTGCGCTTCCCCTATAAGAGTTCAACCTACCATTATAGGAAAACGTGTTTTCGTGAAGAAATCATGACAAACTAACACAAAATGAAGATTTCATTATAACTTGACATTCTGAGTTCATTTCATGAAACCTGCGCTTCCCCTATAAGAGTTCGACGTAACTTGATAGGAAAACGTGTTTTCGTGAAGAAATCATGACAAACTAACACAAAATGAAGTTTTCATTATAACTTGACATTCTGAGTTCATTTCATGAAACCTGCGCTTCCCCTATAAAAGTTCAACCTACCATTATAGGAAAACGTGTTTTCGTGAAGAAATCATGACAAACTAACACAAAATGAAGATTTATTATAACTTGACATTCTGAGTTCATTTCATGAAACCTGCGCTTCCCCTATAAGAGTTCGACGTAACTTGACAGGAAAACGTGTTTTCGTGAAGAAATCATGACAAACTAACACAAAATGAAGATTTCATTATAACTTGACATTCTGAGTTCATTTCATGAAACCTGCGCTTCCCCTATAAGAGTTCGACGTAACTTTATAGGAAAACGTGTTTTCGTGAAGAAATCATGACGAACTAACACAAAATGAAGATTTCATTATAACTTGACATTCTGAGTTCATTTCATGAAACCTGCGCTTCCTCTATAAGAGTTCGACGTAACTTGATAGGAAAACGTGTTTTCGTGAAGAAATCATGACAAACTAACACAAAATGAAGATTTCATTATAACTTGACATTCTGAGTTCATTTCATGAAACCTGCGCTTCCCCTATAAGAGTTCAACCTACCATTATAGGAAAACGTGTTTTCGTGAAGAAATCATGACAAACTAACACAAAATGAAGTTTTCATTATAACTTGACATTCTGAGTTCATTTCATGAAACCTGCGCTTCCCCTATAAGAGTTCGACGTAACTTTATAGGAAAACGTGTTTTCGTGAAGAAATCATGACGAACTAACACAAAATGAAGATTTCATTATAACGACATTCTGAGTTCATTTCATGAAACCTGCGCTTCCCCTATAAGAGTTCAACCTACCATTATAGGAAAACGTGTTTTCGTGAAGAAATCATGACAAACTAACACAAAATGAAGATTTCATTATAACTTGACATTCTGAGTTCATTTCATGAAACCTGCGCTTCCCCTGTAAGAGTTCGATGTAACTTGATAGGAAAACGTGTTTTCGTGAAGAAATCATGACAAACTAACACAAAATGAAGTTTTCATTATAACTTGACATTCTGAGTTCATTTCATGAAACCTGCGCTTCCCCTATAAGAGTTCGACGTAACTTGATAGGAAAACGTGTTTTCGTGAAGAAATCATGACAAACTAACACAAAATGATGATTTCATTATAACTTGACATTCTGAGTTCATTTCATGAAACCTGCGCTTCCCCTATAAGAGTTCGACGTAACTTGATAGGAAAACGTGTTTTCGTGAAGAAATCATGACAAACTAACACAAAATGAAGTTTTCATTATAACTTGACATTCTGAGTTCATTTCATGAAACCTGCGCTTCCCCTATAAGAGTTCAACCTACCATTATAGGAAAACGTGTTTTCGTGAAGAAATCATGACAAACTAACACAAAATGAAGTTTTCATTATAACTTGACATTCTGAGTTCATTTCATGAAACCTGCGCTTCCCCTATAAGAGTTCGACGTAACTTTATAGGAAAACGTGTTTTCGTGAAGAAATCATGACAAACTAACACAAAATGAAGTTTTCATTATAACTTGACATTCTGAGTTCATTTCATGAAACCTGCGCTTCCCCTATAAGAGTTCGACGTAACTTTATAGGAAAACGTGTTTTCGTGAAGAAATCATGACAAACTAACACAAAATGAAGATTTCATTATAACTTGACATTCTGAGTTCATTTCATGAAATCTGCGCTTCCCCTATAAGAGTTCAACCTACCATTATAGGAAAACGTGTTTTCGTGAAGAAATCATGACAAACTAACACAAAATGAAGATTTCATTATAACTTGACATTCTGAGTTCATTTCATGAAACCTGCGCTTCCCCTATAAGAGTTCGACGTAACTTGATAGGAAAACGTGTTTTCGTGAAGAAATCATGACAAACTAACACAAAATGAAGTTTTCATTATAACTTGACATTCTGAGTTCATTTCATGAAACCTGCGCTTCCCCTATAAGAGTTCAACCTACCATTATAGGAAAACGTGTTTTCGTGAAGAAATCATGACAAACTAACACAAAATGAAGATTTCATTATAACTTGACATTCTGAGTTCATTTCATGAAACCTGCGCTTCCCCTATAAGAGTTCGACGTAACTTGATAGGAAAACGTGTTTTCGTGAAGAAATCATGACAAACTAACACAAAATGAAGTTTTCATTATAACTTGACATTCTGAGTTCATTTCATGAAACCTGCGCTTCCCCTATAAAAGTTCAACCTACCATTATAGGAAAACGTGTTTTCGTGAAGAAATCATGACAAACTAACACAAAATGAAGATTTATTATAACTTGACATTCTGAGTTCATTTCATGAAACCTGCGCTTCCCCTATAAGAGTTCGACGTAACTTGACAGGAAAACGTGTTTTCGTGAAGAAATCATGACAAACTAACACAAAATGAAGATTTCATTATAACTTGACATTCTGAGTTCATTTCATGAAACCTGCGCTTCCCCTATAAGAGTTCGACGTAACTTTATAGGAAAACGTGTTTTCGTGAAGAAATCATGACGAACTAACACAAAATGAAGATTTCATTATAACTTGACATTCTGAGTTCATTTCATGAAACCTGCGCTTCCTCTATAAGAGTTCGACGTAACTTGATAGGAAAACGTGTTTTCGTGAAGAAATCATGACAAACTAACACAAAATGAAGTTTTCATTATAACTTGACATTCTGAGTTCATTTCATGAAACCTGCGCTTCCCCTATAAGAGTTCAACCTACCATTATAGGAAAACGTGTTTTCGTGAAGAAATCATGACAAACTAACACAAAATGAAGTTTTCATTATAACTTGACATTCTGAGTTCATTTCATGAAACCTGCGCTTCCCCTATAAGAGTTCGACGTAACTTTATAGGAAAACGTGTTTTCGTGAAGAAATCATGACGAACTAACACAAAATGAAGATTTCATTATAACGACATTCTGAGTTCATTTCATGAAACCTGCGCTTCCCCTATAAGAGTTCAACCTACCATTATAGGAAAACGTGTTTTCGTGAAGAAATCATGACAAACTAACACAAAATGAAGATTTCATTATAACTTGACATTCTGAGTTCATTTCATGAAACCTGCGCTTCCCCTATAAGAGTTCAACCTACCATTATAGGAAAACGTGTTTTCGTGAAGAAATCATGACAAACTAACACAAAATGAAGTTTTCATTATAACTTGACATTCTGAGTTCATTTCATGAAACCTGCGCTTCCCCTATAAGAGTTCGACGTAACTTGACAGGAAAACGTGTTTTCGTGAAGAAATCATGACAAACTAACACAAAATGATGATTTCATTATAACTTGACATTCTGAGTTCATTTCATGAAACCTGCGCTTCCCCTATAAGAGTTCGACGTAACTTGATAGGAAAACGTGTTTTCGTGAAGAAATCATGACAAACTAACACAAAATGAAGTTTTCATTATAACTTGACATTCTGAGTTCATTTCATGAAACCTGCGCTTCCCCTATAAGAGTTCAACCTACCATTATAGGAAAACGTGTTTTCGTGAAGAAATCATGACAAACTAACACAAAATGAAGTTTTCATTATAACTTGACATTCTGAGTTCATTTCATGAAACCTGCGCTTCCCCTATAAGAGTTCGACGTAACTTTATAGGAAAACGTGTTTTCGTGAAGAAATCATGACAAACTAACACAAAATGAAGTTTTCATTATAACTTGACATTCTGAGTTCATTTCATGAAACCTGCGCTTCCCCTATAAGAGTTCGACGTAACTTTATAGGAAAACGTGTTTTCGTGAAGAAATCATGACAAACTAACACAAAATGAAGATTTCATTATAACTTGACATTCTGAGTTCATTTCATGAAACCTGCGCTTCCCCTATAAGAGTTCGACGTAACTTTATAGGAAAACGTGTTTTCGTGAAGAAATCATGACGAACTAACACAAAATGAAGATTTCATTATAACGACATTCTGAGTTCATTTCATGAAACCTGCGCTTCCCCTATAAGAGTTCAACCTACCATTATAGGAAAACGTGTTTTCGTGAAGAAATCATGACAAACTAACACAAAATGAAGATTTCATTATAACTTGACATTCTGAGTTCATTTCATGAAACCTGCGCTTCCCCTATAAGAGTTCAACCTACCATTATAGGAAAACGTGTTTTCGTGAAGAAATCATGACAAACTAACACAAAATGAAGTTTTCATTATAACTTGACATTCTGAGTTCATTTCATGAAACCTGCGCTTCCCCTATAAGAGTTCGACGTAACTTGACAGGAAAACGTGTTTTCGTGAAGAAATCATGACAAACTAACACAAAATGATGATTTCATTATAACTTGACATTCTGAGTTCATTTCATGAAACCTGCGCTTCCCCTATAAGAGTTCGACGTAACTTGATAGGAAAACGTGTTTTCGTGAAGAAATCATGACAAACTAACACAAAATGAAGTTTTCATTATAACTTGACATTCTGAGTTCATTTCATGAAACCTGCGCTTCCCCTATAAGAGTTCAACCTACCATTATAGGAAAACGTGTTTTCGTGAAGAAATCATGACAAACTAACACAAAATGAAGTTTTCATTATAACTTGACATTCTGAGTTCATTTCATGAAACCTGCGCTTCCCCTATAAGAGTTCGACGTAACTTTATAGGAAAACGTGTTTTCGTGAAGAAATCATGACAAACTAACACAAAATGAAGTTTTCATTATAACTTGACATTCTGAGTTCATTTCATGAAACCTGCGCTTCCCCTATAAGAGTTCGACGTAACTTTATAGGAAAACGTGTTTTCGTGAAGAAATCATGACAAACTAACACAAAATGAAGATTTCATTATAACTTGACATTCTGAGTTCATTTCATGAAACCTGCGCTTCCCCTATAAGAGTTCGACGTAACTTGACAGGAAAACGTGTTTTCGTGAAGAAATCATGACAAACTAACACAAAATGAAGTTTTCATTATAACTTGACATTCTGAGTTCATTTCATGAAACCTGCGCTTCCCCTATAAGAGTTCGACATAACTTGACAGGAAAACGTGTTTTCGTGAAGAAATCATGACAAACTAACACAAAATGAAGTTTTCATTATAACTTGACATTCTGAGTTCATTTCATGAAACCTGCGCTTCCCCTATAAGAGTTCGACGTAACTTGACAGGAAAACGTGTTTTCGTGAAGAAATCATGACAAACTAACACAAAATGAAGTTTTCATTATAACTTGACATTCTGAGTTCATTTCATGAAACCTGCGCTTCCCCTATAAGAGTTCGACGTAACTTGATAGGAAAACGTGTTTTCGTGAAGAAATCATGACAAACTAACACAAAATGAAGTTTTCATTATAACTTGACATTCTGAGTTCATTTCATGAAACCTGCGCTTCCCCTATAAGAGTTCAACCTACCATTATAGGAAAACGTGTTTTCGTGAAGAAATCATGACAAACTAACACAAAATGAAGATTTCATTATAACTTGACATTCTGAGTTCATTTCATGAAACCTGCGCTTCCCCTATAAGAGTTCGACGTAACTTGATAGGAAAACGTGTTTTCGTGAAGAAATCATGACAAACTAACACAAAATGAAGTTTTCATTATAACTTGACATTCTGAGTTCATTTCATGAAACCTGCGCTTCCCCTATAAGAGTTCAACCTACCATTATAGGAAAACGTGTTTTCGTGAAGAAATCATGACAAACTAACACAAAATGAAGATTTCATTATAACTTGACATTCTGAGTTCATTTCATGAAACCTGCGCTTCCCCTGTAAGAGTTCGACGTAACTTGATAGGAAAACGTGTTTTCGTGAAGAAATCATGACAAACTAACACAAAATGATGATTTCATTATAACTTGACATTCTGAGTTCATTTCATGAAACCTGCGCTTCCCCTATAAGAGTTCGACGTAACTTGACAGGAAAACGTGTTTTCGTGAAGAAATCATGACAAACTAACACAAAATGAAGTTTTCATTATAACTTGACATTCTGAGTTCATTTCATGAAACCTGCGCTTCCCCTATAAGAGTTCGACGTAACTTTATAGGAAAACGTGTTTTCGTGAAGAAATCATGACAAACTAACACAAAATGAAGATTTCATTATAACTTGACATTCTGAGTTCATTTCATGAAATCTGCGCTTCCCCTATAAGAGTTCAACCTACCATTATAGGAAAACGTGTTTTCGTGAAGAAATCATGACAAACTAACACAAAATGAAGATTTCATTATAACTTGACATTCTGAGTTCATTTCATGAAACCTGCGCTTCCCCTATAAGAGTTCGACGTAACTTTATAGGAAAACGTGTTTTCGTGAAGAAATCATGACAAACTAACACAAAATGAAGATTTCATTATAACTTGACATTCTGAGTTCATTTCATGAAACCTGCGCTTCCCCTATAAGAGTTCAACCTACCATTATAGGAAAACGTGTTTTCGTGAAGAAATCATGACAAACTAACACAAAATGAAGATTTCATTATAACTTGACATTCTGAGTTCATTTCATGAAACCTGCGCTTCCCCTATAAGAGTTCGACGTAACTTGATAGGAAAACGTGTTTTCGTGAAGAAATCATGACAAACTAACACAAAATGAAGTTTTCATTATAACTTGACATTCTGAGTTCATTTCATGAAACCTGCGCTTCCCCTATAAAAGTTCAACCTACCATTATAGGAAAACGTGTTTTCGTGAAGAAATCATGACAAACTAACACAAAATGAAGATTTCATTATAACTTGACATTCTGAGTTCATTTCATGAAACCTGCGCTTCCCCTATAAGAGTTCGACGTAACTTGATAGGAAAACGTGTTTTCGTGAAGAAATCATGACAAACTAACACAAAATGAAGTTTTCATTATAACTTGACATTCTGAGTTCATTTCATGAAACCTGCGCTTCCCCTATAAGAGTTCAACCTACCATTATAGGAAAACGTGTTTTCGTGAAGAAATCATGACAAACTAACACAAAATGAAGTTTTCATTATAACTTGACATTCTGAGTTCATTTCATGAAACCTGCGCTTCCCCTATAAGAGTTCGACGTAACTTTATAGGAAAACGTGTTTTCGTGAAGAAATCATGACAAACTAACACAAAATGAAGTTTTCATTATAACTTGACATTCTGAGTTCATTTCATGAAACCTGCGCTTCCCCTATAAGAGTTCGACGTAACTTTATAGGAAAACGTGTTTTCGTGAAGAAATCATGACAAACTAACACAAAATGAAGATTTCATTATAACTTGACATTCTGAGTTCATTTCATGAAATCTGCGCTTCCCCTATAAGAGTTCAACCTACCATTATAGGAAAACGTGTTTTCGTGAAGAAATCATGACAAACTAACACAAAATGAAGTTTTCATTATAACTTGACATTCTGAGTTCATTTCATGAAACCTGCGCTTCCCCTATAAGAGTTCGACGTAACTTTATAGGAAAACGTGTTTTCGTGAAGAAATCATGACAAACTAACACAAAATGAAGATTTCATTATAACTTGACATTCTGAGTTCATTTCATGAAACCTGCGCTTCCCCTATAAGAGTTCAACCTACCATTATAGGAAAACGTGTTTTCGTGAAGAAATCATGACAAACTAACACAAAATGAAGATTTCATTATAACTTGACATTCTGAGTTCATTTCATGAAACCTGCGCTTCCCCTATAAGAGTTCAACCTACCATTATAGGAAAACGTGTTTTCGTGAAGAAATCATGACAAACTAACACAAAATGAAGTTTTCATTATAACTTGACATTCTGAGTTCATTTCATGAAACCTGCGCTTCCCCTATAAGAGTTCAACCTACCATTATAGGAAAACGTGTTTTCGTGAAGAAATCATGACAAACTAACACAAAATGAAGATTTCATAATAACTTGACATTCTGAGTTCATTTCATGAAACCTGCGCTTCCCCTATAAGAGTTCGACGTAACTTGACAGGAAAACGTGTTTTCGTGAAGAAATCATGACAAACTAACACAAAATGAAGTTTTCATTATAACTTGACATTCTGAGTTCATTTCATGAAACCTGCGCTTCCCCTATAAGAGTTCGACGTAACTTGATAGGAAAACGTGTTTTCGTGAAGAAATCATGACAAACTAACACAAAATGAAGTTTTCATTATAACTTGACATTCTGAGTTCATTTCATGAAACCTGCGCTTCCCCTATAAGAGTTCAACCTACCATTATAGGAAAACGTGTTTTCGTGAAGAAATCATGACAAACTAACACAAAATGAAGATTTCATTATAACTTGACATTCTGAGTTCATTTCATGAAACCTGCGCTTCCCCTATAAGAGTTCGACGTAACTTGATAGGAAAACGTGTTTTCGTGAAGAAATCATGACAAACTAACACAAAATGAAGTTTTCATTATAACTTGACATTCTGAGTTCATTTCATGAAACCTGCGCTTCCCCTATAAAAGTTCAACCTACCATTATAGGAAAACGTGTTTTCGTGAAGAAATCATGACAAACTAACACAAAATGAAGATTTATTATAACTTGACATTCTGAGTTCATTTCATGAAACCTGCGCTTCCCCTATAAGAGTTCGACGTAACTTGACAGGAAAACGTGTTTTCGTGAAGAAATCATGACAAACTAACACAAAATGAAGATTTCATTATAACTTGACATTCTGAGTTCATTTCATGAAACCTGCGCTTCCCCTATAAGAGTTCGACGTAACTTTATAGGAAAACGTGTTTTCGTGAAGAAATCATGACGAACTAACACAAAATGAAGATTTCATTATAACTTGACATTCTGAGTTCATTTCATGAAACCTGCGCTTCCTCTATAAGAGTTCGACGTAACTTGATAGGAAAACGTGTTTTCGTGAAGAAATCATGACAAACTAACACAAAATGAAGATTTCATTATAACTTGACATTCTGAGTTCATTTCATGAAACCTGCGCTTCCCCTATAAGAGTTCAACCTACCATTATAGGAAAACGTGTTTTCGTGAAGAAATCATGACAAACTAACACAAAATGAAGTTTTCATTATAACTTGACATTCTGAGTTCATTTCATGAAACCTGCGCTTCCCCTATAAGAGTTCGACGTAACTTTATAGGAAAACGTGTTTTCGTGAAGAAATCATGACGAACTAACACAAAATGAAGATTTCATTATAACGACATTCTGAGTTCATTTCATGAAACCTGCGCTTCCCCTATAAGAGTTCAACCTACCATTATAGGAAAACGTGTTTTCGTGAAGAAATCATGACAAACTAACACAAAATGAAGATTTCATTATAACTTGACATTCTGAGTTCATTTCATGAAACCTGCGCTTCCCCTGTAAGAGTTCGATGTAACTTGATAGGAAAACGTGTTTTCGTGAAGAAATCATGACAAACTAACACAAAATGAAGTTTTCATTATAACTTGACATTCTGAGTTCATTTCATGAAACCTGCGCTTCCCCTATAAGAGTTCGACGTAACTTGATAGGAAAACGTGTTTTCGTGAAGAAATCATGACAAACTAACACAAAATGATGATTTCATTATAACTTGACATTCTGAGTTCATTTCATGAAACCTGCGCTTCCCCTATAAGAGTTCGACGTAACTTGATAGGAAAACGTGTTTTCGTGAAGAAATCATGACAAACTAACACAAAATGAAGTTTTCATTATAACTTGACATTCTGAGTTCATTTCATGAAACCTGCGCTTCCCCTATAAGAGTTCAACCTACCATTATAGGAAAACGTGTTTTCGTGAAGAAATCATGACAAACTAACACAAAATGAAGTTTTCATTATAACTTGACATTCTGAGTTCATTTCATGAAACCTGCGCTTCCCCTATAAGAGTTCGACGTAACTTTATAGGAAAACGTGTTTTCGTGAAGAAATCATGACAAACTAACACAAAATGAAGTTTTCATTATAACTTGACATTCTGAGTTCATTTCATGAAACCTGCGCTTCCCCTATAAGAGTTCGACGTAACTTTATAGGAAAACGTGTTTTCGTGAAGAAATCATGACAAACTAACACAAAATGAAGATTTCATTATAACTTGACATTCTGAGTTCATTTCATGAAATCTGCGCTTCCCCTATAAGAGTTCAACCTACCATTATAGGAAAACGTGTTTTCGTGAAGAAATCATGACAAACTAACACAAAATGAAGATTTCATTATAACTTGACATTCTGAGTTCATTTCATGAAACCTGCGCTTCCCCTATAAGAGTTCGACGTAACTTGATAGGAAAACGTGTTTTCGTGAAGAAATCATGACAAACTAACACAAAATGAAGTTTTCATTATAACTTGACATTCTGAGTTCATTTCATGAAACCTGCGCTTCCCCTATAAGAGTTCAACCTACCATTATAGGAAAACGTGTTTTCGTGAAGAAATCATGACAAACTAACACAAAATGAAGATTTCATTATAACTTGACATTCTGAGTTCATTTCATGAAACCTGCGCTTCCCCTATAAGAGTTCGACGTAACTTGATAGGAAAACGTGTTTTCGTGAAGAAATCATGACAAACTAACACAAAATGAAGTTTTCATTATAACTTGACATTCTGAGTTCATTTCATGAAACCTGCGCTTCCCCTATAAAAGTTCAACCTACCATTATAGGAAAACGTGTTTTCGTGAAGAAATCATGACAAACTAACACAAAATGAAGATTTATTATAACTTGACATTCTGAGTTCATTTCATGAAACCTGCGCTTCCCCTATAAGAGTTCGACGTAACTTGACAGGAAAACGTGTTTTCGTGAAGAAATCATGACAAACTAACACAAAATGAAGATTTCATTATAACTTGACATTCTGAGTTCATTTCATGAAACCTGCGCTTCCCCTATAAGAGTTCGACGTAACTTTATAGGAAAACGTGTTTTCGTGAAGAAATCATGACGAACTAACACAAAATGAAGATTTCATTATAACTTGACATTCTGAGTTCATTTCATGAAACCTGCGCTTCCTCTATAAGAGTTCGACGTAACTTGATAGGAAAACGTGTTTTCGTGAAGAAATCATGACAAACTAACACAAAATGAAGTTTTCATTATAACTTGACATTCTGAGTTCATTTCATGAAACCTGCGCTTCCCCTATAAGAGTTCAACCTACCATTATAGGAAAACGTGTTTTCGTGAAGAAATCATGACAAACTAACACAAAATGAAGTTTTCATTATAACTTGACATTCTGAGTTCATTTCATGAAACCTGCGCTTCCCCTATAAGAGTTCGACGTAACTTTATAGGAAAACGTGTTTTCGTGAAGAAATCATGACGAACTAACACAAAATGAAGATTTCATTATAACGACATTCTGAGTTCATTTCATGAAACCTGCGCTTCCCCTATAAGAGTTCAACCTACCATTATAGGAAAACGTGTTTTCGTGAAGAAATCATGACAAACTAACACAAAATGAAGATTTCATTATAACTTGACATTCTGAGTTCATTTCATGAAACCTGCGCTTCCCCTATAAGAGTTCAACCTACCATTATAGGAAAACGTGTTTTCGTGAAGAAATCATGACAAACTAACACAAAATGAAGTTTTCATTATAACTTGACATTCTGAGTTCATTTCATGAAACCTGCGCTTCCCCTATAAGAGTTCGACGTAACTTGACAGGAAAACGTGTTTTCGTGAAGAAATCATGACAAACTAACACAAAATGATGATTTCATTATAACTTGACATTCTGAGTTCATTTCATGAAACCTGCGCTTCCCCTATAAGAGTTCGACGTAACTTGATAGGAAAACGTGTTTTCGTGAAGAAATCATGACAAACTAACACAAAATGAAGTTTTCATTATAACTTGACATTCTGAGTTCATTTCATGAAACCTGCGCTTCCCCTATAAGAGTTCAACCTACCATTATAGGAAAACGTGTTTTCGTGAAGAAATCATGACAAACTAACACAAAATGAAGTTTTCATTATAACTTGACATTCTGAGTTCATTTCATGAAACCTGCGCTTCCCCTATAAGAGTTCGACGTAACTTTATAGGAAAACGTGTTTTCGTGAAGAAATCATGACAAACTAACACAAAATGAAGTTTTCATTATAACTTGACATTCTGAGTTCATTTCATGAAACCTGCGCTTCCCCTATAAGAGTTCGACGTAACTTTATAGGAAAACGTGTTTTCGTGAAGAAATCATGACAAACTAACACAAAATGAAGATTTCATTATAACTTGACATTCTGAGTTCATTTCATGAAATCTGCGCTTCCCCTATAAGAGTTCAACCTACCATTATAGGAAAACGTGTTTTCGTGAAGAAATCATGACATACTAACACAAAATGAAGATTTCATTATAACTTGACATTCTGAGTTCATTTCATGAAACCTGCGCTTCCCCTATAAGAGTTCGACGTAACTTGATAGGAAAACGTGTTTTCGTGAAGAAATCATGACAAACTAACACAAAATGAAGATTTCATTATAACTTGACATTCTGAGTTCATTTCATGAAATCTGCGCTTCCCCTATAAGAGTTCAACCTACCATTATAGGAAAACGTGTTTTCGTGAAGAAATCATGACAAACTAACACAAAATGAAGATTTCATTATAACTTGACATTCTGAGTTCATTTCATGAAACCTGCGCTTCCCCTATAAGAGTTCGACGTAACTTGATAGGAAAACGTGTTTTCGTGAAGAAATCATGACAAACTAACACAAAATGAAGTTTTCATTATAACTTGACATTCTGAGTTCATTTCATGAAACCTGCGCTTCCCCTATAAAAGTTCAACCTACCATTATAGGAAAACGTGTTTTCGTGAAGAAATCATGACAAACTAACACAAAATGAAGATTTCATTATAACTTGACATTCTGAGTTCATTTCATGAAACCTGCGCTTCCCCTATAAGAGTTCGACGTAACTTGACAGGAAAACGTGTTTTCGTGAAGAAATCATGACAAACTAACACAAAATGAAGTTTTCATTATAACTTGACATTCTGAGTTCATTTCATGAAACCTGCGCTTCCCCTATAAGAGTTCGACATAACTTGACAGGAAAACGTGTTTTCGTGAAGAAATCATGACAAACTAACACAAAATGAAGTTTTCATTATAACTTGACATTCTGAGTTCATTTCATGAAACCTGCGCTTCCCCTATAAGAGTTCGACGTAACTTGACAGGAAAACGTGTTTTCGTGAAGAAATCATGACAAACTAACACAAAATGAAGTTTTCATTATAACTTGACATTCTGAGTTCATTTCATGAAACCTGCGCTTCCCCTATAAGAGTTCGACGTAACTTGATAGGAAAACGTGTTTTCGTGAAGAAATCATGACAAACTAACACAAAATGAAGTTTTCATTATAACTTGACATTCTGAGTTCATTTCATGAAACCTGCGCTTCCCCTATAAGAGTTCAACCTACCATTATAGGAAAACGTGTTTTCGTGAAGAAATCATGACAAACTAACACAAAATGAAGATTTCATTATAACTTGACATTCTGAGTTCATTTCATGAAACCTGCGCTTCCCCTATAAGAGTTCGACGTAACTTGATAGGAAAACGTGTTTTCGTGAAGAAATCATGACAAACTAACACAAAATGAAGTTTTCATTATAACTTGACATTCTGAGTTCATTTCATGAAACCTGCGCTTCCCCTATAAGAGTTCAACCTACCATTATAGGAAAACGTGTTTTCGTGAAGAAATCATGACAAACTAACACAAAATGAAGATTTCATTATAACTTGACATTCTGAGTTCATTTCATGAAACCTGCGCTTCCCCTGTAAGAGTTCGACGTAACTTGATAGGAAAACGTGTTTTCGTGAAGAAATCATGACAAACTAACACAAAATGATGATTTCATTATAACTTGACATTCTGAGTTCATTTCATGAAACCTGCGCTTCCCCTATAAGAGTTCGACGTAACTTGACAGGAAAACGTGTTTTCGTGAAGAAATCATGACAAACTAACACAAAATGAAGATTTCATTATAACTTGACATTCTGAGTTCATTTCATGAAACCTGCGCTTCCCCTGTAAGAGTTCGACGTAACTTGATAGGAAAACGTGTTTTCGTGAAGAAATCAAGACAAACTAACACAAAATGAAGTTTTCATTATAACTTGACATTCTGAGTTCATTTCATGAAACCTGCGCTTCCCCTATAAGAGTTCGACGTAACTTGATAGGAAAACGTGTTTTCGTGAAGAAATCATGACAAACTAACACAAAATGAAGTTTTCATTATAACTTGACATTCTGAGTTCATTTCATGAAACCTGCGCTTCCCCTATAAGAGTTCAACCTACCATTATAGGAAAACGTGTTTTCGTGAAGAAATCATGACAAACTAACACAAAATGAAGATTTCATTATAACTTGACATTCTGAGTTCATTTCATGAAACCTGCGCTTCCCCTGTAAGAGTTCGACGTAACTTGATAGGAAAACGTGTTTTCGTGAAGAAATCATGACAAACTAACACAAAATGAAGATTTCATAATAACTTGACATTCTGAGTTCATTTCATGAAACCTGCGCTTCCCCTATAAGAGTTCGACGTAACTTGATAGGAAAACGTGTTTTCGTGAAGAAATCATGACAAACTAACACAAAATGAAGTTTTCATTATAACTTGACATTCTGAGTTCATTTCATGAAACCTGCGCTTCCCCTATAAGAGTTCAACCTACCATTATAGGAAAACGTGTTTTCGTGAAGAAATCATGACAAACTAACACAAAATGAAGATTTCATTATAACTTGACATTCTGAGTTCATTTCATGAAACCTGCGCTTCCCCTATAAGAGTTCGACGTAACTTGATAGGAAAACGTGTTTTCGTGAAGAAATCATGACAAACTAACACAAAATGAAGTTTTCATTATAACTTGACATTCTGAGTTCATTTCATGAAACCTGCGCTTCCCCTATAAAAGTTCAACCTACCATTATAGGAAAACGTGTTTTCGTGAAGAAATCATGACAAACTAACACAAAATGAAGATTTCATTATAACTTGACATTCTGAGTTCATTTCATGAAACCTGCGCTTCCCCTATAAGAGTTCGACGTAACTTGACAGGAAAACGTGTTTTCGTGAAGAAATCATGACAAACTAACACAAAATGAAGTTTTCATTATAACTTGACATTCTGAGTTCATTTCATGAAACCTGCGCTTCCCCTATAAGAGTTCGACATAACTTGACAGGAAAACGTGTTTTCGTGAAGAAATCATGACAAACTAACACAAAATGAAGATTTCATTATAACTTGACATTCTGAGTTAATTTCATGAAACCTGCGCTTCCCCTATAAGAGTTCAACCTACCATTATAGGAAAACGTGTTTTCGTGAAGAAATCATGACAAACTAACACAAAATGAAGATTTCATTATAACTTGACATTCTGAGTTCATTTCATGAAACCTGCGCTTCCCCTGTAAGAGTTCGACGTAACTTGATAGGAAAACGTGTTTTCGTGAAGAAATCATGACAAACTAACACAAAATGAAGTTTTCATTATAACTTGACATTCTGAGTTCATTTCATGAAACCTGCGCTTCCCCTATAAGAGTTCGACGTAACTTGATAGGAAAACGTGTTTTCGTGAAGAAATCATGACAAACTAACACAAAATGAAGTTTTCATTATAACTTGACATTCTGAGTTCATTTCATGAAACCTGCGCTTCCCCTATAAGAGTTCGACGTAACTTGACAGGAAAACGTGTTTTCGTGAAGAAATCATGACAAACTAACACAAAATGAAGTTTTCATTATAACTTGACATTCTGAGTTCATTTCATGAAACCTGCGCTTCCCCTATAAGAGTTCGACGTAACTTGATAGGAAAACGTGTTTTCGTGAAGAAATCATGACAAACTAACACAAAATGAAGTTTTCATTATAACTTGACATTCTGAGTTCATTTCATGAAACCTGCGCTTCCCCTATAAGAGTTCAACCTACCATTATAGGAAAACGTGTTTTCGTGAAGAAATCATGACAAACTAACACAAAATGAAGATTTCATTATAACTTGACATTCTGAGTTCATTTCATGAAACCTGCGCTTCCCCTGTAAGAGTTCGACGTAACTTGATAGGAAAACGTGTTTTCGTGAAGAAATCATGACAAACTAACACAAAATGAAGTTTTCATTATAACTTGACATTCTGAGTTCATTTCATGAAACCTGCGCTTCCCCTATAAGAGTTCGACGTAACTTGACAGGAAAACGTGTTTTCGTGAAGAAATCATGACAAACTAACACAAAATGAAGATTTCATTATAACTTGACATTCTGAGTTCATTTCATGAAACCTGCGCTTCCCCTGTAAGAGTTTGACGTAACTTGATAGGAAAACGTGTTTTCGTGAAGAAATCATGACAAACTAACACAAAATGAAGATTTCATAATAACTTGACATTCTGAGTTCATTTCATGAAACCTGCGCTTCCCCTATAAGAGTTCGACGTAACTTGACAGGAAAACGTGTTTTCGTGAAGAAATCATGACAAACTAACACAAAATGAAGTTTTCATTATAACTTGACATTCTGAGTTCATTTCATGAAACCTGCGCTTCCCCTATAAGAGTTCGACGTAACTTGATAGGAAAACGTGTTTTCGTGAAGAAATCATGACAAACTAACACAAAATGAAGTTTTCATTATAACTTGACATTCTGAGTTCATTTCATGAAACCTGCGCTTCCCCTATAAGAGTTCAACCTACCATTATAGGAAAACGTGTTTTCGTGAAGAAATCATGACAAACTAACACAAAATGAAGATTTCATTATAACTTGACATTCTGAGTTCATTTCATGAAACCTGCGCTTCCCCTATAAGAGTTCGACGTAACTTGATAGGAAAACGTGTTTTCGTGAAGAAATCATGACAAACTAACACAAAATGAAGTTTTCATTATAACTTGACATTCTGAGTTCATTTCATGAAGCCTGCGCTTCCCCTATAAAAGTTCAACCTACCATTATAGGAAAACGTGTTTTCGTGAAGAAATCATGACAAACTAACACAAAATGAAGATTTCATTATAACTTGACATTCTGAGTTCATTTCATGAAACCTGCGCTTCCCCTATAAAAGTTCAACCTACCATTATAGGAAAACGTGTTTTCGTGAAGAAATCATGACAAACTAACACAAAATGAAGATTTCATTATAACTTGACATTCTGAGTTCATTTCATGAAACCTGCGCTTCCCCTATAAGAGTTCGACGTAACTTGACAGGAAAACGTGTTTTCGTGAAGAAATCATGACAAACTAACACAAAATGAAGTTTTCATTATAACTTGACATTCTGAGTTCATTTCATGAAACCTGCGCTTCCCCTATAAGAGTTCGACATAACTTGACAGGAAAACGTGTTTTCGTGAAGAAATCATGACAAACTAACACAAAATGAAGATTTCATTATAACTTGACATTCTGAGTTAATTTCATGAAACCTGCGCTTCCCCTATAAGAGTTCAACCTACCATTATAGGAAAACGTGTTTTCGTGAAGAAATCATGACAAACTAACACAAAATGAAGTTTTCATTATAACTTGACATTCTGAGTTCATTTCATGAAACCTGCGCTTCCCCTATAAGAGTTCGACGTAACTTGATAGGAAAACGTGTTTTCGTGAAGAAATCATGACAAACTAACACAAAATGAAGTTTTCATTATAACTTGACATTCTGAGTTCATTTCATGAAACCTGCGCTTCCCCTATAAGAGTTCGACGTAACTTGACAGGAAAACGTGTTTTCGTGAAGAAATCATGACAAACTAACACAAAATGAAGTTTTCATTATAACTTGACATTCTGAGTTCATTTCATGAAACCTGCGCTTCCCCTATAAGAGTTCGACGTAACTTGATAGGAAAACGTGTTTTCGTGAAGAAATCATGACAAACTAACACAAAATGAAGTTTTCATTATAACTTGACATTCTGAGTTCATTTCATGAAACCTGCGCTTCCCCTATAAGAGTTCAACCTACCATTATAGGAAAACGTGTTTTCGTGAAGAAATCATGACAAACTAACACAAAATGAAGATTTCATTATAACTTGACATTCTGAGTTCATTTCATGAAACCTGCGCTTCCCCTGTAAGAGTTCGACGTAACTTGATAGGAAAACGTGTTTTCGTGAAGAAATCATGACAAACTAACACAAAATGAAGTTTTCATTATAACTTGACATTCTGAGTTCATTTCATGAAACCTGCGCTTCCCCTATAAGAGTTCGACGTAACTTGACAGGAAAACGTGTTTTCGTGAAGAAATCATGACAAACTAACACAAAATGAAGATTTCATTATAACTTGACATTCTGAGTTCATTTCATGAAACCTGCGCTTCCCCTGTAAGAGTTTGACGTAACTTGATAGGAAAACGTGTTTTCGTGAAGAAATCATGACAAACTAACACAAAATGAAGATTTCATAATAACTTGACATTCTGAGTTCATTTCATGAAACCTGCGCTTCCCCTATAAGAGTTCGACGTAACTTGACAGGAAAACGTGTTTTCGTGAAGAAATCATGACAAACTAACACAAAATGAAGTTTTCATTATAACTTGACATTCTGAGTTCATTTCATGAAACCTGCGCTTCCCCTATAAGAGTTCGACGTAACTTGATAGGAAAACGTGTTTTCGTGAAGAAATCATGACAAACTAACACAAAATGAAGTTTTCATTATAACTTGACATTCTGAGTTCATTTCATGAAACCTGCGCTTCCCCTATAAGAGTTCAACCTACCATTATAGGAAAACGTGTTTTCGTGAAGAAATCATGACAAACTAACACAAAATGAAGATTTCATTATAACTTGACATTCTGAGTTCATTTCATGAAACCTGCGCTTCCCCTATAAGAGATCGACGTAACTTGATAGGAAAACGTGTTTTCGTGAAGAAATCATGACAAACTAACCCAAAATGAAGTTTTCATTATAACTTGACATTCTGAGTTCATTTCATGAAGCCTGCGCTTCCCCTATAAAAGTTCAACCTACCATTATAGGAAAACGTGTTTTCGTGAAGAAATCATGACAAACTAACACAAAATGAAGATTTCATTATAACTTGACATTCTGAGTTCATTTCATGAAACCTGCGCTTCCCCTATAAGAGTTCGACGTAACTTGACAGGAAAACGTGTTTTCGTGAAGAAATCATGACAAACTAACACAAAATGAAGTTTTCATTATAACTTGACATTCTGAGTTCATTTCATGAAACCTGCGCTTCCCCTATAAGAGTTCGACATAACTTGACAGGAAAACGTGTTTTCGTGAAGAAATCATGACAAACTAACACAAAATGAAGTTTTCATTATAACTTGACATTCTGAGTTCATTTCATGAAACCTGCGCTTCCCCTATAAGAGTTCGACGTAACTTGACAGGAAAACGTGTTTTCGTGAAGAAATCATGACAAACTAACACAAAATGAAGTTTTCATTATAACTTGACATTCTGAGTTCATTTCATGAAACCTGCGCTTCCCCTATAAGAGTTCGACGTAACTTGATAGGAAAACGTGTTTTCGTGAAGAAATCATGACAAACTAACACAAAATGAAGTTTTCATTATAACTTGACATTCTGAGTTCATTTCATGAAACCTGCGCTTCCCCTATAAGAGTTCAACCTACCATTATAGGAAAACGTGTTTTCGTGAAGAAATCATGACAAACTAACACAAAATGAAGATTTCATTATAACTTGACATTCTGAGTTCATTTCATGAAACCTGCGCTTCCCCTGTAAGAGTTCGACGTAACTTGATAGGAAAACGTGTTTTCGTGAAGAAATCATGACAAACTAACACAAAATGATGATTTCATTATAACTTGACATTCTGAGTTCATTTCATGAAACCTGCGCTTCCCCTATAAGAGTTCGACGTAACTTGACAGGAAAACGTGTTTTCGTGAAGAAATCATGACAAACTAACACAAAATGAAGATTTCATTATAACTTGACATTCTGAGTTCATTTCATGAAACCTGCGCTTCCCCTATAAGAGTTCGACGTAACTTGATAGGAAAACGTGTTTTCGTGAAGAAATCATGACAAACTAACACAAAATGAAGTTTTCATTATAACTTGACACTCTGAGTTCATTTCATGAAACCTGCGCTTCCCCTATAAAAGTTCAACCTACCATTATAGGAAAACGTGTTTTCGTGAAGAAATCATGACAAACTAACACAAAATGAAGATTTCATTATAACTTGACATTCTGAGTTCATTTCATGAAACCTGCGCTTCCCCTATAAGAGTTCGACGTAACTTGACAGGAAAACGTGTTTTCGTGAAGAAATCATGACAAACTAACACAAAATGAAGTTTTCATTATAACTTGACATTCTGAGTTCATTTCATGAAACCTGCGCTTCCCCTATAAGAGTTCGACGTAACTTGATAGGAAAACGTGTTTTCGTGAAGAAATCATGACAAACTAACACAAAATGAAGTTTTCATTATAACTTGACATTCTGAGTTCATTTCATGAAACCTGCGCTTCCCCTATAAGAGTTCAACCTACCATTATAGGAAAACATGTTTTCGTGAAGAAATCATGACAAACTAACACAAAATGAAGATTTCATTATAACTTGACATTCTGAGTTCATTTCATGAAACCTGCGCTTCCCCTGTAAGAGTTCGACGTAACTTGATAGGAAAACGTGTTTTCGTGAAGAAATCATGACAAACTAACACAAAATGATGATTTCATTATAACTTGACATTCTGAGTTCATTTCATGAAACCTGCGCTTCCCCTATAAGAGTTCGACGTAACTTGACAGGAAAACGTGTTTTCGTGAAGAAATCATGACAAACTAACACAAAATGAAGATTTCATTATAACTTGACATTCTGAGTTCATTTCATGAAACCTGCGCTTCCCCTATAAGAGTTCGACGTAACTTGATAGGAAAACGTGTTTTCGTGAAGAAATCATGACAAACTAACACAAAATGAAGTTTTCATTATAACTTGACATTCTGAGTTCATTTCATGAAACCTGCGCTTCCCCTATAAAAGTTCAACCTACCATTATAGGAAAACGTGTTTTCGTGAAGAAATCATGACAAACTAACACAAAATGAAGATTTCATTATAACTTGACATTCTGAGTTCATTTCATGAAACCTGCGCTTCCCCTATAAGAGTTCGACGTAACTTGACAGGAAAACGTGTTTTCGTGAAGAAATCATGACAAACTAACACAAAATGAAGTTTTCATTATAACTTGACATTCTGAGTTCATTTCATGAAACCTGCGCTTCCCCTATAAGAGTTCGACATAACTTGACAGGAAAACGTGTTTTCGTGAAGAAATCATGACAAACTAACACAAAATGAAGTTTTCATTATAACTTGACATTCTGAGTTCATTTCATGAAACCTGCGCTTCCCCTATAAGAGTTCGACGTAACTTGACAGGAAAACGTGTTTTCGTGAAGAAATCATGACAAACTAACACAAAATGAAGTTTTCATTATAACTTGACATTCTGAGTTCATTTCATGAAACCTGCGCTTCCCCTATAAGAGTTCGACGTAACTTGATAGGAAAACGTGTTTTCGTGAAGAAATCATGACAAACTAACACAAAATGAAGTTTTCATTATAACTTGACATTCTGAGTTCATTTCATGAAACCTGCGCTTCCCCTATAAGAGTTCAACCTACCATTATAGGAAAACGTGTTTTCGTGAAGAAATCATGACAAACTAACACAAAATGAAGATTTCATTCTAACTTGACATTCTGAGTTCATTTCATGAAACCTGCGCTTCCCCTGTAAGAGTTCGACGTAACTTGATAGGAAAACGTGTTTTCGTGAAGAAATCATGACAAACTAACACAAAATGAAGTTTTCATTATAACTTGACATTCTGAGTTCATTTCATGAAACCTGCGCTTCCCCTATAAGAGTTCGACGTAACTTGATAGGAAAACGTGTTTTCGTGAAGAAATCATGACAAACTAACACAAAATGAAGTTTTCATTATAACTTGACATTCTGAGTTCATTTCATGAAACCTGCGCTTCCCCTATAAGAGTTCAACCTACCATTATAGGAAAACGTGTTTTCGTGAAGAAATCATGACAAACTAACACAAAATGAAGATTTCATTATAACTTGACATTCTGAGTTCATTTCATGAAACCTGCGCTTCCCCTGTAAGAGTTCGACGTAACTTGATAGGAAAACGTGTTTTCGTGAAGAAATCATGACAAACTAACACAAAATGATGATTTCATTATAACTTGACATTCTGAGTTCATTTCATGAAACCTGCGCTTCCCCTATAAGAGTTCGACGTAACTTGACAGGAAAACGTGTTTTCGTGAAGAAATCATGACAAACTAACACAAAATGAAGATTTCATTATAACTTGACATTCTGAGTTCATTTCATGAAACCTGCGCTTCCCCTATAAGAGTTCAACGTAACTTGATAGGAAAACGTGTTTTCGTGAAGAAATCATGACAAACTAACACAAAATGAAGTTTTCATTATAACTTGACATTCTGAGTTCATTTCATGAAACCTGCGCTTCCCCTATAAAAGTTCAACCTACCATTATAGGAAAACGTGTTTTCGTGAAGAAATCATGACAAACTAACACAAAATGAAGATTTCATTATAACTTGACATTCTGAGTTCATTTCATGAAACCTGCGCTTCCCCTATAAGAGTTCGACGTAACTTGACAGGAAAACGTGTTTTCGTGAAGAAATCATGACAAACTAACACAAAATGAAGTTTTCATTATAACTTGACATTCTGAGTTCATTTCATGAAACCTGCGCTTCCCCTATAAGAGTTCGACATAACTTGACAGGAAAACGTGTTTTCGTGAAGAAATCATGACAAACTAACACAAAATGAAGTTTTCATTATAACTTGACATTCTGAGTTCATTTCATGAAACCTGCGCTTCCCCTATAAGAGTTCGACGTAACTTGACAGGAAAACGTGTTTTCGTGAAGAAATCATGACAAACTAACACAAAATGAAGTTTTCATTATAACTTGACATTCTGAGTTCATTTCATGAAACCTGCGCTTCCCCTATAAGAGTTCGACGTAACTTGATAGGAAAACGTGTTTTCGTGAAGAAATCATGACAAACTAACACAAAATGAAGTTTTCATTATAACTTGACATTCTGAGTTCATTTCATGAAACCTGCGCTTCCCCTATAAGAGTTCAACCTACCATTATAGGAAAACGTGTTTTCGTGAAGAAATCATGACAAACTAACACAAAATGAAGATTTCATTATAACTTGACATTCTGAGTTCATTTCATGAAACCTGCGCTTCCCCTGTAAGAGTTCGACGTAACTTGATAGGAAAACGTGTTTTCGTGAAGAAATCATGACAAACTAACACAAAATGAAGTTTTCATTATAACTTGACATTCTGAGTTCATTTCATGAAACCTGCGCTTCCCCTATAAGAGTTCGACGTAACTTGATAGGAAAACGTGTTTTCGTGAAGAAATCATGACAAACTAACACAAAATGATGATTTCATTATAACTTGACATTCTGAGTTCATTTCATGAAACCTGCGCTTCCCCTATAAGAGTTCGACGTAACTTGATAGGAAAACGTGTTTTCGTGAAGAAATCATGACAAACTAACACAAAATGAAGTTTTCATTATAACTTGACATTCTGAGTTCATTTCATGAAACCTGCGCTTCCCCTATAAGAGTTCAACCTACCATTATAGGAAAACGTGTTTTCGTGAAGAAATCATGACAAACTAACACAAAATGAAGTTTTCATTATAACTTGACATTCTGAGTTCATTTCATGAAACCTGCGCTTCCCCTATAAGAGTTCAACCTACCATTATAGGAAAACGTGTTTTCGTGAAGAAATCATGACAAACTAACACAAAATGAAGATTTCATTATAACTTGACATTCTGAGTTCATTTCATGAAACCTGCGCTTCCCCTGTAAGAGTTCGACGTAACTTGATAGGAAAACGTGTTTTCGTGAAGAAATCATGACAAACTAACACAAAATGAAGTTTTCATTATAACTTGACATTCTGAGTTCATTTCATGAAACCTGCGCTTCCCCTATAAGAGTTCGACGTAACTTGATAGGAAAACGTGTTTTCGTGAAGAAATCATGACAAACTAACACAAAATGAAGTTTTCATTATAACTTGACATTCTGAGTTCATTTCATGAAACCTGCGCTTCCCCTATAAGAGTTCAACCTACCATTATAGGAAAACGTGTTTTCGTGAAGAAATCATGACAAACTAACACAAAATGAAGATTTCATTATAACTTGACATTCTGAGTTCATTTCATGAAACCTGCGCTTCCCCTGTAAGAGTTCGACGTAACTTGATAGGAAAACGTGTTTTCGTGAAGAAATCATGACAAACTAACACAAAATGAAGTTTTCATTATAACTTGACATTCTGAGTTCATTTCATGAAACCTGCGCTTCCCCTATAAGAGTTCGACGTAACTTGACAGGAAAACGTGTTTTCGTGAAGAAATCATGACAAACTAACACAAAATGAAGTTTTCATTATAACTTGACATTCTGAGTTCATTTCATGAAACCTGCGCTTCCCCTATAAGAGTTCGACGTAACTTGATAGGAAAACGTGTTTTCGTGAAGAAATCATGACAAACTAACACAAAATGAAGTTTTCATTATAACTTGACATTCTGAGTTCATTTCATGAAACCTGCGCTTCCCCTATAAGAGTTCAACCTACCATTATAGGAAAACGTGTTTTCGTGAAGAAATCATGACAAACTAACACAAAATGAAGATTTCATTATAACTTGACATTCTGAGTTCATTTCATGAAACCTGCGCTTCCCCTATAAGAGTTCGACGTAACTTGATAGGAAAACGTGTTTTCGTGAAGAAATCATGACAAACTAACACAAAATGAAGTTTTCATTATAACTTGACATTCTGAGTTCATTTCATGAAACCTGCGCTTCCCCTATAAAAGTTCAACCTACCATTATAGGAAAACGTGTTTTCGTGAAGAAATCATGACAAACTAACACAAAATGAAGATTTCATTATAACTTGACATTCTGAGTTCATTTCATGAAACCTGCGCTTCCCCTATAAGAGTTCGACGTAACTTGACAGGAAAACGTGTTTTCGTGAAGAAATCATGACAAACTAACACAAAATGAAGATTTCATTATAACTTGACATTCTGAGTTCATTTCATGAAACCTGCGCTTCCCCTATAAGAGTTCGACATAACTTGACAGGAAAACGTGTTTTCGTGAAGAAATCATGACAAACTAACACAAAATGAAGTTTTCATTATAACTTGACATTCTGAGTTCATTTCATGAAACCTGCGCTTCCCCTATAAGAGTTCGACGTAACTTGACAGGAAAACGTGTTTTCGTGAAGAAATCATGACAAACTAACACAAAATGAAGTTTTCATTATAACTTGACATTCTGAGTTCATTTCATGAAACCTGCGCTTCCCCTATAAGAGTTCGACGTAACTTGATAGGAAAACGTGTTTTCGTGAAGAAATCATGACAAACTAACACAAAATGAAGTTTTCATTATAACTTGACATTCTGAGTTCATTTCATGAAACCTGCGCTTCCCCTATAAGAGTTCAACCTACCATTATAGGAAAACGTGTTTTCGTGAAGAAATCATGACAAACTAACACAAAATGAAGATTTCATTATAACTTGACATTCTGAGTTCATTTCATGAAACCTGCGCTTCCCCTGTAAGAGTTCGACGTAACTTGATAGGAAAACGTGTTTTCGTGAAGAAATCATGACAAACTAACACAAAATGAAGTTTTCATTATAACTTGACATTCTGAGTTCATTTCATGAAACCTGCGCTTCCCCTATAAGAGTTCGACGTAACTTGATAGGAAAACGTGTTTTCGTGAAGAAATCATGACAAACTAACACAAAATGATGATTTCATTATAACTTGACATTCTGAGTTCATTTCATGAAACCTGCGCTTCCCCTATAAGAGTTCGACGTAACTTGATAGGAAAACGTGTTTTCGTGAAGAAATCATGACAAACTAACACAAAATGAAGTTTTCATTATAACTTGACATTCTGAGTTCATTTCATGAAACCTGCGCTTCCCCTATAAGAGTTCGACGTAACTTGATAGGAAAACGTGTTTTCGTGAAGAAATCATGACAAACTAACACAAAATGAAGTTTTCATTATAACTTGACATTCTGAGTTCATTTCATGAAACCTGCGCTTCCCCTATAAGAGTTCAACCTACCATTATAGGAAAACGTGTTTTCGTGAAGAAATCATGACAAACTAACACAAAATGAAGATTTCATTATAACTTGACATTCTGAGTTCATTTCATGAAACCTGCGCTTCCCCTGTAAGAGTTCGACGTAACTTGATAGGAAAACGTGTTTTCGTGAAGAAATCATGACAAACTAACACAAAATGATGATTTCATTATAACTTGACATTCTGAGTTCATTTCATGAAACCTGCGCTTCCCCTATAAGAGTTCGACATAACTTGACAGGAAAACGTGTTTTCGTGAAGAAATCATGACAAACTAACACAAAATGAAGTTTTCATTATAACTTGACATTCTGAGTTCATTTCATGAAACCTGCGCTTCCCCTATAAGAGTTCGACGTAACTTGACAGGAAAACGTGTTTTCGTGAAGAAATCATGACAAACTAACACAAAATGAAGTTTTCATTATAACTTGACATTCTGAGTTCATTTCATGAAACCTGCGCTTCCCCTATAAGAGTTCGACGTAACTTGATAGGAAAACGTGTTTTCGTGAAGAAATCATGACAAACTAACACAAAATGAAGTTTTCATTATAACTTGACATTCTGAGTTCATTTCATGAAACCTGCGCTTCCCCTATAAGAGTTCAACCTACCATTATAGGAAAACGTGTTTTCGTGAAGAAATCATGACAAACTAACACAAAATGAAGATTTCATTATAACTTGACATTGAGTTCATTTCATGAAACCTGCGCTTCCCCTGTAAGAGTTCGACGTAACTTGATAGGAAAACGTGTTTTCGTGAAGAAATCATGACAAACTAACACAAAATGAAGTTTTCATTATAACTTGACATTCTGAGTTCATTTCATGAAACCTGCGCTTCCCCTATAAGAGTTCGACGTAACTTGACAGGAAAACGTGTTTTCGTGAAGAAATCATGACAAACTAACACAAAATGAAGTTTTCATTATAACTTGACATTCTGAGTTCATTTCATGAAACCTGCGCTTCCCCTATAAGAGTTCGACGTAACTTGATAGGAAAACGTGTTTTCGTGAAGAAATCATGACAAACTAACACAAAATGAAGTTTTCATTATAACTTGACATTCTGAGTTCATTTCATGAAACCTGCGCTTCCCCTATAAGAGTTCAACCTACCATTATAGGAAAACGTGTTTTCGTGAAGAAATCATGACAAACTAACACAAAATGAAGATTTCATTATAACTTGACATTCTGAGTTCATTTCATGAAACCTGCGCTTCCCCTGTAAGAGTTCGACGTAACTTGATAGGAAAACGTGTTTTCGTGAAGAAATCATGACAAACTAACACAAAATGAAGTTTTCATTATAACTTGACATTCTGAGTTCATTTCATGAATCCTGCGCTTCCCCTATAAGAGTTCGACGTAACTTGATAGGAAAACGTGTTTTCGTGAAGAAATCATGACAAACTAACACAAAATGATGATTTCATTATAACTTGACATTCTGAGTTCATTTCATGAAACCTGCGCTTCCCCTATAAGAGTTCGACGTAACTTGATAGGAAAACGTGTTTTCGTGAAGAAATCATGACAAACTAACACAAAATGAAGTTTTCATTATAACTTGACATTCTGAGTTCATTTCATGAAACCTGCGCTTCCCCTATAAGAGTTCAACCTACCATTATAGGAAAACGTGTTTTCGTGAAGAAATCATGACAAACTAACACAAAATGAAGTTTTCATTATAACTTGACATTCTGAGTTCATTTCATGAAACCTGCGCTTCCCCTATAAGAGTTCAACCTACCATTATAGGAAAACGTGTTTTCGTGAAGAAATCATGACAAACTAACACAAAATGAAGATTTCATTATAACTTGACATTCTGAGTTCATTTCATGAAACCTGCGCTTCCCCTGTAAGAGTTCGACGTAACTTGATAGGAAAACGTGTTTTCGTGAAGAAATCATGACAAACTAACACAAAATGAAGTTTTCATTATAACTTGACATTCTGAGTTCATTTCATGAAACCTGCGCTTCCCCTATAAGAGTTCGACGTAACTTGATAGGAAAACGTGTTTTCGTGAAGAAATCATGACAAACTAACACAAAATGAAGTTTTCATTATAACTTGACATTCTGAGTTCATTTCATGAAACCTGCGCTTCCCCTATAAGAGTTCAACCTACCATTATAGGAAAACGTGTTTTCGTGAAGAAATCATGACAAACTAACACAAAATGAAGATTTCATTATAACTTGACATTCTGAGTTCATTTCATGAAACCTGCGCTTCCCCTGTAAGAGTTCGACGTAACTTGATAGGAAAACGTGTTTTCGTGAAGAAATCATGACAAACTAACACAAAATGAAGTTTTCATTATAACTTGACATTCTGAGTTCATTTCATGAAACCTGCGCTTCCCCTATAAGAGTTCGACGTAACTTGACAGGAAAACGTGTTTTCGTGAAGAAATCATGACAAACTAACACAAAATGAAGTTTTCATTATAACTTGACATTCTGAGTTCATTTCATGAAACCTGCGCTTCCCCTATAAGAGTTCGACGTAACTTGATAGGAAAACGTGTTTTCGTGAAGAAATCATGACAAACTAACACAAAATGAAGTTTTCATTATAACTTGACATTCTGAGTTCATTTCATGAAACCTGCGCTTCCCCTATAAAAGTTCAACCTACCATTATAGGAAAACGTGTTTTCGTGAAGAAATCATGACAAACTAACACAAAATGAAGATTTCATTATAACTTGACATTCTGAGTTCATTTCATGAAACCTGCGCTTCCCCTATAAGAGTTCGACGTAACTTGACAGGAAAACGTGTTTTCGTGAAGAAATCATGACAAACTAACACAAAATGAAGTTTTCATTATAACTTGACATTCTGAGTTCATTTCATGAAACCTGCGCTTCCCCTATAAGAGTTCGACGTAACTTGATAGGAAAACGTGTTTTCGTGAAGAAATCATGACAAACTAACACAAAATGAAGTTTTCATTATAACTTGACATTCTGAGTTCATTTCATGAAACCTGCGCTTCCCCTATAAGAGTTCAACCTACCATTATAGGAAAACGTGTTTTCGTGAAGAAATCATGACAAACTAACACAAAATGAAGATTTCATTATAACTTGACATTCTGAGTTCATTTCATGAAACCTGCGCTTCCCCTGTAAGAGTTCGACGTAACTTGATAGGAAAACGTGTTTTCGTGAAGAAATCATGACAAACTAACACAAAATGAAGTTTTCATTATAACTTGACATTCTGAGTTCATTTCATGAAACCTGCGCTTCCCCTATAAGAGTTCGACGTAACTTGACAGGAAAACGTGTTTTCGTGAAGAAATCATGACAAACTAACACAAAATGAAGTTTTCATTATAACTTGACATTCTGAGTTCATTTCATGAAACCTGCGCTTCCCCTATAAGAGTTCGACGTAACTTGATAGGAAAACGTGTTTTCGTGAAGAAATCATGACAAACTAACACAAAATGAAGTTTTCATTATAACTTGACATTCTGAGTTCATTTCATGAAACCTGCGCTTCCCCTATAAAAGTTCAACCTACCATTATAGGAAAACGTGTTTTCGTGAAGAAATCATGACAAACTAACACAAAATGAAGATTTCATTATAACTTGACATTCTGAGTTCATTTCATGAAACCTGCGCTTCCCCTATAAGAGTTCGACGTAACTTGACAGGAAAACGTGTTTTCGTGAAGAAATCATGACAAACTAACACAAAATGAAGTTTTCATTATAACTTGACATTCTGAGTTCATTTCATGAAACCTGCGCTTCCCCTATAAGAGTTCGACGTAACTTGACAGGAAAACGTGTTTTCGTGAAGAAATCATGACAAACTAACACAAAATGAAGTTTTCATTATAACTTGACATTCTGAGTTCATTTCATGAAACCTGCGCTTCCCCTATAAGAGTTCGACGTAACTTGATAGGAAAACGTGTTTTCGTGAAGAAATCATGACAAACTAACACAAAATGAAGTTTTCATTATAACTTGACATTCTGAGTTCATTTCATGAAACCTGCGCTTCCCCTATAAGAGTTCAACCTACCATTATAGGAAAACGTGTTTTCGTGAAGAAATCATGACAAACTAACACAAAATGAAGATTTCATTATAACTTGACATTCTGAGTTCATTTCATGAAACCTGCGCTTCCCCTGTAAGAGTTCGACGTAACTTGATAGGAAAACGTGTTTTCGTGAAGAAATCATGACAAACTAACACAAAATGAAGTTTTCATTATAACTTGACATTCTGAGTTCATTTCATGAAACCTGCGCTTCCCCTATAAGAGTTCGACGTAACTTGATAGGAAAACGTGTTTTCGTGAAGAAATCATGACAAACTAACACAAAATGATGATTTCATTATAACTTGACATTCTGAGTTCATTTCATGAAACCTGCGCTTCCCCTATAAGAGTTCGACGTAACTTGATAGGAAAACGTGTTTTCGTGAAGAAATCATGACAAACTAACACAAAATGAAGTTTTCATTATAACTTGACATTCTGAGTTCATTTCATGAAACCTGCGCTTCCCCTATAAGAGTTCAACCTACCATTATAGGAAAACGTGTTTTCGTGAAGAAATCATGACAAACTAACACAAAATGAAGATTTCATTATAACTTGACATTCTGAGTTCATTTCATGAAACCTGCGCTTCCCCTGTAAGAGTTCGACGTAACTTGATAGGAAAACGTGTTTTCGTGAAGAAATCATGACAAACTAACACAAAATGATGATTTCATTATAACTTGACATTCTGAGTTCATTTCATGAAACCTGCGCTTCCCCTATAAGAGTTCGACATAACTTGACAGGAAAACGTGTTTTCGTGAAGAAATCATGACAAACTAACACAAAATGAAGTTTTCATTATAACTTGACATTCTGAGTTCATTTCATGAAACCTGCGCTTCCCCTATAAGAGTTCGACGTAACTTGATAGGAAAACGTGTTTTCGTGAAGAAATCATGACAAACTAACACAAAATGAAGTTTTCATTATAACTTGACATTCTGAGTTCATTTCATGAAACCTGCGCTTCCCCTATAAGAGTTCGACGTAACTTGATAGGAAAACGTGTTTTCGTGAAGAAATCATGACAAACTAACACAAAATGAAGTTTTCATTATAACTTGACATTCTGAGTTCATTTCATGAAACCTGCGCTTCCCCTATAAGAGTTCAACCTACCATTATAGGAAAACGTGTTTTCGTGAAGAAATCATGACAAACTAACACAAAATGAAGATTTCATTATAACTTGACATTCTGAGTTCATTTCATGAAACCTGCGCTTCCCCTGTAAGAGTTCGACGTAACTTGATAGGAAAACGTGTTTTCGTGAAGAAATCATGACAAACTAACACAAAATGAAGTTTTCATTATAACTTGACATTCTGAGTTCATTTCATGAAACCTGCGCTTCCCCTATAAGAGTTCGACGTAACTTGATAGGAAAACGTGTTTTCGTGAAGAAATCATGACAAACTAACACAAAATGATGATTTCATTATAACTTGACATTCTGAGTTCATTTCATGAAACCTGCGCTTCCCCTATAAGAGTTCGACGTAACTTGATAGGAAAACGTGTTTTCGTGAAGAAATCATGACAAACTAACACAAAATGAAGTTTTCATTATAACTTGACATTCTGAGTTCATTTCATGAAACCTGCGCTTCCCCTATAAGAGTTCGACGTAACTTGATAGGAAAACGTGTTTTCGTGAAGAAATCATGACAAACTAACACAAAATGAAGTTTTCATTATAACTTGACATTCTGAGTTCATTTCATGAAACCTGCGCTTCCCCTATAAGAGTTCAACCTACCATTATAGGAAAACGTGTTTTCGTGAAGAAATCATGACAAACTAACACAAAATGAAGATTTCATTATAACTTGACATTCTGAGTTCATTTCATGAAACCTGCGCTTCCCCTATAAGAGTTCAACCTACCATTATAGGAAAACGTGTTTTCGTGAAGAAATCATGACAAACTAACACAAAATGAAGATTTCATTATAACTTGACATTCTGAGTTCATTTCATGAAACCTGCGCTTCCCCTATAAGAGTTCGACGTAACTTGATAGGAAAACGTGTTTTCGTGAAGAAATCATGACAAACTAACACAAAATGAAGTTTTCATTATAACTTGACATTCTGAGTTCATTTCATGAAACCTGCGCTTCCCCTATAAGAGTTCAACCTACCATTATAGGAAAACGTGTTTTCGTGAAGAAATCATGACAAACTAACACAAAATGAAGATTTCATAATAACTTGACATTCTGAGTTCATTTCATGAAACCTGCGCTTCCCCTATAAGAGTTCAACCTACCATTATAGGAAAACGTGTTTTCGTGAAGAAATCATGACAAACTAACACAAAATGAAGTTTTCATTATAACTTGACATTCTGAGTTCATTTCATGAAACCTGCGCTTCCCCTATAAGAGTTCAACCTACCATTATAGGAAAACGTGTTTTCGTGAAGAAATCATGACAAACTAACACAAAATGAAGTTTTCATTATAACTTGACATTCTGAGTTCATTTCATGAAACCTGCGCTTCCCCTATAAGAGTTCAACCTACCATTATAGGAAAACGTGTTTTCGTGAAGAAATCATGACAAACTAACACAAAATGAAGATTTCATAATAACTTGACATTCTGAGTTCATTTCATGAAACCTGCGCTTCCCCTATAAGAGTTCGACGTAACTTGATAGGAAAACGTGTTTTCGTGAAGAAATCATGACAAACTAACACAAAATGAAGTTTTCATTATAACTTGACATTCTGAGTTCATTTCATGAAACCTGCGCTTCCCCTATAAGAGTTCAACCTACCATTATAGGAAAACGTGTTTTCGTGAAGAAATCATGACAAACTAACACAAAATGAAGATTTCATTATAACTTGACATTCTGAGTTCATTTCATGAAACCTGCGCTTCCCCTATAAGAGTTCAACCTACCATTATAGGAAAACGTGTTTTCGTGAAGAAATCATGACAAACTAACACAAAATGAAGTTTTCATTATAACTTGACATTCTGAGTTCATTTCATGAAACCTGCGCTTCCCCTATAAGAGTTCGACGTAACTTGATAGGAAAACGTGTTTTCGTGAAGAAATCATGACAAACTAACACAAAATGAAGTTTTCATTATAACTTGACATTCTGAGTTCATTTCATGAAACCTGCGCTTCCCCTATAAGAGTTCAACCTACCATTATAGGAAAACGTGTTTTCGTGAAGAAATCATGACAAACTAACACAAAATGAAGATTTCATTATAACTTGACATTCTGAGTTCATTTCATGAAACCTGCGCTTCCCCTATAAGAGTTCAACCTACCATTATAGGAAAACGTGTTTTCGTGAAGAAATCATGACAAACTAACACAAAATGAAGATTTCATTATAACTTGACATTCTGAGTTCATTTCATGAAACCTGCGCTTCCCCTATAAGAGTTCGACGTAACTTGATAGGAAAACGTGTTTTCGTGAAGAAATCATGACAAACTAACACAAAATGAAGTTTTCATTATAACTTGACATTCTGAGTTCATTTCATGAAACCTGCGCTTCCCCTATAAGAGTTCAACCTACCATTATAGGAAAACGTGTTTTCGTGAAGAAATCATGACAAACTAACACAAAATGAAGATTTCATAATAACTTGACATTCTGAGTTCATTTCATGAAACCTGCGCTTCCCCTATAAGAGTTCAACCTACCATTATAGGAAAACGTGTTTTCGTGAAGAAATCATGACAAACTAACACAAAATGAAGTTTTCATTATAACTTGACATTCTGAGTTCATTTCATGAAACCTGCGCTTCCCCTATAAGAGTTCAACCTACCATTATAGGAAAACGTGTTTTCGTGAAGAAATCATGACAAACTAACACAAAATGAAGTTTTCATTATAACTTGACATTCTGAGTTCATTTCATGAAACCTGCGCTTCCCCTATAAGAGTTCAACCTACCATTATAGGAAAACGTGTTTTCGTGAAGAAATCATGACAAACTAACACAAAATGAAGATTTCATAATAACTTGACATTCTGAGTTCATTTCATGAAACCTGCGCTTCCCCTATAAGAGTACGACGTAACTTGACAGGAAAACGTGTTTTCGTGAAGAAATCATGACAAACTAACACAAAATGAAGTTTTCATTATAACTTGACATTCTGAGTTCATTTCATGAAACCTGCGCTTCCCCTATAAGAGTTCGACGTAACTTGATAGGAAAACGTGTTTTCGTGAAGAAATCATGACAAACTAACACAAAATGAAGTTTTCATTATAACTTGACATTCTGAGTTCATTTCATGAAACCTGCGCTTCCCCTATAAGAGTTCAACCTACCATTATAGGAAAACGTGTTTTCGTGAAGAAATCATGACAAACTAACACAAAATGAAGATTTCATTATAACTTGACATTCTGAGTTCATTTCATGAAACCTGCGCTTCCCCTATAAGAGTTCAACCTACCATTATAGGAAAACGTGTTTTCGTGAAGAAATCATGACAAACTAACACAAAATGAAGATTTCATTATAACTTGACATTCTGAGTTCATTTCATGAAACCTGCGCTTCCCCTATAAGAGTTCGACGTAACTTGATAGGAAAACGTGTTTTCGTGAAGAAATCATGACAAACTAACACAAAATGAAGTTTTCATTATAACTTGACATTCTGAGTTCATTTCATGAAACCTGCGCTTCCCCTATAAGAGTTCAACCTACCATTATAGGAAAACGTGTTTTCGTGAAGAAATCATGACAAACTAACACAAAATGAAGATTTCATAATAACTTGACATTCTGAGTTCATTTCATGAAACCTGCGCTTCCCCTATAAGAGTTCAACCTACCATTATAGGAAAACGTGTTTTCGTGAAGAAATCATGACAAACTAACACAAAATGAAGTTTTCATTATAACTTGACATTCTGAGTTCATTTCATGAAACCTGCGCTTCCCCTATAAGAGTTCAACCTACCATTATAGGAAAACGTGTTTTCGTGAAGAAATCATGACAAACTAACACAAAATGAAGTTTTCATTATAACTTGACATTCTGAGTTCATTTCATGAAACCTGCGCTTCCCCTATAAGAGTTCAACCTACCATTATAGGAAAACGTGTTTTCGTGAAGAAATCATGACAAACTAACACAAAATGAAGATTTCATAATAACTTGACATTCTGAGTTCATTTCATGAAACCTGCGCTTCCCCTATAAGAGTTCGACGTAACTTGATAGGAAAACGTGTTTTCGTGAAGAAATCATGACAAACTAACACAAAATGAAGTTTTCATTATAACTTGACATTCTGAGTTCATTTCATGAAACCTGCGCTTCCCCTATAAGAGTTCAACCTACCATTATAGGAAAACGTGTTTTCGTGAAGAAATCATGACAAACTAACACAAAATGAAGATTTCATTATAACTTGACATTCTGAGTTCATTTCATGAAACCTGCGCTTCCCCTATAAGAGTTCAACCTACCATTATAGGAAAACGTGTTTTCGTGAAGAAATCATGACAAACTAACACAAAATGAAGTTTTCATTATAACTTGACATTCTGAGTTCATTTCATGAAACCTGCGCTTCCCCTATAAGAGTTCAACCTACCATTATAGGAAAACGTGTTTTCGTGAAGAAATCATGACAAACTAACACAAAATGAAGATTTCATAATAACTTGACATTCTGAGTTCATTTCATGAAACCTGCGCTTCCCCTATAAGAGTTCGACGTAACTTGACAGGAAAACGTGTTTTCGTGAAGAAATCATGACAAACTAACACAAAATGAAGTTTTCATTATAACTTGACATTCTGAGTTCATTTCATGAAACCTGCGCTTCCCCTATAAGAGTTCGACGTAACTTGATAGGAAAACGTGTTTTCGTGAAGAAATCATGACAAACTAACACAAAATGAAGTTTTCATTATAACTTGACATTCTGAGTTCATTTCATGAAACCTGCGCTTCCCCTATAAGAGTTCAACCTACCATTATAGGAAAACGTGTTTTCGTGAAGAAATCATGACAAACTAACACAAAATGAAGATTTCATTATAACTTGACATTCTGAGTTCATTTCATGAAACCTGCGCTTCCCCTATAAGAGTTCAACCTACCATTATAGGAAAACGTGTTTTCGTGAAGAAATCATGACAAACTAACACAAAATGAAGATTTCATTATAACTTGACATTCTGAGTTCATTTCATGAAACCTGCGCTTCCCCTATAAGAGTTCAACCTACCATTATAGGAAAACGTGTTTTCGTGAAGAAATCATGACAAACTAACACAAAATGAAGATTTCATAATAACTTGACATTCTGAGTTCATTTCATGAAACCTGCGCTTCCCCTATAAGAGTTCGACGTAACTTGACAGGAAAACGTGTTTTCGTGAAGAAATCATGACAAACTAACACAAAATGAAGTTTTCATTATAACTTGACATTCTGAGTTCATTTCATGAAACCTGCGCTTCCCCTATAAGAGTTCGACGTAACTTGATAGGAAAACGTGTTTTCGTGAAGAAATCATGACAAACTAACACAAAATGAAGTTTTCATTATAACTTGACATTCTGAGTTCATTTCATGAAACCTGCGCTTCCCCTATAAGAGTTCGACGTAACTTGATAGGAAAACGTGTTTTCGTGAAGAAATCATGACAAACTAACACAAAATGAAGTTTTCATTATAACTTGACATTCTGAGTTCATTTCATGAAACCTGCGCTTCCCCAATAAAAGTTCAACCTACCATTATAGGAAAACGTGTTTTCGTGAAGAAATCATGACAAACTAACACAAAATGAAGTTTTCATTATAACTTGACATTCTGAGTTCATTTCATGAAACCTGCGCTTCTCCTATAAGAGTTCGACGTAACTTTATAGGAAAACGTGTTTTCGTGAAGAAATCATGACAAACTAACACAAAATGAAGTTTTCATTATAACTTGACATTCTGAGTTCATTTCATGAAACCTGCGCTTCCCCTATAAGAGTTCGACGTAACTTTATAGGAAAACGTGTTTTCGTGAAGAAATCATGACAAACTAACACAAAATGAAGATTTCATTATAACTTGACATTCTGAGTTCATTTCATGAAACCTGCGCTTCCCCTATAAGAGTTCGACGTAACTTTATAGGAAAACGTGTTTTCGTGAAGAAATCATGACAAACTAACACAAAATGAAGTTTTCATTATAACTTGACATTCTGAGTTCATTTCATGAAACCTGCGCTTCCCCTATAAGAGTTCGACGTAACTTTATAAGAAAACGTGTTTTCGTGAAGAAATCATGACAAACTAACACAAAATGAAGATTTCATTATAACTTGACATTCTGAGTTCATTTCATGAAATCTGCGCTTCCCCTATAAGAGTTCAACCTACCATTATAGGAAAACGTGTTTTCGTGAAGAAATCATGACAAACTAACACAAAATGAAGATTTCATTATAACTTGACATTCTGAGTTCATTTCATGAAACCTGCGCTTCCCCTATAAGAGTTCGACGTAACTTGATAGGAAAACGTGTTTTCGTGAAGAAATCATGACAAACTAACACAAAATGAAGATTTCATTATAACTTGACATTCTGAGTTCATTTCATGAAACCTGCGCTTCCCCTATAAGAGTTCAACCTACCATTATAGGAAAACGTGTTTTCGTGAAGAAATCATGACAAACTAACACAAAATGAAGATTTCATTATAACTTGACATTCTGAGTTCATTTCATGAAACCTGCGCTTCCCCTATAAGAGTTCGACGTAACTTGATAGGAAAACGTGTTTTCGTGAAGAAATCATGACAAACTAACACAAAATGAAGTTTTCATTATAACTTGACATTCTGAGTTCATTTCATGAAACCTGCGCTTCCCCTATAAGAGTTCAACCTACCATTATAGGAAAACGTGTTTTCGTGAAGAAATCATGACAAACTAACACAAAATGAAGATCTCATAATAACTTGACATTCTGAGTTCATTTCATGAAACCTGCGCTTCCCCTATAAGAGTTCAACCTACCATTATAGGAAAACGTGTTTTCGTGAAGAAATCATGACAAACTAACACAAAATGAAGTTTTCATTATAACTTGACATTCTGAGTTCATTTCATGAAACCTGCGCTTCCCCTATAAGAGTTCAACCTACCATTATAGGAAAACGTGTTTTCGTGAAGAAATCATGACAAACTAACACAAAATGAAGATTTCATAATAACTTGACATTCTGAGTTCATTTCATGAAACCTGCGCTTCCCCTATAAGAGTTCGACGTAACTTGACAGGAAAACGTGTTTTCGTGAAGAAATCATGACAAACTAACACAAAATGAAGTTTTCATTATAACTTGACATTCTGAGTTCATTTCATGAAACCTGCGCTTCCCCTATAAGAGTTCGACGTAACTTGATAGGAAAACGTGTTTTCGTGAAGAAATCATGACAAACTAACACAAAATGAAGTTTTCATTATAACTTGACATTCTGAGTTCATTTCATGAAACCTGCGCTTCCCCTATAAGAGTTCGACGTAACTTGATAGGAAAACGTGTTTTCGTGAAGAAATCATGACAAACTAACACAAAATGAAGTTTTCATTATAACTTGACATTCTGAGTTCATTTCATGAAACCTGCGCTTCCCCTATAAGAGTTCAACCTACCATTATAGGAAAACGTGTTTTCGTGAAGAAATCATGACAAACTAACACAAAATGAAGATTTCATTATAACTTGACATTCTGAGTTCATTTCATGAAACCTGCGCTTCCCCTATAAGAGTTCAACCTACCATTATAGGAAAACGTGTTTTCGTGAAGAAATCATGACAAACTAACACAAAATGAAGTTTTCATTATAACTTGACATTCTGAGTTCATTTCATGAAACCTGCGCTTCCCCTATAAGAGTTCAACCTACCATTATAGGAAAACGTGTTTTCGTGAAGAAATCATGACAAACTAACACAAAATGAAGATTTCATTATAACTTGACATTCTGAGTTCATTTCATGAAACCTGCGCTTCCCCTATAAGAGTTCAACCTACCATTATAGGAAAACGTGTTTTCGTGAAGAAATCATGACAAACTAACACAAAATGAAGATTTCATTATAACTTGACATTCTGAGTTCATTTCATGAAACCTGCGCTTCCCCTATAAGAGTTCGACGTAACTTGATAGGAAAACGTGTTTTCGTGAAGAAATCATGACAAACTAACACAAAATGAAGATTTCATTATAACTTGACATTCTGAGTTCATTTCATGAAATCTGCGCTTCCCCTATAAGAGTTCAACCTACCATTATAGGAAAACGTGTTTTCGTGAAGAAATCATGACAAACTAACACAAAATGAAGATTTCATTATAACTTGACATTCTGAGTTCATTTCATGAAACCTGCGCTTCCCCTATAAGAGTTCAACCTACCATTATAGGAAAACGTGTTTTCGTGAAGAAATCATGACAAACTAACACAAAATGAAGTTTTCATTATAACTTGACATTCTGAGTTCATTTCATGAAACCTGCGCTTCCCCTATAAGAGTTCGACGTAACTTTATAGGAAAACGTGTTTTCGTGAAGAAATCATGACAAACTAACACAAAATGAAGATTTCATTATAACTTGACATTCTGAGTTCATTTCATGAAACCTGCGCTTCCCCTATAAGAGTTCGACGTAACTTGATAGGAAAACGTGTTTTCGTGAAGAAATCATGACAAACTAACACAAAATGAAGATTTCATTATAACTTGACATTCTGAGTTCATTTCATGAAACCTGCGCTTCCCCTATAAGAGTTCAACCTACCATTATAGGAAAACGTGTTTTCGTGAAGGAATCATGACAAACTAACACAAAATGAAGATTTCATTATAACTTGACATTCTGAGTTCATTTCATGAAACCTGCGCTTCCCCTATAAGAGTTCGACGTAACTTGATAGGAAAACGTGTTTTCGTGAAGAAATCATGACAAACTAACACAAAATGAAGTTTTCATTATAACTTGACATTCTGAGTTCATTTCATGAAACCTGCGCTTCCCCTATAAGAGTTCAACCTACCATTATAGGAAAACGTGTTTTCGTGAAGAAATCATGACAAACTAACACAAAATGAAGATTTCATAATAACTTGACATTCTGAGTTCATTTCATGAAACCTGCGCTTCCCCTATAAGAGTTCAACCTACCATTATAGGAAAACGTGTTTTCGTGAAGAAATCATGACAAACTAACACAAAATGAAGTTTTCATTATAACTTGACATTCTGAGTTCATTTCATGAAACCTGCGCTTCCCCTATAAGAGTTCAACCTACCATTATAGGAAAACGTGTTTTCGTGAAGAAATCATGACAAACTAACACAAAATGAAGATTTCATAATAACTTGACATTCTGAGTTCATTTCATGAAACCTGCGCTTCCCCTATAAGAGTTCGACGTAACTTGATAGGAAAACGTGTTTTCGTGAAGAAATCATGACAAACTAACACAAAATGAAGTTTTCATTATAACTTGACATTCTGAGTTCATTTCATGAAACCTGCGCTTCCCCTATAAGAGTTCAACCTACCATTATAGGAAAACGTGTTTTCGTGAAGAAATCATGACAAACTAACACAAAATGAAGATTTCATTATAACTTGACATTCTGAGTTCATTTCATGAAACCTGCGCTTCCCCTATAAGAGTTCGACGTAACTTGATAGGAAAACGTGTTTTCGTGAAGAAATCATGACAAACTAACACAAAATGAAGATTTCATTATAACTTGACATTCTGAGTTCATTTCATGAAACCTGCGCTTCCCCTATAAGAGTTCAACCTACCATTATAGGAAAACGTGTTTTCGTGAAGAAATCATGAAAAACTAATACAAAATGAAGATTTCATTATAACTTGACATTCTGAGTTCATTTCATGAAACCTGCGCTTCCCCTATAAGAGTTCGACGTAACTTGATAGGAAAACGTGTTTTCGTGAAGAAATCATGACAAACTAACACAAAATGAAGTTTTCATTATAACTTGACATTCTGAGTTCATTTCATGAAACCTGCGCTTCCCCTATAAAAGTTCAACCTACCATTATAGGAAAACGTGTTTTCGTGAAGAAATCATGACAAACTAACACAAAATGAAGATTTCATTATAACTTGACATTCTGAGTTCATTTCATGAAGCCTGCGCTTCCCCTATAAGAGTTCGACGTAACTTGATAGGAAAACGTGTTTTCGTGAAGAAATCATGACAAACTAACACAAAATGAAGTTTTCATTATAACTTGACATTCTGAGTTCATTTCATGAAACCTGCGCTTCCCCTATAAGAGTTCAACCTACCATTATAGGAAAACGTGTTTTCGTGAAGAAATCATGACAAACTAACACAAAATGAAGTTTTCATTATAACTTGACATTCTGAGTTCATTTCATGAAACCTGCGCTTCCCCTATAAGAGTTCGACGTAACTTTATAGGAAAACGTGTTTTCGTGAAGAAATCATGACGAACTAACACAAAATGAAGATTTCATTATAACGACATTCTGAGTTCATTTCATGAAACCTGCGCTTCCCCTATAAGAGTTCGACGTAACTTTATAGGAAAACGTGTTTTCGTGAAGAAATCATGACAAACTAACACAAAATGAAGATTTCATTATAACTTGACATTCTGAGTTCATTTCATGAAACCTGCGCTTCCCCTATAAGAGTTCAACCTACCATTATAGGAAAACGTGTTTTCGTGAAGAAATCATGACAAACTAACACAAAATGAAGATTTCATTATAACTTGACATTCTGAGTTCATTTCATGAAACCTGCGCTTCCCCTATAAGAGTTCGACGTAACTTGATAGGAAAACGTGTTTTCGTGAAGAAATCATGACAAACTAACACAAAATGAAGTTTTCATTATAACTTGACATTCTGAGTTCATTTCATGAAACCTGCGCTTCCCCTATAAAAGTTCAACCTACCATTATAGGAAAACGTGTTTTCGTGAAGAAATCATGACAAACTAACACAAAATGAAGATTTCATAATAACTTGACATTCTGAGTTCATTTCATGAAACCTGCGCTTCCCCTATAAGAGTTCGACGTAACTTGACAGGAAAACGTGTTTTCGTGAAGAAATCATGACAAACTAACACAAAATGAAGTTTTCATTATAACTTGACATTCTGAGTTCATTTCATGAAACCTGCGCTTCCCCTATAAGAGTTCGACGTAACTTGATAGGAAAACGTGTTTTCGTGAAGAAATCATGACAAACTAACACAAAATGAAGTTTTCATTATAACTTGACATTCTGAGTTCATTTCATGAAACCTGCGCTTCCCCTATAAGAGTTCAACCTACCATTATAGGAAAACGTGTTTTCGTGAAGAAATCATGACAAACTAACACAAAATGAAGATTTCATTATAACTTGACATTCTGAGTTCATTTCATGAAACCTGCGCTTCCCCTATAAGAGTTCAACCTACCATTATAGGAAAACGTGTTTTCGTGAAGAAATCATGACAAACTAACACAAAATGAAGTTTTCATTATAACTTGACATTCTGAGTTCATTTCATGAAACCTGCGCTTCCCCTATAAGAGTTCAACCTACCATTATAGGAAAACGTGTTTTCGTGAAGAAATCATGACAAACTAACACAAAATGAAGATTTCATAATAACTTGACATTCTGAGTTCATTTCATGAAACCTGCGCTTCCCCTATAAGAGTTCGACGTAACTTGACAGGAAAACGTGTTTTCGTGAAGAAATCATGACAAACTAACACAAAATGAAGTTTTCATTATAACTTGACATTCTGAGTTCATTTCATGAAACCTGCGCTTCCCCTATAAGAGTTCGACGTAACTTGATAGGAAAACGTGTTTTCGTGAAGAAATCATGACAAACTAACACAAAATGAAGTTTTCATTATAACTTGACATTCTGAGTTCATTTCATGAAACCTGCGCTTCCCCTATAAGAGTTCAACCTACCATTATAGGAAAACGTGTTTTCGTGAAGAAATCATGACAAACTAACACAAAATGAAGATTTCATTATAACTTGACATTCTGAGTTCATTTCATGAAACCTGCGCTTCCCCTATAAGAGTTCGACGTAACTTGATAGGAAAACGTGTTTTCGTGAAGAAATCATGACAAACTAACACAAAATGAAGTTTTCATTATAACTTGACATTCTGAGTTCATTTCATGAAACCTGCGCTTCCCCTATAAAAGTTCAACCTACCATTATAGGAAAACGTGTTTTCGTGAAGAAATCATGACAAACTAACACAAAATGAAGATTTCATTATAACTTGACATTCTGAGTTCATTTCATGAAACCTGCGCTTCCCCTATAAGAGTTCGACGTAACTTGACAGGAAAACGTGTTTTCGTGAAGAAATCATGACAAACTAACACAAAATGAAGATTTCATTATAACTTGACATTCTGAGTTCATTTCATGAAACCTGCGCTTCCCCTATAAGAGTTCGACGTAACTTTATAGGAAAACGTGTTTTCGTGAAGAAATCATGACGAACTAACACAAAATGAAGATTTCATTATAACTTGACATTCTGAGTTCATTTCATGAAACCTGCGCTTCCTCTATAAGAGTTCGACGTAACTTGATAGGAAAACGTGTTTTCGTGAAGAAATCATGACAAACTAACACAAAATGAAGTTTTCATTATAACTTGACATTCTGAGTTCATTTCATGAAACCTGCGCTTCCCCTATAAGAGTTCGACGTAACTTTATAGGAAAACGTGTTTTCGTGAAGAAATCATGACGAACTAACACAAAATGAAGATTTCATTATAACGACATTCTGAGTTCATTTCATGAAACCTGCGCTTCCCCTATAAAAGTTCGACGTAACTTGATAGGAAAACGTGTTTTCGTGAAGAAATCATGACAAACTAACACAAAATGAAGTTTTCATTATAACTTGACATTCTGAGTTCATTTCATGAAACCTGCGCTTCCCCTATAAGAGTTCAACCTACCATTATAGGAAAACGTGTTTTCGTGAAGAAATCATGACAAACTAACACAAAATGAAGATTTCATTATAACTTGACATTCTGAGTTCATTTCATGAAACCTGCGCTTCCCCTATAAGAGTTCGACGTAACTTGATAGGAAAACGTGTTTTCGTGAAGAAATCATGACAAACTAACACAAAATGAAGTTTTCATTATAACTTGACATTCTGAGTTCATTTCATGAAACCTGCGCTTCCCCTTTAAAAGTTCAACCTACCATTATAGGAAAACGTGTTTTCGTGAAGAAATCATGACAAACTAACACAAAATGAAGATTTCATTATAACTTGACATTCTGAGTTCATTTCATGAAACCTGCGCTTCCCCTATAAGAGTTCGACGTAACTTGACAGGAAAACGTGTTTTCGTGAAGAAATCATGACAAACTAACACAAAATGAAGATTTCATTATAACTTGACATTCTGAGTTCATTTCATGAAACCTGCGCTTCCCCTATAAGAGTTCGACGTAACTTTATAGGAAAACGTGTTTTCGTGAAGAAATCATGACGAACTAACACAAAATGAAGATTTCATTATAACTTGACATTCTGAGTTCATTTCATGAAACCTGCGCTTCCTCTATAAGAGTTCGACGTAACTTGATAGGAAAACGTGTTTTCGTGAAGAAATCATGACAAACTAACACAAAATGAAGTTTTCATTATAACTTGACATTCTGAGTTCATTTCATGAAACCTGCGCTTCCCCTATAAGAGTTCAACCTACCATTATAGGAAAACGTGTTTTCGTGAAGAAATCATGACAAACTAACACAAAATGAAGATTTCATAATAACTTGACATTCTGAGTTCATTTCATGAAACCTGCGCTTCCCCTATAAGAGTTCGACGTAACTTGACAGGAAAACGTGTTTTCGTGAAGAAATCATGACAAACTAACACAAAATGAAGTTTTCATTATAACTTGACATTCTGAGTTCATTTCATGAAACCTGCGCTTCCCCTATAAGAGTTCGACGTAACTTGATAGGAAAACGTGTTTTCGTGAAGAAATCATGACGAACTAACACAAAATGAAGTTTTCATTATAACTTGACATTCTGAGTTCATTTCATGAAACCTGCGCTTCCCCTATAAGAGTTCAACCTACCATTATAGGAAAACGTGTTTTCGTGAAGAAATCATGACAAACTAACACAAAATGAAGATTTCATTATAACTTGACATTCTGAGTTCATTTCATGAAACCTGCGCTTCCCCTATAAGAGTTCGACGTAACTTGATAGGAAAACGTGTTTTCGTGAAGAAATCATGACAAACTAACACAAAATGAAGTTTTCATTATAACTTGACATTCTGAGTTCATTTCATGAAACCTGCGCTTCCCCTATAAAAGTTCAACCTACCATTATAGGAAAACGTGTTTTCGTGAAGAAATCATGACAAACTAACACAAAATGAAGATTTCATAATAACTTGACATTCTGAGTTCATTTCATGAAACCTGCGCTTCCCCTATAAGAGTTCAACCTACCATTATAGGAAAACGTGTTTTCGTGAAGAAATCATGACAAACTAACACAAAATGAAGTTTTCATTATAACTTGACATTCTGAGTTCATTTCATGAAACCTGCGCTTCCCCTATAAGAGTTCGACGTAACTTGATAGGAAAACGTGTTTTCGTGAAGAAATCATGACAAACTAACACAAAATGAAGTTTTCATTATAACTTGACATTCTGAGTTCATTTCATGAAACCTGCGCTTCCCCTATAAGAGTTCAACCTACCATTATAGGAAAACGTGTTTTCGTGAAGAAATCATGACAAACTAACACAAAATGAAGATTTCATTATAACTTGACATTCTGAGTTCATTTCATGAAACCTGCGCTTCCCCTATAAGAGTTCGACGTAACTTGATAGGAAAACGTGTTTTCGTGAAGAAATCATGACAAACTAACACAAAATGAAGTTTTCATTATAACTTGACATTCTGAGTTCATTTCATGAAACCTGCGCTTCCCCTATAAAAGTTCAACCTACCATTATAGGAAAACGTGTTTTCGTGAAGAAATCATGACAAACTAACACAAAATGAAGATTTCATTATAACTTGACATTCTGAGTTCATTTCATGAAACCTGCGCTTCCCCTATAAGAGTTCGACGTAACTTGACAGGAAAACGTGTTTTCGTGAAGAAATCATGACAAACTAACACAAAATGAAGTTTTCATTATAACTTGACATTCTGAGTTCATTTCATGAAACCTGCGCTTCCCCTATAAGACTTCGACGTAACTTGATAGGAAAACGTGTTTTCGTGAAGAAATCATGACAAACTAACACAAAATGAAGTTTTCATTATAACTTGACATTCTGAGTTCATTTCATGAAACCTGCGCTTCCCCTATAAGAGTTCGACGTAACTTGATAGGAAAACGTGTTTTCGTGAAGAAATCATGACAAACTAACACAAAATGATGATTTCATTATAACTTGACATTCTGAGTTCATTTCATGAAACCTGCGCTTCCCCTATAAGAGTTCGACGTAACTTGATAGGAAAACGTGTTTTCGTGAAGAAATCATGACAAACTAACACAAAATGAAGTTTTCATTATAACTTGACATTCTGAGTTCATTTCATGAAACCTGCGCTTCCCCTATAAAAGTTCAACCTACCATTATAGGAAAACGTGTTTTCGTGAAGAAATCATGACAAACTAACACAAAATGAAGATTTCATTATAACTTGACATTCTGAGTTCATTTCATGAAACCTGCGCTTCCCCTATAAGAGTTCGACGTAACTTGATAGGAAAACGTGTTTTCGTGAAGAAATCATGACAAACTAACACAAAATGAAGTTTTCATTATAACTTGACATTCTGAGTTCATTTCATGAAACCTGCGCTTCCCCTATAAGAGTTCAACCTACCATTATAGGAAAACGTGTTTTCGTGAAGAAATCATGACAAACTAACACAAAATGAAGTTTTCATTATAACTTGACATTCTGAGTTCATTTCATGAAACCTGCGCTTCCCCTATAAGAGTTCGACGTAACTTTATAGGAAAACGTGTTTTCGTGAAGAAATCATGACAAACTAACACAAAATGAAGATTTCATTATAACTTGACATTCTGAGTTCATTTCATGAAATCTGCGCTTCCCCTATAAGAGTTCAACCTACCATTATAGGAAAACGTGTTTTCGTGAAGAAATCATGACAAACTAACACAAAATGAAGATTTCATTATAACTTGACATTCTGAGTTCATTTCATGAAACCTGCGCTTCCCCTATAAGAGTTCGACGTAACTTGATAGGAAAACGTGTTTTCGTGAAGAAATCATGACAAACTAACACAAAATGAAGATTTCATTATAACTTGACATTCTGAGTTCATTTCATGAAACCTGCGCTTCCCCTATAAGAGTTCAACCTACCATTATAGGAAAACGTGTTTTCGTGAAGAAATCATGACAAACTAACACAAAATGAAGATTTCATTATAACTTGACATTCTGAGTTCATTTCATGAAACCTGCGCTTCCCCTATAAGAGTTCAACCTACCATTATAGGAAAACGTGTTTTCGTGAAGAAATCATGACAAACTAACACAAAATGAAGATTTCATTATAACTTGACATTCTGAGTTCATTTCATGAAACCTGCGCTTCCCCTATAAGAGTTCAACCTACCATTATAGGAAAACGTGTTTTCGTGAAGAAATCATGACAAACTAACACAAAATGAAGATTTCATTATAACTTGACATTCTGAGTTCATTTCATGAAACCTGCGCTTCCCCTATAAGAGTTCAACCTACCATTATAGGAAAACGTGTTTTCGTGAAGAAATCATGACAAACTAACACAAAATGAAGTTTTCATTATAACTTGACATTCTGAGTTCATTTCATGAAACCTGCGCTTCCCCTATAAGAGTTCAACCTACCATTATAGGAAAACGTGTTTTCGTGAAGAAATTATGACAAACTAACACAAAATGAAGATTTCATAATAACTTGACATTCTGAGTTCATTTCATGAAACCTGCGCTTCCCCTATAAGAGTTCGACGTAACTTGACAGGAAAACGTGTTTTCGTGAAGAAATCATGACAAACTAACACAAAATGAAGTTTTCATTATAACTTGACATTCTGAGTTCATTTCATGAAACCTGCGCTTCCCCTATAAGAGTTCGACGTAACTTGATAGGAAAACGTGTTTTCGTGAAGAAATCATGACAAACTAACACAAAATGAAGTTTTCATTATAACTTGACATTCTGAGTTCATTTCATGAAACCTGCGCTTCCCCTATAAGAGTTCAACCTACCATTATAGGAAAACGTGTTTTCGTGAAGAAATCATGACAAACTAACACAAAATGAAGATTTCATTATAACTTGACATTCTGAGTTCATTTCATGAAACCTGCGCTTCCCCTATAAGAGTTCGACGTAACTTGACAGGAAAACGTGTTTTCGTGAAGAAATCATGACAAACTAACACAAAATGAAGTTTTCATTATAACTTGACATTCTGAGTTCATTTCATGAAACCTGCGCTTCCCCTATAAGAGTTCGACGTAACTTGACAGGAAAACGTGTTTTCGTGAAGAAATCATGACAAACTAACACAAAATGAAGTTTTCATTATAACTTGACATTCTGAGTTCATTTCATGAAACCTGCGCTTCCCCTATAAGAGTTCGACGTAACTTGATAGGAAAACGTGTTTTCGTGAAGAAATCATGACAAACTAACACAAAATGAAGTTTTCATTATAACTTGACATTCTGAGTTCATTTCATGAAACCTGCGCTTCCCCTATAAGAGTTCAACCTACCATTATAGGAAAACGTGTTTTCGTGAAGAAATCATGACAAACTAACACAAAATGAAGATTTCATAATAACTTGACATTCTGAGTTCATTTCATGAAACCTGCGCTTCCCCTATAAGAGTTCGACGTAACTTGACAGGAAAACGTGTTTTCGTGAAGAAATCATGACAAACTAACACATAATGAAGTTTTCATTATAACTTGACATTCTGAGTTCATTTCATGAAACCTGCGCTTCCCCTATAAGAGTTCGACGTAACTTGATAGGAAAACGTGTTTTCGTGAAGAAATCATGACAAACTAACACAAAATGAAGTTTTCATTATAACTTGACATTCTGAGTTCATTTCATGAAACCTGCGCTTCCCCTATAAGAGTTCAACCTACCATTATAGGAAAACGTGTTTTCGTGAAGAAATCATGACAAACTAACACAAAATGAAGATTTCATTATAACTTGACATTCTGAGTTCATTTCATGAAACCTGCGCTTCCCCTGTAAGAGTTCGACGTAACTTGATAGGAAAACGTGTTTTCGTGAAGAAATCATGACAAACTAACACAAAATGAAGTTTTCATTATAACTTGACATTCTGAGTTCATTTCATGAAACCTGCGCTTCCCCTATAAGAGTTCGACGTAACTTGATAGGAAAACGTGTTTTCGTGAAGAAATCATGACAAACTAACACAAAATGATGATTTCATTATAACTTGACATTCTGAGTTCATTTCATGAAACCTGCGCTTCCCCTATAAGAGTTCGACGTAACTTGACAGGAAAACGTGTTTTCGTGAAGAAATCATGACAAACTAACACAAAATGATGATTTCATTATAACTTGACATTCTGAGTTCATTTCATGAAACCTGCGCTTCCCCTATAAGAGTTCGACGTAACTTGAAAGGAAAACGTGTTTTCGTGAAGAAATCATGACAAACTAACACAAAATGAAGATTTCATTATAACTTGACATTCTGAGTTCATTTCATGAAACCTGCGCTTCCCCTATAAGAGTTCGACGTAACTTGATAGGAAAACGTGTTTTCGTGAAGAAATCATGACAAACTAACACAAAATGAAGTTTTCATTATAACTTGACATTCTGAGTTCATTTCATGAAACCTGCGCTTCCCCTATAAGAGTTCAACCTACCATTATAGGAAAACGTGTTTTCGTGAAGAAATCATGACAAACTAACACAAAATGAAGTTTTCATTATAACTTGACATTCTGAGTTCATTTCATGAAACCTGCGCTTCCCCTATAAGAGTTCGACGTAACTTTATAGGAAAACGTGTTTTCGTGAAGAAATCATGACAAACTAACACAAAATGAAGTTTTCATTATAACTTGACATTCTGAGTTCATTTCATGAAACCTGCGCTTCCCCTATAAGAGTTCGACGTAACTTTATAGGAAAACGTGTTTTCGTGAAGAAATCATGACAAACTAACACAAAATGAAGATTTCATTATAACTTGACATTCTGAGTTCATTTCATGAAATCTGCGCTTCCCCTATAAGAGTTCGACGTAACTTTATAGGAAAACGTGTTTTCGTGAAGAAATCATGACAAACTAACACAAAATGAAGTTTTCATTATAACTTGACATTCTGAGTTCATTTCATGAAACCTGCGCTTCCCCTATAAGAGTTCGACGTAACTTGATAGGAAAACGTGTTTTCGTGAAGAAATCATGACAAACTAACACAAAATGAAGATTTCATTATAACTTGACATTCTGAGTTCATTTCATGAAACCTGCGCTTCCCCTATAAGAGTTCAACCTACCATTATAGGAAAACGTGTTTTCGTGAAGAAATCATGACAAACTAACACAAAATGAAGATTTCATTATAACTTGACATTCTGAGTTCATTTCATGAAACCTGCGCTTCCCCTGTAAGAGTTCGACGTAACTTGATAGGAAAACGTGTTTTCGTGAAGAAATCATGACAAACTAACACAAAATGAAGTTTTCATTATAACTTGACATTCTGAGTTCATTTCATGAAACCTGCGCTTCCCCTATAAGAGTTCGACGTAACTTGATAGGAAAACGTGTTTTCGTGAAGAAATCATGACAAACTAACACAAAATGAAGATTTCATTATAACTTGACATTCTGAGTTCATTTCATGAAACCTGCGCTTCCTCTATAAGAGTTCGACGTAACTTGATAGGAAAACGTGTTTTCGTGAAGAAATCATGACAAACTAACACAAAATGAAGTTTTCATTATAACTTGACATTCTGAGTTCATTTCATGAAACCTGCGCTTCCCCTATAAGAGTTCAACCTACCATTATAGGAAAACGTGTTTTCGTGAAGAAATCATGACAAACTAACACAAAATGAAGATTTCATTATAACGACATTCTGAGTTCATTTCATGAAACCTGCGCTTCCCCTATAAGAGTTCAACCTACCATTATAGGAAAACGTGTTTTCGTGAAGAAATCATGACAAACTAACACAAAATGAAGATTTCATTATAACTTGACATTCTGAGTTCATTTCATGAAACCTGCGCTTCCCCTGTAAGAGTTCGACGTAACTTGATAGGAAAACGTGTTTTCGTGAAGAAATCATGACAAACTAACACAAAATGAAGTTTCATTATAACTTGACATTCTGAGTTCATTTCATGAAACCTGCGCTTCCCCTATAAGAGTTCGACGTAACTTGATAGGAAAACGTGTTTTCGTGAAGAAATCATGACAAACTAACACAAAATGATGATTTCATTATAACTTGACATTCTGAGTTCATTTCATGAAACCTGCGCTTCCCCTATAAGAGTTCGACGTAACTTGATAGGAAAACGTGTTTTCGTGAAGAAATCATGACAAACTAACACAAAATGAAGATTTCATTATAACTTGACATTCTGAGTTCATTTCATGAAATCTGCGCTTCCCCTATAAGAGTTCGACGTAACTTTATAGGAAAACGTGTTTTCGTGAAGAAATCATGACAAACTAACACAAAATGAAGTTTTCATTATAACTTGACATTCTGAGTTCATTTCATGAAACCTGCGCTTCCCCTATAAGAGTTCGACGTAACTTGATAGGAAAACGTGTTTTCGTGAAGAAATCATGACAAACTAACACAAAATGAAGATTTCATTATAACTTGACATTCTGAGTTCATTTCATGAAAGCTGCGCTTCCCCTATAAGAGTTCAACCTACCATTATAGGAAAACGTGTTTTCGTGAAGAAATCATGACAAACTAACACAAAATGAAGATTTCATTATAACTTGACATTCTGAGTTCATTTCATGAAACCTGCGCTTCCCCTGTAAGAGTTCGACGTAACTTGATAGGAAAACGTGTTTTCGTGAAGAAATCATGACAAACTAACACAAAATGAAGTTTTCATTATAACTTGACATTCTGAGTTCATTTCATGAAACCTGCGCTTCCCCTATAAGAGTTCGACGTAACTTGATAGGAAAACGTGTTTTCGTGAAGAAATCATGACAAACTAACACAAAATGAAGATTTCATTATAACTTAACATTCTGAGTTCATTTCATGAAACCTGCGCTTCCTCTATAAGAGTTCGACGTAACTTGATAGGAAAACGTGTTTTCGTGAAGAAATCATGACAAACTAACACAAAATGAAGTTTTCATTATAACTTGACATTCTGAGTTCATTTCATGAAACCTGCGCTTCCCCTATAAGAGTTCAACCTACCATTATAGGAAAACGTGTTTTCGTGAAGAAATCATGACAAACTAACACAAAATGAAGATTTCATTATAACGACATTCTGAGTTCATTTCATGAAACCTGCGCTTCCCCTATAAGAGTTCAACCTACCATTATAGGAAAACGTGTTTTCGTGAAGAAATCATGACAAACTAACACAAAATGAAGATTTCATTATAACTTGACATTCTGAGTTCATTTCATGAAACCTGCGCTTCCCCTGTAAGAGTTCGACGTAACTTGATAGGAAAACGTGTTTTCGTGAAGAAATCATGACAAACTAACACAAAATGAAGTTTTCATTATAACTTGACATTCTGAGTTCATTTCATGAAACCTGCGCTTCCCCTATAAGAGTTCGACGTAACTTGATAGGAAAACGTGTTTTCGTGAAGAAATCATGACAAACTAACACAAAATGATGATTTCATTATAACTTGACATTCTGAGTTCATTTCATGAAACCTGCGCTTCCCCTATAAGAGTTCAACCTACCATTATAGGAAAACGTGTTTTCGTGAAGAAATCATGACAAACTAACACAAAATGAAGATTTCATTATAACTTGACATTCTGAGTTCATTTCATGAAACCTGCGCTTCCCCTGTAAGAGTTCGACGTAACTTGATAGGAAAACGTGTTTTCGTGAAGAAATCATGACAAACTAACACAAAATGAAGTTTTCATTATAACTTGACATTCTGAGTTCATTTCATGAAACCTGCGCTTCCCCTATAAGAGTTCGACGTAACTTGATAGGAAAACGTGTTTTCGTGAAGAAATCATGACAAACTAACACAAAATGAAGATTTCATTATAACTTGACATTCTGAGTTCATTTCATGAAACCTGCGCTTCCCCTATAAGAGTTCAACCTACCATTATAGGAAAACGTGTTTTCGTGAAGAAATCATGACAAACTAACACAAAATGAAGATTTCATTATAACGACATTCTGAGTTCATTTCATGAAACCTGCGCTTCCCCTATAAGAGTTCAACCTACCATTATAGGAAAACGTGTTTTCGTGAAGAAATCATGACAAACTAACACAAAATGAAGATTTCATTATAACTTGACATTCTGAGTTCATTTCATGAAACCTGCGCTTCCCCTGTAAGAGTTCGACGTAACTTGATAGGAAAACGTGTTTTCGTGAAGAAATCATGACAAACTAACACAAAATGAAGTTTTCATTATAACTTGACATTCTGAGTTCATTTCATGAAACCTGCGCTTCCCCTATAAGAGTTCGACGTAACTTGATAGGAAAACGTGTTTTCGTGAAGAAATCATGACAAACTAACACAAAATGATGATTTCATTATAACTTGACATTCTGAGTTCATTTCATGAAACCTGCGCTTCCCCTATAAGAGTTCAACCTACCATTATAGGAAAACGTGTTTTCGTGAAGAAATCATGACAAACTAACACAAAATGAAGATTTCATTATAACTTGACATTCTGAGTTCATTTCATGAAACCTGCGCTTCCCCTATAAGAGTTCGACGTAACTTGATAGGAAAACGTGTTTTCGTGAAGAAATCATGACAAACTAACACAAAATGAAGATTTCATTATAACTTGACATTCTGAGTTCATTTCATGAAACCTGCGCTTCCCCTATAAGAGTTCAACCTACCATTATAGGAAAACGTGTTTTCGTGAAGAAATCATGACAAACTAACACAAAATGAAGATTTCATTATAACTTGACATTCTGAGTTCATTTCATGAAACCTGCGCTTCCCCTATAAGAGTTCGACGTAACTTGATAGGAAAACGTGTTTTCGTGAAGAAATCATGACAAACTAACAAAAAATGATGATTTCATTATAACTTGACATTCTGAGTTCATTTCATGAAACCTGCGCTTCCCCTATAAGAGTTCGACGTAACTTGATAGGAAAACGTGTTTTCGTGAAGAAATCATGACAAACTAACACAAAATGAAGTTTTCATTATAACTTGACATTCTGAGTTCATTTCATGAAACCTGCGCTTCCCCTATAAAAGTTCAACCTACCATTATAGGAAAACGTGTTTTCGTGAAGAAATCATGACAAACTAACACAAAATGAAGATTTCATTATAACTTGACATTCTGAGTTCATTTCATGAAACCTGCGCTTCCCCTATAAGAGTTCGACGTAACTTGATAGGAAAACGTGTTTTCGTGAAGAAATCATGACAAACTAACACAAAATGAAGATTTCATTATAACTTGACATTCTGAGTTCATTTCATGAAACCTGCGCTTCCCCTATAAGAGTTCAACCTACCATTATAGGAAAACGTGTTTTCGTGAAGAAATCATGACAAACTAACACAAAATGAAGTTTTCATTATAACTTGACATTCTGAGTTCATTTCATGAAACCTGCGCTTCCCCTATAAGAGTTCGACGTAACTTTATAGGAAAACGTGTTTTCGTGAAGAAATCATGACAAACTAACACAAAATGAAGATTTCATTATAACTTGACATTCTGAGTTCATTTCATGAAATCTGCGCTTCCCCTATAAGAGTTCAACCTACCATTATAGGAAAACGTGTTTTCGTGAAGAAATCATGACAAACTAACACAAAATGAAGATTTCATTATAACTTGACATTCTGAGTTCATTTCATGAAACCTGCGCTTCCCCTATAAGAGTTCGACGTAACTTGATAGGAAAACGTGTTTTCGTGAAGAAATCATGACAAACTAACACAAAATGAAGTTTTCATTATAACTTGACATTCTGAGTTCATTTCATGAAACCTGCGCTTCCCCTATAAGAGTTCAACCTACCATTATAGGAAAACGTGTTTTCGTGAAGAAATCATGACAAACTAACACAAAATGAAGATTTCATTATAACTTGACATTCTGAGTTCATTTCATGAAACCTGCGCTTCCCCTGTAAGAGTTCGACGTAACTTGATAGGAAAACGTGTTTTCGTGAAGAAATCATGACAAACTAACACAAAATGAAGTTTTCATTATAACTTGACATTCTGAGTTCATTTCATGAAACCTGCGCTTCCCCTATAAGAGTTCGACGTAACTTGATAGGAAAACGTGTTTTCGTGAAGAAATCATGACAAACTAACACAAAATGATGATTTCATTATAACTTGACATTCTGAGTTCATTTCATGAAACCTGCGCTTCCCCTATAAGAGTTCGACGTAACTTGATAGGAAAACGTGTTTTCGTGAAGAAATCATGACAAACTAACACAAAATGAAGTTTTCATTATAACTTGACATTCTGAGTTCATTTCATGAAACCTGCGCTTCCCCTATAAAAGTTCAACCTACCATTATAGGAAAACGTGTTTTCGTGAAGAAATCATGACAAACTAACACAAAATGATGATTTCATTATAACTTGACATTCTGAGTTCATTTCATGAAACCTGCGCTTCCCCTATAAGAGTTCGACGTAACTTGATAGGAAAACGTGTTTTCGTGAAGAAATCATGACAAACTAACACAAAATGAAGTTTTCATTATAACTTGACATTCTGAGTTCATTTCATGAAACCTGCGCTTCCCCTATAAGAGTTCAACCTACCATTATAGGAAAACGTGTTTTCGTGAAGAAATCATGACAAACTAACACAAAATGAAGTTTTCATTATAACTTGACATTCTGAGTTCATTTCATGAAACCTGCGCTTCCCCTATAAGAGTTCGACGTAACTTTATAGGAAAACGTGTTTTCGTGAAGAAATCATGACAAACTAACACAAAATGAAGATTTCATTATAACTTGACATTCTGAGTTCATTTCATGAAACCTGCGCTTCCCCTATAAGAGTTCAACCTACCATTATAGGAAAACGTGTTTTCGTGAAGAAATCATGACAAACTAACACAAAATGAAGATTTCATTATAACTTGACATTCTGAGTTCATTTCATGAAACCTGCGCTTCCCCTATAAGAGTTCGACGTAACTTGATAGGAAAACGTGTTTTCGTGAAGAAATCATGACAAACTAACACAAAATGAAGATTTCATTATAACTTGACATTCTGAGTTCATTTCATGAAACCTGCGCTTCCCCTATAAGAGTTCGACGTAACTTGATAGGAAAACGTGTTTTCGTGAAGAAATCATGACAAACTAACACAAAATAAAGATTTCATTATAACTTGACATTCTGAGTTCATTTCATGAAACCTGCGCTTCCCCTATAAGAGTTCGACGTAACTTGATAGGAAAACGTGTTTTCGTGAAGAAATCATGACAAACTAACACAAAATGAAGTTTTCATTATAACTTGACATTCTGAGTTCATTTCATGAAACCTGCGCTTCCCCTATAAGAGTTCAACCTACCATTATAGGAAAACGTGTTTTCGTGAAGAAATTATGACAAACTAACACAAAATGAAGATTTCATAATAACTTGACATTCTGAGTTCATTTCATGAAACCTGCGCTTCCCCTATAAGAGTTCGACGTAACTTGACAGGAAAACGTGTTTTCGTGAAGAAATCATGACAAACTAACACAAAATGAAGTTTTCATTATAACTTGACATTCTGAGTTCATTTCATGAAACCTGCGCTTCCCCTATAAGAGTTCGACGTAACTTGATAGGAAAACGTGTTTTCGTGAAGAAATCATGACAAACTAACACAAAATGAAGTTTTCATTATAACTTGACATTCTGAGTTCATTTCATGAAACCTGCGCTTCCCCTATAAGAGTTCAACCTACCATTATAGGAAAACGTGTTTTCGTGAAGAAATCATGACAAACTAACACAAAATGAAGATTTCATTATAACTTGACATTCTGAGTTCATTTCATGAAACCTGCGCTTCCCCTGTAAGAGTTCGACGTAACTTGATAGGAAAACGTGTTTTCGTGAAGAAATCATGACAAACTAACACAAAATGAAGTTTCATTATAACTTGACATTCTGAGTTCATTTCATGAAACCTGCGCTTCCCCTATAAGAGTTCGACGTAACTTGATAGGAAAACGTGTTTTCGTGAAGAAATCATGACAAACTAACACAAAATGATGATTTCATTATAACTTGACATTCTGAGTTCATTTCATGAAACCTGCGCTTCCCCTATAAGAGTTCGACGTAACTTGATAGGAAAACGTGTTTTCGTGAAGAAATCATGACAAACTAACACAAAATGAAGTTTTCATTATAACTTGACATTCTGAGTTCATTTCATGAAACCTGCGCTTCCCCTATAAGAGTTCAACCTACCATTATAGGAAAACGTGTTTTCGTGAAGAAATTATGACAAACTAACACAAAATGAAGATTTCATAATAACTTGACATTCTGAGTTCATTTCATGAAACCTGCGCTTCCCCTATAAGAGTTCGACGTAACTTGACAGGAAAACGTGTTTTCGTGAAGAAATCATGACAAACTAACACAAAATGAAGTTTTCATTATAACTTGACATTCTGAGTTCATTTCATGAAACCTGCGCTTCCCCTATAAGAGTTCGACGTAACTTGATAGGAAAACGTGTTTTCGTGAAGAAATCATGACAAACTAACACAAAATGAAGATTTCATTATAACGACATTCTGAGTTCATTTCATGAAACCTGCGCTTCCCCTATAAGAGTTCAACCTACCATTATAGGAAAACGTGTTTTCGTGAAGAAATCATGACAAACTAACACAAAATGAAGATTTCATTATAACTTGACATTCTGAGTTCATTTCATGAAACCTGCGCTTCCCCTGTAAGAGTTCGACGTAACTTGATAGGAAAACGTGTTTTCGTGAAGAAATCATGACAAACTAACACAAAATGAAGTTTCATTATAACTTGACATTCTGAGTTCATTTCATGAAACCTGCGCTTCCCCTATAAGAGTTCGACGTAACTTGATAGGAAAACGTGTTTTCGTGAAGAAATCATGACAAACTAACACAAAATGATGATTTCATTATAACTTGACATTCTGAGTTCATTTCATGAAACCTGCGCTTCCCCTATAAGAGTTCGACGTAACTTGATAGGAAAACGTGTTTTCGTGAAGAAATCATGACAAACTAACACAAAATGAAGATTTCATTATAACTTGACATTCTGAGTTCATTTCATGAAATCTGCGCTTCCCCTATAAGAGTTCGACGTAACTTTATAGGAAAACGTGTTTTCGTGAAGAAATCATGACAAACTAACACAAAATGAAGTTTTCATTATAACTTGACATTCTGAGTTCATTTCATGAAACCTGCGCTTCCCCTATAAGAGTTCGACGTAACTTGATAGGAAAACGTGTTTTCGTGAAGAAATCATGACAAACTAACACAAAATGAAGATTTCATTATAACTTGACATTCTGAGTTCATTTCATGAAAGCTGCGCTTCCCCTATAAGAGTTCAACCTACCATTATAGGAAAACGTGTTTTCGTGAAGAAATCATGACAAACTAACACAAAATGAAGATTTCATTATAACTTGACATTCTGAGTTCATTTCATGAAACCTGCGCTTCCCCTGTAAGAGTTCGACGTAACTTGATAGGAAAACGTGTTTTCGTGAAGAAATCATGACAAACTAACACAAAATGAAGTTTTCATTATAACTTGACATTCTGAGTTCATTTCATGAAACCTGCGCTTCCCCTATAAGAGTTCGACGTAACTTGATAGGAAAACGTGTTTTCGTGAAGAAATCATGACAAACTAACACAAAATGAAGATTTCATTATAACTTAACATTCTGAGTTCATTTCATGAAACCTGCGCTTCCTCTATAAGAGTTCGACGTAACTTGATAGGAAAACGTGTTTTCGTGAAGAAATCATGACAAACTAACACAAAATGAAGTTTTCATTATAACTTGACATTCTGAGTTCATTTCATGAAACCTGCGCTTCCCCTATAAGAGTTCAACCTACCATTATAGGAAAACGTGTTTTCGTGAAGAAATCATGACAAACTAACACAAAATGAAGATTTCATTATAACGACATTCTGAGTTCATTTCATGAAACCTGCGCTTCCCCTATAAGAGTTCAACCTACCATTATAGGAAAACGTGTTTTCGTGAAGAAATCATGACAAACTAACACAAAATGAAGATTTCATTATAACTTGACATTCTGAGTTCATTTCATGAAACCTGCGCTTCCCCTGTAAGAGTTCGACGTAACTTGATAGGAAAACGTGTTTTCGTGAAGAAATCATGACAAACTAACACAAAATGAAGTTTTCATTATAACTTGACATTCTGAGTTCATTTCATGAAACCTGCGCTTCCCCTATAAGAGTTCGACGTAACTTGATAGGAAAACGTGTTTTCGTGAAGAAATCATGACAAACTAACACAAAATGATGATTTCATTATAACTTGACATTCTGAGTTCATTTCATGAAACCTGCGCTTCCCCTATAAGAGTTCAACCTACCATTATAGGAAAACGTGTTTTCGTGAAGAAATCATGACAAACTAACACAAAATGAAGATTTCATTATAACTTGACATTCTGAGTTCATTTCATGAAACCTGCGCTTCCCCTGTAAGAGTTCGACGTAACTTGATAGGAAAACGTGTTTTCGTGAAGAAATCATGACAAACTAACACAAAATGAAGTTTTCATTATAACTTGACATTCTGAGTTCATTTCATGAAACCTGCGCTTCCCCTATAAGAGTTCGACGTAACTTGATAGGAAAACGTGTTTTCGTGAAGAAATCATGACAAACTAACACAAAATGAAGATTTCATTATAACTTGACATTCTGAGTTCATTTCATGAAACCTGCGCTTCCCCTATAAGAGTTCAACCTACCATTATAGGAAAACGTGTTTTCGTGAAGAAATCATGACAAACTAACACAAAATGAAGATTTCATTATAACGACATTCTGAGTTCATTTCATGAAACCTGCGCTTCCCCTATAAGAGTTCAACCTACCATTATAGGAAAACGTGTTTTCGTGAAGAAATCATGACAAACTAACACAAAATGAAGATTTCATTATAACTTGACATTCTGAGTTCATTTCATGAAACCTGCGCTTCCCCTGTAAGAGTTCGACGTAACTTGATAGGAAAACGTGTTTTCGTGAAGAAATCATGACAAACTAACACAAAATGAAGTTTTCATTATAACTTGACATTCTGAGTTCATTTCATGAAACCTGCGCTTCCCCTATAAGAGTTCGACGTAACTTGATAGGAAAACGTGTTTTCGTGAAGAAATCATGACAAACTAACACAAAATGATGATTTCATTATAACTTGACATTCTGAGTTCATTTCATGAAACCTGCGCTTCCCCTATAAGAGTTCAACCTACCATTATAGGAAAACGTGTTTTCGTGAAGAAATCATGACAAACTAACACAAAATGAAGATTTCATTATAACTTGACATTCTGAGTTCATTTCATGAAACCTGCGCTTCCCCTATAAGAGTTCGACGTAACTTGATAGGAAAACGTGTTTTCGTGAAGAAATCATGACAAACTAACAAAAAATGATGATTTCATTATAACTTGACATTCTGAGTTCATTTCATGAAACCTGCGCTTCCCCTATAAGAGTTCGACGTAACTTGATAGGAAAACGTGTTTTCGTGAAGAAATCATGACAAACTAACACAAAATGAAGTTTTCATTATAACTTGACATTCTGAGTTCATTTCATGAAACCTGCGCTTCCCCTATAAAAGTTCAACCTACCATTATAGGAAAACGTGTTTTCGTGAAGAAATCATGACAAACTAACACAAAATGAAGATTTCATTATAACTTGACATTCTGAGTTCATTTCATGAAACCTGCGCTTCCCCTATAAGAGTTCGACGTAACTTGATAGGAAAACGTGTTTTCGTGAAGAAATCATGACAAACTAACACAAAATGAAGATTTCATTATAACTTGACATTCTGAGTTCATTTCATGAAACCTGCGCTTCCCCTATAAGAGTTCAACCTACCATTATAGGAAAACGTGTTTTCGTGAAGAAATCATGACAAACTAACACAAAATGAAGTTTTCATTATAACTTGACATTCTGAGTTCATTTCATGAAACCTGCGCTTCCCCTATAAGAGTTCGACGTAACTTTATAGGAAAACGTGTTTTCGTGAAGAAATCATGACAAACTAACACAAAATGAAGATTTCATTATAACTTGACATTCTGAGTTCATTTCATGAAATCTGCGCTTCCCCTATAAGAGTTCAACCTACCATTATAGGAAAACGTGTTTTCGTGAAGAAATCATGACAAACTAACACAAAATGAAGATTTCATTATAACTTGACATTCTGAGTTCATTTCATGAAACCTGCGCTTCCCCTATAAGAGTTCGACGTAACTTGATAGGAAAACGTGTTTTCGTGAAGAAATCATGACAAACTAACACAAAATGAAGTTTTCATTATAACTTGACATTCTGAGTTCATTTCATGAAACCTGCGCTTCCCCTATAAGAGTTCAACCTACCATTATAGGAAAACGTGTTTTCGTGAAGAAATCATGACAAACTAACACAAAATGAAGATTTCATTATAACTTGACATTCTGAGTTCATTTCATGAAACCTGCGCTTCCCCTGTAAGAGTTCGACGTAACTTGATAGGAAAACGTGTTTTCGTGAAGAAATCATGACAAACTAACACAAAATGAAGTTTTCATTATAACTTGACATTCTGAGTTCATTTCATGAAACCTGCGCTTCCCCTATAAGAGTTCGACGTAACTTGATAGGAAAACGTGTTTTCGTGAAGAAATCATGACAAACTAACACAAAATGATGATTTCATTATAACTTGACATTCTGAGTTCATTTCATGAAACCTGCGCTTCCCCTATAAGAGTTCGACGTAACTTGATAGGAAAACGTGTTTTCGTGAAGAAATCATGACAAACTAACACAAAATGAAGTTTTCATTATAACTTGACATTCTGAGTTCATTTCATGAAACCTGCGCTTCCCCTATAAAAGTTCAACCTACCATTATAGGAAAACGTGTTTTCGTGAAGAAATCATGACAAACTAACACAAAATGAAGATTTCATTATAACTTGACATTCTGAGTTCATTTCATGAAACCTGCGCTTCCCCTATAAGAGTTCGACGTAACTTGATAGGAAAACGTGTTTTCGTGAAGAAATCATGACAAACTAACACAAAATGAAGTTTTCATTATAACTTGACATTCTGAGTTCATTTCATGAAACCTGCGCTTCCCCTATAAGAGTTCAACCTACCATTATAGGAAAACGTGTTTTCGTGAAGAAATCATGACAAACTAACACAAAATGAAGTTTTCATTATAACTTGACATTCTGAGTTCATTTCATGAAACCTGCGCTTCCCCTATAAGAGTTCGACGTAACTTTATAGGAAAACGTGTTTTCGTGAAGAAATCATGACAAACTAACACAAAATGAAGATTTCATTATAACTTGACATTCTGAGTTCATTTCATGAAACCTGCGCTTCCCCTATAAGAGTTCAACCTACCATTATAGGAAAACGTGTTTTCGTGAAGAAATCATGACAAACTAACACAAAATGAAGATTTCATTATAACTTGACATTCTGAGTTCATTTCATGAAACCTGCGCTTCCCCTATAAGAGTTCGACGTAACTTGATAGGAAAACGTGTTTTCGTGAAGAAATCATGACAAACTAACACAAAATGAAGATTTCATTATAACTTGACATTCTGAGTTAATTTCATGAAACCTGCGCTTCCCCTATAAGAGTTCAACCTACCATTATAGGAAAACGTGTTTTCGTGAAGAAATCATGACAAACTAACACAAAATGAAGATTTCATTATAACTTGACATTCTGAGTTCATTTCATGAAACCTGCGCTTCCCCTGTAAGAGTTCGACGTAACTTGATAGGAAAACGTGTTTTCGTGAAGAAATCATGACAAACTAACACAAAATGAAGTTTTCATTAAAACTTGACATTCTGAGTTCATTTCATGAAACCTGCGCTTCCCCTATAAGAGTTCGACGTAACTTGATAGGAAAACGTGTTTTCGTGAAGAAATCATGACAAACTAACACAAAATGAAGATTTCATTATAACTTGACATTCTGAGTTCATTTCATGAAACCTGCGCTTCCTCTATAAGAGTTCGACGTAACTTGATAGGAAAACGTGTTTTCGTGAAGAAATCATGACAAACTAACACAAAATGAAGTTTTCATTATAACTTGACATTCTGAGTTCATTTCATGAAACCTGCGCTTCCCCTATAAGAGTTCAACCTACCATTATAGGAAAACGTGTTTTCGTGAAGAAATCATGACAAACTAACACAAAATGAAGATTTCATTATAACGACATTCTGAGTTCATTTCATGAAACCTGCGCTTCCCCTATAAGAGTTCAACCTACCATTATAGGAAAACGTGTTTTCGTGAAGAAATCATGACAAACTAACACAAAATGAAGATTTCATTATAACTTGACATTCTGAGTTCATTTCATGAAACCTGCGCTTCCCCTGTAAGAGTTCGACGTAACTTGATAGGAAAACGTGTTTTCGTGAAGAAATCATGACAAACTAACACAAAATGAAGTTTTCATTATAACTTGACATTCTGAGTTCATTTCATGAAACCTGCGCTTCCCCTATAAGAGTTCGACGTAACTTGATAGGAAAACGTGTTTTCGTGAAGAAATCATGACAAACTAACACAAAATGATGATTTCATTATAACTTGACATTCTGAGTTCATTTCATGAAACCTGCGCTTCCCCTATAAGAGTTCAACCTACCATTATAGGAAAACGTGTTTTCGTGAAGAAATCATGACAAACTAACACAAAATGAAGATTTCATTATAACTTGACATTCTGAGTTCATTTCATGAAACCTGCGCTTCCCCTATAAGAGTTCGACGTAACTTGATAGGAAAACGTGTTTTCGTGAAGAAATCATGACAAACTAACACAAAATGAAGATTTCATTATAACTTGACATTCTGAGTTCATTTCATGAAACCTGCGCTTCCCCTATAAGAGTTCAACCTACCATTATAGGAAAACGTGTTTTCGTGAAGAAATCATGACAAACTAACACAAAATGAAGATTTCATTATAACTTGACATTCTGAGTTCATTTCATGAAACCTGCGCTTCCCCTATAAGAGTTCAACCTACCATTATAGGAAAACGTGTTTTCGTGAAGAAATCATGACAAACTAACACAAAATGAAGATTTCATTATAACTTGACATTCTGAGTTCATTTCATGAAACCTGCGCTTCCCCTATAAGAGTTCGACGTAACTTGATAGGAAAACGTGTTTTCGTGAAGAAATCATGACAAACTAACACAAAATGAAGATTTCATTATAACTTGACATTCTGAGTTCATTTCATGAAACCTGCGCTTCCCCTATAAGAGTTCAACCTACCATTATAGGAAAACGTGTTTTCGTGAAGAAATCATGACAAACTAACACAAAATGAAGATTTCATTATAACTTGACATTCTGAGTTCATTTCATGAAACCTGCGCTTCCCCTATAAGAGTTCGACGTAACTTGATAGGAAAACGTGTTTTCGTGAAGAAATCATGACAAACTAACACAAAATGATGATTTCATTATAACTTGACATTCTGAGTTCATTTCATGAAACCTGCGCTTCCCCTATAAGAGTTCGACGTAACTTGATAGGAAAACGTGTTTTCGTGAAGAAATCATGACAAACTAACACAAAATGAAGTTTTCATTATAACTTGACATTCTGAGTTCATTTCATGAAACCTGCGCTTCCCCTATAAAAGTTCAACCTACCATTATAGGAAAACGTGTTTTCGTGAAGAAATCATGACAAACTAACACAAAATGAAGATTTCATTATAACTTGACATTCTGAGTTCATTTCATGAAACCTGCGCTTCCCCTATAAGAGTTCGACGTAACTTGATAGGAAAACGTGTTTTCGTGAAGAAATCATGACAAACTAACACAAAATGAAGATTTCATTATAACTTGACATTCTGAGTTCATTTCATGAAACCTGCGCTTCCCCTATAAGAGTTCAACCTACCATTATAGGAAAACGTGTTTTCGTGAAGAAATCATGACAAACTAACACAAAATGAAGTTTTCATTATAACTTGACATTCTGAGTTCATTTCATGAAACCTGCGCTTCCCCTATAAGAGTTCGACGTAACTTTATAGGAAAACGTGTTTTCGTGAAGAAATCATGACAAACTAACACAAAATGAAGATTTCATTATAACTTGACATTCTGAGTTCATTTCATGAAATCTGCGCTTCCCCTATAAGAGTTCAACCTACCATTATAGGAAAACGTGTTTTCGTGAAGAAATCATGACAAACTAACACAAAATGAAGATTTCATTATAACTTGACATTCTGAGTTCATTTCATGAAACCTGCGCTTCCCCTATAAGAGTTCGACGTAACTTGATAGGAAAACGTGTTTTCGTGAAGAAATCATGACAAACTAACACAAAATGAAGATTTCATTATAACTTGACATTCTGAGTTCATTTCATGAAACCTGCGCTTCCCCTATAAGAGTTCGACGTAACTTGATAGGAAAACGTGTTTTCGTGAAGAAATCATGACAAACTAACACAAAATAAAGATTTCATTATAACTTGACATTCTGAGTTCATTTCATGAAACCTGCGCTTCCCCTATAAGAGTTCGACGTAACTTGATAGGAAAACGTGTTTTCGTGAAGAAATCATGACAAACTAACACAAAATGAAGTTTTCATTATAACTTGACATTCTGAGTTCATTTCATGAAACCTGCGCTTCCCCTATAAGAGTTCAACCTACCATTATAGGAAAACGTGTTTTCGTGAAGAAATTATGACAAACTAACACAAAATGAAGATTTCATAATAACTTGACATTCTGAGTTCATTTCATGAAACCTGCGCTTCCCCTATAAGAGTTCGACGTAACTTGACAGGAAAACGTGTTTTCGTGAAGAAATCATGACAAACTAACACAAAATGAAGTTTTCATTATAACTTGACATTCTGAGTTCATTTCATGAAACCTGCGCTTCCCCTATAAGAGTTCGACGTAACTTGATAGGAAAACGTGTTTTCGTGAAGAAATCATGACAAACTAACACAAAATGAAGTTTTCATTATAACTTGACATTCTGAGTTCATTTCATGAAACCTGCGCTTCCCCTATAAGAGTTCAACCTACCATTATAGGAAAACGTGTTTTCGTGAAGAAATCATGACAAACTAACACAAAATGAAGATTTCATTATAACTTGACATTCTGAGTTCATTTCATGAAACCTGCGCTTCCCCTGTAAGAGTTCGACGTAACTTGATAGGAAAACGTGTTTTCGTGAAGAAATCATGACAAACTAACACAAAATGAAGTTTTCATTATAACTTGACATTCTGAGTTCATTTCATGAAACCTGCGCTTCCCCTATAAGAGTTCGACGTAACTTGATAGGAAAACGTGTTTTCGTGAAGAAATCATGACAAACTAACACAAAATGATGATTTCATTATAACTTGACATTCTGAGTTCATTTCATGAAACCTGCGCTTCCCCTATAAGAGTTCGACGTAACTTGACAGGAAAACGTGTTTTCGTGAAGAAATCATGACAAACTAACACAAAATGATGATTTCATTATAACTTGACATTCTGAGTTCATTTCATGAAACCTGCGCTTCCCCTATAAGAGTTCGACGTAACTTGATAGGAAAACGTGTTTTCGTGAAGAAATCATGACAAACTAACACAAAATGAAGATTTCATTATAACTTGACATTCTGAGTTCATTTCATGAAACCTGCGCTTCCCCTATAAGAGTTCGACGTAACTTGATAGGAAAACGTGTTTTCGTGAAGAAATCATGACAAACTAACACAAAATAAAGATTTCATTATAACTTGACATTCTGAGTTCATTTCATGAAACCTGCGCTTCCCCTATAAGAGTTCGACGTAACTTGATAGGAAAACGTGTTTTCGTGAAGAAATCATGACAAACTAACACAAAATGAAGTTTTCATTATAACTTGACATTCTGAGTTCATTTCATGAAACCTGCGCTTCCCCTATAAGAGTTCAACCTACCATTATAGGAAAACGTGTTTTCGTGAAGAAATTATGACAAACTAACACAAAATGAAGATTTCATAATAACTTGACATTCTGAGTTCATTTCATGAAACCTGCGCTTCCCCTATAAGAGTTCGACGTAACTTGACAGGAAAACGTGTTTTCGTGAAGAAATCATGACAAACTAACACAAAATGAAGTTTTCATTATAACTTGACATTCTGAGTTCATTTCATGAAACCTGCGCTTCCCCTATAAGAGTTCGACGTAACTTGATAGGAAAACGTGTTTTCGTGAAGAAATCATGACAAACTAACACAAAATGAAGTTTTCATTATAACTTGACATTCTGAGTTCATTTCATGAAACCTGCGCTTCCCCTATAAGAGTTCAACCTACCATTATAGGAAAACGTGTTTTCGTGAAGAAATCATGACAAACTAACACAAAATGAAGATTTCATTATAACTTGACATTCTGAGTTCATTTCATGAAACCTGCGCTTCCCCTGTAAGAGTTCGACGTAACTTGATAGGAAAACGTGTTTTCGTGAAGAAATCATGACAAACTAACACAAAATGAAGTTTTCATTATAACTTGACATTCTGAGTTCATTTCATGAAACCTGCGCTTCCCCTATAAGAGTTCGACGTAACTTGATAGGAAAACGTGTTTTCGTGAAGAAATCATGACAAACTAACACAAAATGATGATTTCATTATAACTTGACATTCTGAGTTCATTTCATGAAACCTGCGCTTCCCCTATAAGAGTTCGACGTAACTTGACAGGAAAACGTGTTTTCGTGAAGAAATCATGACAAACTAACACAAAATGATGATTTCATTATAACTTGACATTCTGAGTTCATTTCATGAAACCTGCGCTTCCCCTATAAGAGTTCGACGTAACTTGACAGGAAAACGTGTTTTCGTGAAGAAATCATGACAAACTAACACAAAATGAAGTTTTCATTATAACTTGACATTCTGAGTTCATTTCATGAAACCTGCGCTTCCCCTATAAGAGTTCGACGTAACTTGATAGGAAAACGTGTTTTCGTGAAGAAATCATGACAAACTAACACAAAATGAAGTTTTCATTATAACTTGACATTCTGAGTTCATTTCATGAAACCTGCGCTTCCCCTATAAGAGTTCAACCTACCATTATAGGAAAACGTGTTTTCGTGAAGAAATCATGACAAACTAACACAAAATGAAGATTTCATAATAACTTGACATTCTGAGTTCATTTCATGAAACCTGCGCTTCCCCTATAAGAGTTCGACGTAACTTGACAGGAAAACGTGTTTTCGTGAAGAAATCATGACAAACTAACACAAAATGAAGTTTTCATTATAACTTGACATTCTGAGTTCATTTCATGAAACCTGCGCTTCCCCTATAAGAGTTCGACGTAACTTGATAGGAAAACGTGTTTTCGTGAAGAAATCATGACAAACTAACACAAAATGAAGTTTTCATTATAACTTGACATTCTGAGTTCATTTCATGAAACCTGCGCTTCCCCTATAAGAGTTCAACCTACCATTATAGGAAAACGTGTTTTCGTGAAGAAATCATGACAAACTAACACAAAATGAAGATTTCATTATAACTTGACATTCTGAGTTCATTTCATGAAACCTGCGCTTCCCCTGTAAGAGTTCGACGTAACTTGATAGGAAAACGTGTTTTCGTGAAGAAATCATGACAAACTAACACAAAATGAAGTTTTCATTATAACTTGACATTCTGAGTTCATTTCATGAAACCTGCGCTTCCCCTATAAGAGTTCGACGTAACTTGATAGGAAAACGTGTTTTCGTGAAGAAATCATGACAAACTAACACAAAATGATGATTTCATTATAACTTGACATTCTGAGTTCATTTCATGAAACCTGCGCTTCCCCTATAAGAGTTCGATGTAACTTGATAGGAAAACGTGTTTTCGTGAAGAAATCATGACAAACTAACACAAAATGAAGTTTTCATTATAACTTGACATTCTGAGTTCATTTCATGAAACCTGCGCTTCCCCTATAAAAGTTCAACCTACCATTATAGGAAAACGTGTTTTCGTGAAGAAATCATGACAAACTAACACAAAATGAAGTTTTCATTATAACTTGACATTCTGAGTTCATTTCATGAAACCTGCGCTTCCCCTATAAAAGTTCAACCTACCATTATAGGAAAACGTGTTTTCGTGAAGAAATCATGACAAACTAACACAAAATGAAGATTTCATTATAACTTGACATTCTGAGTTCATTTCATGAAACCTGCGCTTCCCCTATAAGAGTTCGACGTAACTTGATAGGAAAACGTGTTTTCGTGAAGAAATCATGACAAACTAACACAAAATGAAGTTTTCATTATAACTTGACATTCTGAGTTCATTTCATGAAACCTGCGCTTCCCCTATAAGAGTTCAACCTACCATTATAGGAAAACGTGTTTTCGTGAAGAAATCATGACAAACTAACACAAAATGAAGTTTTCATTATAACTTGACATTCTGAGTTCATTTCATGAAACCTGCGCTTCCCCTATAAGAGTTCGACGTAACTTTATAGGAAAACGTGTTTTCGTGAAGAAATCATGACAAACTAACACAAAATGAAGTTTTCATTATAACTTGACATTCTGAGTTCATTTCATGAAACCTGCGCTTCCCCTATAAGAGTTCGACGTAACTTTATAGGAAAACGTGTTTTCGTGAAGAAATCATGACAAACTAACACAAAATGAAGATTTCATTATAACTTGACATTCTGAGTTCATTTCATGAAACCTGCGCTTCCCCTATAAGAGTTCGACGTAACTTGATAGGAAAACGTGTTTTCGTGAAGAAATCATGACAAACTAACACAAAATGAAGTTTTCATTATAACTTGACATTCTGAGTTCATTTCATGAAACCTGCGCTTCCCCTATAAGAGTTCAACCTACCATTATAGGAAAACGTGTTTTCGTGAAGAAATCATGACAAACTAACACAAAATGAAGATTTCATAATAACTTGACATTCTGAGTTCATTTCATGAAACCTGCGCTTCCCCTATAAGAGTTCAACCTACCATTATAGGAAAACGTGTTTTCGTGAAGAAATCATGACAAACTAACACAAAATGAAGTTTTCATTATAACTTGACATTCTGAGTTCATTTCATGAAACCTGCGCTTCCCCTATAAGAGTTCAACCTACCATTATAGGAAAACGTGTTTTCGTGAAGAAATCATGACAAACTAACACAAAATGAAGATTTCATAATAACTTGACATTCTGAGTTCATTTCATGAAACCTGCGCTTCCCCTATAAGAGTTCAACCTACCATTATAGGAAAACGTGTTTTCGTGAAGAAATCATGACAAACTAACACAAAATGAAGTTTTCATTATAACTTGACATTCTGAGTTCATTTCATGAAACCTGCGCTTCCCCTATAAGAGTTCAACCTACCATTATAGGAAAACGTGTTTTCGTGAAGAAATTATGACAAACTAACACAAAATGAAGATTTCATAATAACTTGACATTCTGAGTTCATTTCATGAAACCTGCGCTTCCCCTATAAGAGTTCGACGTAACTTGACAGGAAAACGTGTTTTCGTGAAGAAATCATGACAAACTAACACAAAATGAAGTTTTCATTATAACTTGACATTCTGAGTTCATTTCATGAAACCTGCGCTTCCCCTATAAGAGTTCGACGTAACTTGATAGGAAAACGTGTTTTCGTGAAGAAATCATGACAAACTAACACAAAATGAAGTTTTCATTATAACTTGACATTCTGAGTTCATTTCATGAAACCTGCGCTTCCCCTATAAAAGTTCAACCTACCATTATAGGAAAACGTGTTTTCGTGAAGAAATCATGACAAACTAACACAAAATGAAGATTTCATAATAACTTGACATTCTGAGTTCATTTCATGAAACCTGCGCTTCCCCTATAAGAGTTCAACCTACCATTATAGGAAAACGTGTTTTCGTGAAGAAATCATGACAAACTAACACAAAATGAAGTTTTCATTATAACTTGACATTCTGAGTTCATTTCATGAAACCTGCGCTTCCCCTATAAGAGTTCGACGTAACTTTATAGGAAAACGTGTTTTCGTGAAGAAATCATGACAAACTAACACAAAATGAAGATTTCATTATAACTTGACATTCTGAGTTCATTTCATGAAATCTGCGCTTCCCCTATAAGAGTTCAACCTACCATTATAGGAAAACGTGTTTTCGTGAAGAAATCATGACAAACTAACACAAAATGAAGATTTCATTATAACTTGACATTCTGAGTTCATTTCATGAAACCTGCGCTTCCCCTATAAGAGTTCGACGTAACTTGATAGGAAAACGTGTTTTCGTGAAGAAATCATGACAAACTAACACAAAATGAAGATTTCATTATAACTTGACATTCTGAGTTCATTTCATGAAACCTGCGCTTCCCCTATAAGAGTTCGACGTAACTTGATAGGAAAACGTGTTTTCGTGAAGAAATCATGACAAACTAACACTAAATAAAGATTTCATTATAACTTGACATTCTGAGTTCATTTCATGAAACCTGCGCTTCCCCTATAAGAGTTCAACCTACCATTATAGGAAAACGTGTTTTCGTGAAGAAATCATGACAAACTAACACAAAATGAAGATTTCATAATAACTTGACATTCTGAGTTCATTTCATGAAACCTGCGCTTCCCCTATAAGAGTTCGACGTAACTTGATAGGAAAACGTGTTTTCGTGAAGAAATCATGACAAACTAACACAAAATGAAGTTTTCATTATAACTTGACATTCTGAGTTCATTTCATGAAACCTGCGCTTCCCCTATAAGAGTTCGACGTAACTTGATAGGAAAACGTGTTTTCGTGAAGAAATCATGACAAACTAACACAAAATGAAGTTTTCATTATAACTTGACATTCTGAGTTCATTTCATGAAACCTGCGCTTCCCCTATAAGAGTTCAACCTACCATTATAGGAAAACGTGTTTTCGTGAAGAAATCATGACAAACTAACACAAAATGAAGATTTCATTATAACTTGACATTCTGAGTTCATTTCATGAAACCTGCGCTTCCCCTATAAGAGTTCGACGTAACTTGATAGGAAAACGTGTTTTCGTGAAGAAATCATGACAAACTAACACAAAATGAAGTTTTCATTATAACTTGACATTCTGAGTTCATTTCATGAAACCTGCGCTTCCCCTATAAAAGTTCAACCTACCATTATAGGAAAACGTGTTTTCGTGAAGAAATCATGACAAACTAACACAAAATGAAGATTTCATTATAACTTGACATTCTGAGTTCATTTCATGAAACCTGCGCTTCCCCTATAAGAGTTCGACGTAACTTGACAGGAAAACGTGTTTTCGTGAAGAAATCATGACAAACTAACACAAAATGAAGATTTCATTATAACTTGACATTCTGAGTTCATTTCATGAAACCTGCGCTTCCCCTATAAGAGTTCGACGTAACTTTATAGGAAAACGTGTTTTCGTGAAGAAATCATGACGAACTAACACAAAATGAAGATTTCATTATAACTTGACATTCTGAGTTCATTTCATGAAACCTGCGCTTCCTCTATAAGAGTTCGACGTAACTTGATAGGAAAACGTGTTTTCGTGAAGAAATCATGACAAACTAACACAAAATGAAGTTTTCATTATAACTTGACATTCTGAGTTCATTTCATGAAACCTGCGCTTCCCCTATAAGAGTTCAACCTACCATTATAGGAAAACGTGTTTTCGTGAAGAAATCATGACAAACTAACACAAAATGAAGATTTCATAATAACTTGACATTCTGAGTTCATTTCATGAAACCTGCGCTTCCCCTATAAGAGTTCGACGTAACTTGACAGGAAAACGTGTTTTCGTGAAGAAATCATGACAAACTAACACAAAATGAAGTTTTCATTATAACTTGACATTCTGAGTTCATTTCATGAAACCTGCGCTTCCCCTATAAGAGTTCGACGTAACTTGATAGGAAAACGTGTTTTCGTGAAGAAATCATGACAAACTAACAGAAAATGAAGTTTTCATTATAACTTGACATTCTGAGTTCATTTCATGAAACCTGCGCTTCCCCTATAAGAGTTCAACCTACCATTATAGGAAAACGTGTTTTCGTGAAGAAATCATGACAAACTAACACAAAATGAAGATTTCATAATAACTTGACATTCTGAGTTCATTTCATGAAACCTGCGCTTCCCCTATAAGAGTTCGACGTAACTTGACAGGAAAACGTGTTTTCGTGAAGAAATCATGACAAACTAACACAAAATGAAGTTTTCATTATAACTTGACATTCTGAGTTCATTTCATGAAACCTGCGCTTCCCCTATAAGAGTTCGACGTAACTTGATAGGAAAACGTGTTTTCGTGAAGAAATCATGACAAACTAACACAAAATGAAGTTTTCATTATAACTTGACATTCTGAGTTCATTTCATGAAACCTGCGCTTCCCCTATAAGAGTTCAACCTACCATTATAGGAAAACGTGTTTTCGTGAAGAAATCATGACAAACTAACACAAAATGAAGATTTCATTATAACTTGACATTCTGAGTTCATTTCATGAAACCTGCGCTTCCCCTATAAGAGTTCGACGTAACTTGATAGGAAAACGTGTTTTCGTGAAGAAATCATGACAAACTAACACAAAATGAAGTTTTCATTATAACTTGACATTCTGAGTTCATTTCATGAAACCTGCGCTTCCCCTATAAAAGTTCAACCTACCATTATAGGAAAACGTGTTTTCGTGAAGAAATCATGACAAACTAACACAAAATGAAGATTTCATTATAACTTGACATTCTGAGTTCATTTCATGAAACCTGCGCTTCCCCTATAAGAGTTCGACGTAACTTGACAGGAAAACGTGTTTTCGTGAAGAAATCATGACAAACTAACACAAAATGAAGATTTCATTATAACTTGACATTCTGAGTTCATTTCATGAAACCTGCGCTTCCCCTATAAGAGTTCGACGTAACTTTATAGGAAAACGTGTTTTCGTGAAGAAATCATGACGAACTAACACAAAATGAAGATTTCATTATAAGTTGACATTCTGAGTTCATTTCATGAAACCTGCGCTTCCTCTATAAGAGTTCGACGTAACTTGATAGGAAAACGTGTTTTCGTGAAGAAATCATGACGAACTAACACAAAATGAAGTTTTCATTATAACTTGACATTCTGAGTTCATTTCATGAAACCTGCGCTTCCCCTATAAGAGTTCGACGTAACTTTATAGGAAAACGTGTTTTCGTGAAGAAATCATGACGAACTAACACAAAATGAAGATTTCATTATAACGACATTCTGAGTTCATTTCATGAAACCTGCGCTTCCCCTATAAGAGTTCGACGTAACTTTATAGGAAAACGTGTTTTCGTGAAGAAATCATGACAAACTAACACAAAATGAAGATTTCATTATAACTTGACATTCTGAGTTCATTTCATGAAACCTGCGCTTCCCCTGTAAGAGTTCGACGTAACTTGATAGGAAAACGTGTTTTCGTGAAGAAATCATGACAAACTAACACAAAATGAAGTTTTCATTATAACTTGACATTCTGAGTTCATTTCATGAAACCTGCGCTTCCCCTATAAGAGTTCGACGTAACTTGATAGGAAAACGTGTTTTCGTGAAGAAATCATGACAAACTAACACAAAATGATGATTTCATTATAACTTGACATTCTGAGTTCATTTCATGAAACCTGCGCTTCCCCTATAAGAGTTCAACCTACCATTATAGGAAAACGTGTTTTCGTGAAGAAATCATGACAAACTAACACAAAATGAAGATTTCATAATAACTTGACATTCTGAGTTCATTTCATGAAACCTGCGCTTCCCCTATAAGAGTTCGACGTAACTTGATAGGAAAACGTGTTTTCGTGAAGAAATCATGACAAACTAACACAAAATGAAGTTTTCATTATAACTTGACATTCTGAGTTCATTTCATGAAACCTGCGCTTCCCCTATAAGAGTTCGACGTAACTTGATAGGAAAACGTGTTTTCGTGAAGAAATCATGACAAACTAACACAAAATGAAGTTTTCATTATAACTTGACATTCTGAGTTCATTTCATGAAACCTGCGCTTCCCCTATAAGAGTTCAACCTACCATTATAGGAAAACGTGTTTTCGTGAAGAAATCATGACAAACTAACACAAAATGAAGATTTCATTATAACTTGACATTCTGAGTTCATTTCATGAAACCTGCGCTTCCCCTATAAGAGTTCGACGTAACTTGATAGGAAAACGTGTTTTCGTGAAGAAATCATGACAAACTAACACAAAATGAAGTTTTCATTATAACTTGACATTCTGAGTTCATTTCATGAAACCTGCGCTTCCCCTATAAAAGTTCAACCTACCATTATAGGAAAACGTGTTTTCGTGAAGAAATCATGACAAACTAACACAAAATGAAGATTTCATTATAACTTGACATTCTGAGTTCATTTCATGAAACCTGCGCTTCCCCTATAAGAGTTCGACGTAACTTGACAGGAAAACGTGTTTTCGTGAAGAAATCATGACAAACTAACACAAAATGAAGATTTCATTATAACTTGACATTCTGAGTTCATTTCATGAAACCTGCGCTTCCCCTATAAGAGTTCGACGTAACTTTATAGGAAAACGTGTTTTCGTGAAGAAATCATGACGAACTAACACAAAATGAAGATTTCATTATAAGTTGACATTCTGAGTTCATTTCATGAAACCTGCGCTTCCTCTATAAGAGTTCGACGTAACTTGATAGGAAAACGTGTTTTCGTGAAGAAATCATGACGAACTAACACAAAATGAAGTTTTCATTATAACTTGACATTCTGAGTTCATTTCATGAAACCTGCGCTTCCCCTATAAGAGTTCGACGTAACTTTATAGGAAAACGTGTTTTCGTGAAGAAATCATGACGAACTAACACAAAATGAAGATTTCATTATAACGACATTCTGAGTTCATTTCATGAAACCTGCGCTTCCCCTATAAGAGTTCGACGTAACTTTATAGGAAAACGTGTTTTCGTGAAGAAATCATGACAAACTAACACAAAATGAAGATTTCATTATAACTTGACATTCTGAGTTCATTTCATGAAACCTGCGCTTCCCCTGTAAGAGTTCGACGTAACTTGATAGGAAAACGTGTTTTCGTGAAGAAATCATGACAAACTAACACAAAATGAAGTTTTCATTATAACTTGACATTCTGAGTTCATTTCATGAAACCTGCGCTTCCCCTATAAGAGTTCGACGTAACTTGATAGGAAAACGTGTTTTCGTGAAGAAATCATGACAAACTAACACAAAATGATGATTTCATTATAACTTGACATTCTGAGTTCATTTCATGAAACCTGCGCTTCCCCTATAAGAGTTCAACCTACCATTATAGGAAAACGTGTTTTCGTGAAGAAATCATGACAAACTAACACAAAATGAAGATTTCATAATAACTTGACATTCTGAGTTCATTTCATGAAACCTGCGCTTCCCCTATAAGAGTTCGACGTAACTTGATAGGAAAACGTGTTTTCGTGAAGAAATCATGACAAACTAACACAAAATGAAGTTTTCATTATAACTTGACATTCTGAGTTCATTTCATGAAACCTGCGCTTCCCCTATAAGAGTTCGACGTAACTTGATAGGAAAACGTGTTTTCGTGAAGAAATCATGACAAACTAACACAAAATGAAGTTTTCATTATAACTTGACATTCTGAGTTCATTTCATGAAACCTGCGCTTCCCCTATAAGAGTTCAACCTACCATTATAGGAAAACGTGTTTTCGTGAAGAAATCATGACAAACTAACACAAAATGAAGATTTCATTATAACTTGACATTCTGAGTTCATTTCATGAAACCTGCGCTTCCCCTATAAGAGTTCGACGTAACTTGATAGGAAAACGTGTTTTCGTGAAGAAATCATGACAAACTAACACAAAATGAAGTTTTCATTATAACTTGACATTCTGAGTTCATTTCATGAAACCTGCGCTTCCCCTATAAAAGTTCAACCTACCATTATAGGAAAACGTGTTTTCGTGAAGAAATCATGACAAACTAACACAAAATGAAGATTTCATTATAACTTGACATTCTGAGTTCATTTCATGAAACCTGCGCTTCCCCTATAAGAGTTCGACGTAACTTGACAGGAAAACGTGTTTTCGTGAAGAAATCATGACAAACTAACACAAAATGAAGATTTCATTATAACTTGACATTCTGAGTTCATTTCATGAAACCTGCGCTTCCCCTATAAGAGTTCGACGTAACTTTATAGGAAAACGTGTTTTCGTGAAGAAATCATGACGAACTAACACAAAATGAAGATTTCATTATAACTTGACATTCTGAGTTCATTTCATGAAACCTGCGCTTCCTCTATAAGAGTTCGACGTAACTTGATAGGAAAACGTGTTTTCGTGAAGAAATCATGACAAACTAACACAAAATGAAGTTTTCATTATAACTTGACATTCTGAGTTCATTTCATGAAACCTGCGCTTCCCCTATAAGAGTTCAACCTACCATTATAGGAAAACGTGTTTTCGTGAAGAAATCATGACAAACTAACACAAAATGAAGATTTCATAATAACTTGACATTCTGAGTTCATTTCATGAAACCTGCGCTTCCCCTATAAGAGTTCGACGTAACTTGACAGGAAAACGTGTTTTCGTGAAGAAATCATGACAAACTAACACAAAATGAAGTTTTCATTATAACTTGACATTCTGAGTTCATTTCATGAAACCTGCGCTTCCCCTATAAGAGTTCGACGTAACTTGATAGGAAAACGTGTTTTCGTGAAGAAATCATGACAAACTAACACAAAATGAAGTTTTCATTATAACTTGACATTCTGAGTTCATTTCATGAAACCTGCGCTTCCCCTATAAGAGTTCAACCTACCATTATAGGAAAACGTGTTTTCGTGAAGAAATCATGACAAACTAACACAAAATGAAGATTTCATAATAACTTGACATTCTGAGTTCATTTCATGAAACCTGCGCTTCCCCTATAAGAGTTCGACGTAACTTGACAGGAAAACGTGTTTTCGTGAAGAAATCATGACAAACTAACACAAAATGAAGTTTTCATTATAACTTGACATTCTGAGTTCATTTCATGAAACCTGCGCTTCCCCTATAAGAGTTCGACGTAACTTGATAGGAAAACGTGTTTTCGTGAAGAAATCATGACAAACTAACACAAAATGAAGTTTTCATTATAACTTGACATTCTGAGTTCATTTCATGAAACCTGCGCTTCCCCTATAAGAGTTCAACCTACCATTATAGGAAAACGTGTTTTCGTGAAGAAATCATGACAAACTAACACAAAATGAAGATTTCATTATAACTTGACATTCTGAGTTCATTTCATGAAACCTGCGCTTCCCCTATAAGAGTTCGACGTAACTTGATAGGAAAACGTGTTTTCGTGAAGAAATCATGACAAACTAACACAAAATGAAGTTTTCATTATAACTTGACATTCTGAGTTCATTTCATGAAACCTGCGCTTCCCCTATAAAAGTTCAACCTACCATTATAGGAAAACGTGTTTTCGTGAAGAAATCATGACAAACTAACACAAAATGAAGATTTCATTATAACTTGACATTCTGAGTTCATTTCATGAAACCTGCGCTTCCCCTATAAGAGTTCGACGTAACTTGACAGGAAAACGTGTTTTCGTGAAGAAATCATGACAAACTAACACAAAATGAAGATTTCATTATAACTTGACATTCTGAGTTCATTTCATGAAACCTGCGCTTCCCCTATAAGAGTTCGACGTAACTTTATAGGAAAACGTGTTTTCGTGAAGAAATCATGACGAACTAACACAAAATGAAGATTTCATTATAAGTTGACATTCTGAGTTCATTTCATGAAACCTGCGCTTCCTCTATAAGAGTTCGACGTAACTTGATAGGAAAACGTGTTTTCGTGAAGAAATCATGACGAACTAACACAAAATGAAGTTTTCATTATAACTTGACATTCTGAGTTCATTTCATGAAACCTGCGCTTCCCCTATAAGAGTTCAACCTACCATTATAGGAAAACGTGTTTTCGTGAAGAAATCATGACAAACTAACACAAAATGAAGATTTCATTATAACTTGACATTCTGAGTTCATTTCATGAAACCTGCGCTTCCCCTATAAGAGTTCGACGTAACTTTATAGGAAAACGTGTTTTCGTGAAGAAATCATGACGAACTAACACAAAATGAAGATTTCATTATAAGTTGACATTCTGAGTTCATTTCATGAAACCTGCGCTTCCTCTATAAGAGTTCGACGTAACTTGATAGGAAAACGTGTTTTCGTGAAGAAATCATGACGAACTAACACAAAATGAAGTTTTCATTATAACTTGACATTCTGAGTTCATTTCATGAAACCTGCGCTTCCCCTATAAGAGTTCGACGTAACTTTATAGGAAAACGTGTTTTCGTGAAGAAATCATGACAAACTAACACAAAATGAAGTTTTCATTATAACTTGACATTCTGAGTTCATTTCATGAAACCTGCGCTTCCCCTATAAGAGTTCGACGTAACTTGATAGGAAAACGTGTTTTCGTGAAGAAATCATGACAAACTAACACAAAATGAAGTTTTCATTATAACTTGACATTCTGAGTTCATTTCATGAAACCTGCGCTTCCCCTATAAGAGTTCAACCTACCATTATAGGAAAACGTGTTTTCGTGAAGAAATCATGACAAACTAACACAAAATGAAGATTTCATTATAACTTGACATTCTGAGTTCATTTCATGAAACCTGCGCTTCCCCTATAAGAGTTCGACGTAACTTGATAGGAAAACGTGTTTTCGTGAAGAAATCATGACAAACTAACACAAAATGAAGTTTTCATTATAACTTGACATTCTGAGTTCATTTCATGAAACCTGCGCTTCCCCTATAAAAGTTCAACCTACCATTATAGGAAAACGTGTTTTCGTGAAGAAATCATGACAAACTAACACAAAATGAAGATTTCATTATAACTTGACATTCTGAGTTCATTTCATGAAACCTGCGCTTCCCCTATAAGAGTTCGACGTAACTTGACAGGAAAACGTGTTTTCGTGAAGAAATCATGACAAACTAACACAAAATGAAGATTTCATAATAACTTGACATTCTGAGTTCATTTCATGAAACCTGCGCTTCCCCTATAAGAGTTCGACGTAACTTGATAGGAAAACGTGTTTTCGTGAAGAAATCATGACAAACTAACACAAAATGAAGTTTTCATTATAACTTGACATTCTGAGTTCATTTCATGAAACCTGCGCTTCCCCTATAAGAGTTCGACGTAACTTGATAGGAAAACGTGTTTTCGTGAAGAAATCATGACAAACTAACACAAAATGAAGTTTTCATTATAACTTGACATTCTGAGTTCATTTCATGAAACCTGCGCTTCCCCTATAAGAGTTCAACCTACCATTATAGGAAAACGTGTTTTCGTGAAGAAATCATGACAAACTAACACAAAATGAAGATTTCATTATAACTTGACATTCTGAGTTCATTTCATGAAACCTGCGCTTCCCCTATAAGAGTTCGACGTAACTTGATAGGAAAACGTGTTTTCGTGAAGAAATCATGACAAACTAACACAAAATGAAGTTTTCATTATAACTTGACATTCTGAGTTCATTTCATGAAACCTGCGCTTCCCCTATAAAAGTTCAACCTACCATTATAGGAAAACGTGTTTTCGTGAAGAAATCATGACAAACTAACACAAAATGAAGATTTCATTATAACTTGACATTCTGAGTTCATTTCATGAAACCTGCGCTTCCCCTATAAGAGTTCGACGTAACTTGACAGGAAAACGTGTTTTCGTGAAGAAATCATGACAAACTAACACAAAATGAAGATTTCATTATAACTTGACATTCTGAGTTCATTTCATGAAACCTGCGCTTCCCCTATAAGAGTTCGACGTAACTTTATAGGAAAACGTGTTTTCGTGAAGAAATCATGACGAACTAACACAAAATGAAGATTTCATTATAAGTTGACATTCTGAGTTCATTTCATGAAACCTGCGCTTCCTCTATAAGAGTTCGACGTAACTTGATAGGAAAACGTGTTTTCGTGAAGAAATCATGACGAACTAACACAAAATGAAGTTTTCATTATAACTTGACATTCTGAGTTCATTTCATGAAACCTGCGCTTCCCCTATAAGAGTTCGACGTAACTTTATAGGAAAACGTGTTTTCGTGAAGAAATCATGACGAACTAACACAAAATGAAGATTTCATTATAACGACATTCTGAGTTCATTTCATGAAACCTGCGCTTCCCCTATAAGAGTTCGACGTAACTTTATAGGAAAACGTGTTTTCGTGAAGAAATCATGACAAACTAACACAAAATGAAGATTTCATTATAACTTGACATTCTGAGTTCATTTCATGAAACCTGCGCTTCCCCTGTAAGAGTTCGACGTAACTTGATAGGAAAACGTGTTTTCGTGAAGAAATCATGACAAACTAACACAAAATGAAGTTTTCATTATAACTTGACATTCTGAGTTCATTTCATGAAACCTGCGCTTCCCCTATAAGAGTTCGACGTAACTTGATAGGAAAACGTGTTTTCGTGAAGAAATCATGACAAACTAACACAAAATGATGATTTCATTATAACTTGACATTCTGAGTTCATTTCATGAAACCTGCGCTTCCCCTATAAGAGTTCAACCTACCATTATAGGAAAACGTGTTTTCGTGAAGAAATCATGACAAACTAACACAAAATGAAGATTTCATAATAACTTGACATTCTGAGTTCATTTCATGAAACCTGCGCTTCCCCTATAAGAGTTCGACGTAACTTGATAGGAAAACGTGTTTTCGTGAAGAAATCATGACAAACTAACACAAAATGAAGTTTTCATTATAACTTGACATTCTGAGTTCATTTCATGAAACCTGCGCTTCCCCTATAAGAGTTCGACGTAACTTGATAGGAAAACGTGTTTTCGTGAAGAAATCATGACAAACTAACACAAAATGAAGTTTTCATTATAACTTGACATTCTGAGTTCATTTCATGAAACCTGCGCTTCCCCTATAAGAGTTCAACCTACCATTATAGGAAAACGTGTTTTCGTGAAGAAATCATGACAAACTAACACAAAATGAAGATTTCATTATAACTTGACATTCTGAGTTCATTTCATGAAACCTGCGCTTCCCCTATAAGAGTTCGACGTAACTTGATAGGAAAACGTGTTTTCGTGAAGAAATCATGACAAACTAACACAAAATGAAGTTTTCATTATAACTTGACATTCTGAGTTCATTTCATGAAACCTGCGCTTCCCCTATAAAAGTTCAACCTACCATTATAGGAAAACGTGTTTTCGTGAAGAAATCATGACAAACTAACACAAAATGAAGATTTCATTATAACTTGACATTCTGAGTTCATTTCATGAAACCTGCGCTTCCCCTATAAGAGTTCGACGTAACTTGACAGGAAAACGTGTTTTCGTGAAGAAATCATGACAAACTAACACAAAATGAAGATTTCATAATAACTTGACATTCTGAGTTCATTTCATGAAACCTGCGCTTCCCCTATAAGAGTTCGACGTAACTTGACAGGAAAACGTGTTTTCGTGAAGAAATCATGACAAACTAACACAAAATGAAGTTTTCATTATAACTTGACATTCTGAGTTCATTTCATGAAACCTGCGCTTCCCCTATAAGAGTTCGACGTAACTTGATAGGAAAACGTGTTTTCGTGAAGAAATCATGACAAACTAACACAAAATGAAGTTTTCATTATAACTTGACATTCTGAGTTCATTTCATGAAACCTGCGCTTCCCCTATAAGAGTTCAACCTACCATTATAGGAAAACGTGTTTTCGTGAAGAAATCATGACAAACTAACACAAAATGAAGATTTCATAATAACTTGACATTCTGAGTTCATTTCATGAAACCTGCGCTTCCCCTATAAGAGTTCGACGTAACTTGACAGGAAAACGTGTTTTCGTGAAGAAATCATGACAAACTAACACAAAATGAAGTTTTCATTATAACTTGACATTCTGAGTTCATTTCATGAAACCTGCGCTTCCCCTATAAGAGTTCGACGTAACTTGATAGGAAAACGTGTTTTCGTGAAGAAATCATGACAAACTAACACAAAATGAAGTTTTCATTATAACTTGACATTCTGAGTTCATTTCATGAAACCTGCGCTTCCCCTATAAGAGTTCAACCTACCATTATAGGAAAACGTGTTTTCGTGAAGAAATCATGACAAACTAACACAAAATGAAGATTTCATTATAACTTGACATTCTGAGTTCATTTCATGAAACCTGCGCTTCCCCTATAAGAGTTCGACGTAACTTGATAGGAAAACGTGTTTTCATGAAGAAATCATGACAAACTAACACAAAATGAAGTTTTCATTATAACTTGACATTCTGAGTTCATTTCATGAAACCTGCGCTTCCCCTATAAAAGTTCAACCTACCATTATAGGAAAACGTGTTTTCGTGAAGAAATCATGACAAACTAACACAAAATGAAGATTTCATTATAACTTGACATTCTGAGTTCATTTCATGAAACCTGCGCTTCCCCTATAAGAGTTCGACGTAACTTGACAGGAAAACGTGTTTTCGTGAAGAAATCATGACAAACTAACACAAAATGAAGATTTCATTATAACTTGACATTCTGAGTTCATTTCATGAAACCTGCGCTTCCCCTATAAGAGTTCGACGTAACTTTATAGGAAAACGTGTTTTCGTGAAGAAATCATGACGAACTAACACAAAATGAAGATTTCATTATAAGTTGACATTCTGAGTTCATTTCATGAAACCTGCGCTTCCTCTATAAGAGTTCGACGTAACTTAATAGGAAAACGTGTTTTCGTGAAGAAATCATGACGAACTAACACAAAATGAAGTTTTCATTATAACTTGACATTCTGAGTTCATTTCATGAAACCTGCGCTTCCCCTATAAGAGTTCGACGTAACTTTATAGGAAAACGTGTTTTCGTGAAGAAATCATGACGAACTAACACAAAATGAAGATTTCATTATAACGACATTCTGAGTTCATTTCATGAAACCTGCGCTTCCCCTATAAGAGTTCGACGTAACTTTATAGGAAAACGTGTTTTCGTGAAGAAATCATGACAAACTAACACAAAATGAAGATTTCATTATAACTTGACATTCTGAGTTCATTTCATGAAACCTGCGCTTCCCCTGTAAGAGTTCGACGTAACTTGATAGGAAAACGTGTTTTCGTGAAGAAATCATGACAAACTAACACAAAATGAAGTTTTCATTATAACTTGACATTCTGAGTTCATTTCATGAAACCTGCGCTTCCCCTATAAGAGTTCGACGTAACTTGATAGGAAAACGTGTTTTCGTGAAGAAATCATGACAAACTAACACAAAATGATGATTTCATTATAACTTGACATTCTGAGTTCATTTCATGAAACCTGCGCTTCCCCTATAAGAGTTCAACCTACCATTATAGGAAAACGTGTTTTCGTGAAGAAATCATGACAAACTAACACAAAATGAAGATTTCATAATAACTTGACATTCTGAGTTCATTTCATGAAACCTGCGCTTCCCCTATAAGAGTTCGACGTAACTTGATAGGAAAACGTGTTTTCGTGAAGAAATCATGACAAACTAACACAAAATGAAGTTTTCATTATAACTTGACATTCTGAGTTCATTTCATGAAACCTGCGCTTCCCCTATAAGAGTTCGACGTAACTTGATAGGAAAACGTGTTTTCGTGAAGAAATCATGACAAACTAACACAAAATGAAGTTTTCATTATAACTTGACATTCTGAGTTCATTTCATGAAACCTGCGCTTCCCCTATAAGAGTTCAACCTACCATTATAGGAAAACGTGTTTTCGTGAAGAAATCATGACAAACTAACACAAAATGAAGATTTCATTATAACTTGACATTCTGAGTTCATTTCATGAAACCTGCGCTTCCCCTATAAGAGTTCGACGTAACTTGATAGGAAAACGTGTTTTCGTGAAGAAATCATGACAAACTAACACAAAATGAAGTTTTCATTATAACTTGACATTCTGAGTTCATTTCATGAAACCTGCGCTTCCCCTATAAAAGTTCAACCTACCATTATAGGAAAACGTGTTTTCGTGAAGAAATCATGACAAACTAACACAAAATGAAGATTTCATTATAACTTGACATTCTGAGTTCATTTCATGAAACCTGCGCTTCCCCTATAAGAGTTCGACGTAACTTGACAGGAAAACGTGTTTTCGTGAAGAAATCATGACAAACTAACACAAAATGAAGATTTCATTATAACTTGACATTCTGAGTTCATTTCATGAAACCTGCGCTTCCCCTATAAGAGTTCGACGTAACTTTATAGGAAAACGTGTTTTCGTGAAGAAATCATGACGAACTAACACAAAATGAAGATTTCATTATAAGTTGACATTCTGAGTTCATTTCATGAAACCTGCGCTTCCTCTATAAGAGTTCGACGTAACTTGATAGGAAAACGTGTTTTCGTGAAGAAATCATGACGAACTAACACAAAATGAAGTTTTCATTATAACTTGACATTCTGAGTTCATTTCATGAAACCTGCGCTTCCCCTATAAGAGTTCGACGTAACTTTATAGGAAAACGTGTTTTCGTGAAGAAATCATGACAAACTAACACAAAATGAAGTTTTCATTATAACTTGACATTCTGAGTTCATTTCATGAAACCTGCGCTTCCCCTATAAGAGTTCGACGTAACTTGATAGGAAAACGTGTTTTCGTGAAGAAATCATGACAAACTAACACAAAATGAAGTTTTCATTATAACTTGACATTCTGAGTTCATTTCATGAAACCTGCGCTTCCCCTATAAGAGTTCAACCTACCATTATAGGAAAACGTGTTTTCGTGAAGAAATCATGACAAACTAACACAAAATGAAGATTTCATTATAACTTGACATTCTGAGTTCATTTCATGAAACCTGCGCTTCCCCTATAAGAGTTCGACGTAACTTGATAGGAAAACGTGTTTTCGTGAAGAAATCATGACAAACTAACACAAAATGAAGTTTTCATTATAACTTGACATTCTGAGTTCATTTCATGAAACCTGCGCTTCCCCTATAAAAGTTCAACCTACCATTATAGGAAAACGTGTTTTCGTGAAGAAATCATGACAAACTAACACAAAATGAAGATTTCATTATAACTTGACATTCTGAGTTCATTTCATGAAACCTGCGCTTCCCCTATAAGAGTTCGACGTAACTTGACAGGAAAACGTGTTTTCGTGAAGAAATCATGACAAACTAACACAAAATGAAGATTTCATTATAACTTGACATTCTGAGTTCATTTCATGAAACCTGCGCTTCCCCTATAAGAGTTCGACGTAACTTTATAGGAAAACGTGTTTTCGTGAAGAAATCATGACGAACTAACACAAAATGAAGATTTCATTATAACTTGACATTCTGAGTTCATTTCATGAAACCTGCGCTTCCTCTATAAGAGTTCGACGTAACTTGATAGGAAAACGTGTTTTCGTGAAGAAATCATGACAAACTAACACAAAATGAAGTTTTCATTATAACTTGACATTCTGAGTTCATTTCATGAAACCTGCGCTTCCCCTATAAGAGTTCAACCTACCATTATAGGAAAACGTGTTTTCGTGAAGAAATCATGACAAACTAACACAAAATGAAGATTTCATAATAACTTGACATTCTGAGTTCATTTCATGAAACCTGCGCTTCCCCTATAAGAGTTCGACGTAACTTGACAGGAAAACGTGTTTTCGTGAAGAAATCATGACAAACTAACACAAAATGAAGTTTTCATTATAACTTGACATTCTGAGTTCATTTCATGAAACCTGCGCTTCCCCTATAAGAGTTCGACGTAACTTGATAGGAAAACGTGTTTTCGTGAAGAAATCATGACAAACTAACACAAAATGAAGTTTTCATTATAACTTGACATTCTGAGTTCATTTCATGAAACCTGCGCTTCCCCTATAAGAGTTCAACCTACCATTATAGGAAAACGTGTTTTCGTGAAGAAATCATGACAAACTAACACAAAATGAAGATTTCATTATAACTTGACATTCTGAGTTCATTTCATGAAACCTGCGCTTCCCCTATAAGAGTTCGACGTAACTTGATAGGAAAACGTGTTTTCGTGAAGAAATCATGACAAACTAACACAAAATGAAGTTTTCATTATAACTTGACATTCTGAGTTCATTTCATGAAACCTGCGCTTCCCCTATAAAAGTTCAACCTACCATTATAGGAAAACGTGTTTTCGTGAAGAAATCATGACAAACTAACACAAAATGAAGATTTCATAATAACTTGACATTCTGAGTTCATTTCATGAAACCTGCGCTTCCCCTATAAGAGTTCAACCTACCATTATAGGAAAACGTGTTTTCGTGAAGAAATCATGACAAACTAACACAAAATGAAGTTTTCATTATAACTTGACATTCTGAGTTCATTTCATGAAACCTGCGCTTCCCCTATAAGAGTTCGACGTAACTTGATAGGAAAACGTGTTTTCGTGAAGAAATCATGACAAACTAACACAAAATGAAGTTTTCATTATAACTTGACATTCTGAGTTCATTTCATGAAACCTGCGCTTCCCCTATAAGAGTTCAACCTACCATTATAGGAAAACGTGTTTTCGTGAAGAAATCATGACAAACTAACACAAAATGAAGATTTCATTATAACTTGACATTCTGAGTTCATTTCATGAAACCTGCGCTTCCCCTATAAGAGTTCGACGTAACTTGATAGGAAAACGTGTTTTCGTGAAGAAATCATGACAAACTAACACAAAATGAAGTTTTCATTATAACTTGACATTCTGAGTTCATTTCATGAAACCTGCGCTTCCCCTATAAAAGTTCAACCTACCATTATAGGAAAACGTGTTTTCGTGAAGAAATCATGACAAACTAACACAAAATGAAGATTTCATTATAACTTGACATTCTGAGTTCATTTCATGAAACCTGCGCTTCCCCTATAAGAGTTCGACGTAACTTGACAGGAAAACGTGTTTTCGTGAAGAAATCATGACAAACTAACACAAAATGAAGTTTTCATTATAACTTGACATTCTGAGTTCATTTCATGAAACCTGCGCTTCCCCTATAAGAGTTCGACGTAACTTGATAGGAAAACGTGTTTTCGTGAAGAAATCATGACAAACTAACACAAAATGAAGTTTTCATTATAACTTGACATTCTGAGTTCATTTCATGAAACCTGCGCTTCCCCTATAAGAGTTCAACCTACCATTATAGGAAAACGTGTTTTCGTGAAGAAATCATGACAAACTAACACAAAATGAAGATTTCATTATAACTTGACATTCTGAGTTCATTTCATGAAACCTGCGCTTCCCCTGTAAGAGTTCGACGTAACTTGATAGGAAAACGTGTTTTCGTGAAGAAATCATGACAAACTAACACAAAATGAAGTTTTCATTATAACTTGACATTCTGAGTTCATTTCATGAAACCTGCGCTTCCCCTATAAGAGTTCGACGTAACTTGATAGGAAAACGTGTTTTCGTGAAGAAATCATGACAAACTAACACAAAATGATGATTTCATTATAACTTGACATTCTGAGTTCATTTCATGAAACCTGCGCTTCCCCTATAAGAGTTCGACGTAACTTGATAGGAAAACGTGTTTTCGTGAAGAAATCATGACAAACTAACACAAAATGAAGTTTTCATTATAACTTGACATTCTGAGTTCATTTCATGAAACCTGCGCTTCCCCTATAAAAGTTCAACCTACCATTATAGGAAAACGTGTTTTCGTGAAGAAATCATGACAAACTAACACAAAATGAAGATTTCATTATAACTTGACATTCTGAGTTCATTTCATGAAACCTGCGCTTCCCCTATAAGAGTTCGACGTAACTTGATAGGAAAACGTGTTTTCGTGAAGAAATCATGACAAACTAACACAAAATGAAGTTTTCATTATAACTTGACATTCTGAGTTCATTTCATGAAACCTGCGCTTCCCCTATAAGAGTTCAACCTACCATTATAGGAAAACGTGTTTTCGTGAAGAAATCATGACAAACTAACACAAAATGAAGTTTTCATTATAACTTGACATTCTGAGTTCATTTCATGAAACCTGCGCTTCCCCTATAAGAGTTCGACGTAACTTTATAGGAAAACGTGTTTTCGTGAAGAAATCATGACAAACTAACACACAATGAAGATTTCATTATAACGTGACATTCTGAGTTCATTTCATGAAATCTGCGCTTCCCCTATAAGAGTTCAACCTACCATTATAGGAAAACGTGTTTTCGTGAAGAAATCATGACAAACTAACACAAAATGAAGATTTCATTATAACTTGACATTCTGAGTTCATTTCATGAAACCTGCGCTTCCCCTATAAGAGTTCGACGTAACTTGATAGGAAAACGTGTTTTCGTGAAGAAATCATGACAAACTAACACAAAATGAAGATTTCATTATAACTTGACATTCTGAGTTCATTTCATGAAACCTGCGCTTCCCCTATAAGAGTTCAACCTACCATTATAGGAAAACGTGTTTTCGTGAAGAAATCATGACAAACTAACACAAAATGAAGATTTCATTATAACTTGACATTCTGAGTTCATTTCATGAAACCTGCGCTTCCCCTATAAGAGTTCAACCTACCATTATAGGAAAACGTGTTTTCGTGAAGAAATCATGACAAACTAACACAAAATGAAGATTTCATTATAACTTGACATTCTGAGTTCATTTCATGAAACCTGCGCTTCCCCTGTAAGAGTTCGACGTAACTTGATAGGAAAACGTGTTTTCGTGAAGAAATCATGACAAACTAACACAAAATGAAGTTTTCATTATAACTTGACATTCTGAGTTCATTTCATGAAACCTGCGCTTCCCCTATAAGAGTTCGACGTACCTTGATAGGAAAACGTGTTTTCGTGAAGAAATCATGACAAACTAACACAAAATGATGATTTCATTATAACTTGACATTCTGAGTTCATTTCATGAAACCTGCGCTTCCCCTATAAGAGTTCGACGTAACTTGATAGGAAAACGTGTTTTCGTGAAGAAATCATGACAAACTAACACAAAATGAAGTTTTCATTATAACTTGACATTCTGAGTTCATTTCATGAAACCTGCGCTTCCCCTATAAAAGTTCAACCTACCATTATAGGAAAACGTGTTTTCGTGAAGAAATCATGACAAACTAACACAAAATGAAGATTTCATTATAACTTGACATTCTGAGTTCATTTCATGAAACCTGCGCTTCCCCTATAAGAGTTCGACGTAACTTGATAGGAAAACGTGTTTTCGTGAAGAAATCATGACAAACTAACACAAAATGAAGTTTTCATTATAACTTGACATTCTGAGTTCATTTCATGAAACCTGCGCTTCCCCTATAAGAGTTCAACCTACCATTATAGGAAAACGTGTTTTCGTGAAGAAATCATGACAAACTAACACAAAATGAAGTTTTCATTATAACTTGACATTCTGAGTTCATTTCATGAAACCTGCGCTTCCCCTATAAGAGTTCGACGTAACTTTATAGGAAAACGTGTTTTCGTGAAGAAATCATGACAAACTAACACAAAATGAAGATTTCATTATAACGTGACATTCTGAGTTCATTTCATGAAATCTGCGCTTCCCCTATAAGAGTTCAACCTACCATTATAGGAAAACGTGTTTTCGTGAAGAAATCATGACAAACTAACACAAAATGAAGATTTCATTATAACTTGACATTCTGAGTTCATTTCATGAAACCTGCGCTTCCCCTATAAGAGTTCGACGTAACTTGATAGGAAAACGTGTTTTCGTGAAGAAATCATGACAAACTAACACAAAATGAAGTTTTCATTATAACTTGACATTCTGAGTTCATTTCATGAAACCTGCGCTTCCCCTATAAGAGTTCGACGTAACTTGATAGGAAAACGTGTTTTCGTGAAGAAATCATGACAAACTAACACAAAATGAAGTTTTCATTATAACTTGACATTCTGAGTTCATTTCATGAAACCTGCGCTTCCCCTATAAGAGTTCAACCTACCATTATAGGAAAACGTGTTTTCGTGAAGAAATCATGACAAACTAACACAAAATGAAGATTTCATTATAACTTGACATTCTGAGTTCATTTCATGAAACCTGCGCTTCCCCTATAAGAGTTCGACGTAACTTGATAGGAAAACGTGTTTTCGTGAAGAAATCATGACAAACTAACACAAAATGAAGTTTTCATTATAACTTGACATTCTGAGTTCATTTCATGAAACCTGCGCTTCCCCTATAAAAGTTCAACCTACCATTATAGGAAAACGTGTTGTCGTGAAGAAATCATGACAAACTAACACAAAATGAAGATTTCATTATAACTTGACATTCTGAGTTCATTTCATGAAACCTGCGCTTCCCCTATAAGAGTTCGACGTAACTTGACAGGAAAACGTGTTTTCGTGAAGAAATCATGACAAACTAACACAAAATGAAGATTTCATTATAACTTGACATTCTGAGTTCATTTCATGAAACCTGCGCTTCCCCTATAAGAGTTCGACGTAACTTTATAGGAAAACGTGTTTTCGTGAAGAAATCATGACGAACTAACACAAAATGAAGATTTCATTATAACTTGACATTCTGAGTTCATTTCATGAAACCTGCGCTTCCTCTATAAGAGTTCGACGTAACTTGATAGGAAAACGTGTTTTCGTGAAGAAATCATGACAAACTAACACAAAATGAAGTTTTCATTATAACTTGACATTCTGAGTTCATTTCATGAAACCTGCGCTTCCCCTATAAGAGTTCAACCTACCATTATAGGAAAACGTGTTTTCGTGAAGAAATCATGACAAACTAACACAAAATGAAGATTTCATAATAACTTGACATTCTGAGTTCATTTCATGAAACCTGCGCTTCCCCTATAAGAGTTCGACGTAACTTGACAGGAAAACGTGTTTTCGTGAAGAAATCATGACAAACTAACACAAAATGAAGTTTTCATTATAACTTGACATTCTGAGTTCATTTCATGAAACCTGCGCTTCCCCTATAAGAGTTCGACGTAACTTGATAGGAAAACGTGTTTTCGTGAAGAAATCATGACAAACTAACACAAAATGAAGTTTTCATTATAACTTGACATTCTGAGTTCATTTCATGAAACCTGCGCTTCCCCTATAAGAGTTCAACCTACCATTATAGGAAAACGTGTTTTCGTGAAGAAATCATGACAAACTAACACAAAATGAAGATTTCATTATAACTTGACATTCTGAGTTCATTTCATGAAACCTGCGCTTCCCCTATAAGAGTTCGACGTAACTTGATAGGAAAACGTGTTTTCGTGAAGAAATCATGACAAACTAACACAAAATGAAGTTTTCATTATAACTTGACATTCTGAGTTCATTTCATGAAACCTGCGCTTCCCCTATAAAAGTTCAACCTACCATTATAGGAAAACGTGTTTTCGTGAAGAAATCATGACAAACTAACACAAAATGAAGATTTCATAATAACTTGACATTCTGAGTTCATTTCATGAAACCTGCGCTTCCCCTATAAGAGTTCAACCTACCATTATAGGAAAACGTGTTTTCGTGAAGAAATCATGACAAACTAACACAAAATGAAGTTTTCATTATAACTTGACATTCTGAGTTCATTTCATGAAACCTGCGCTTCCCCTATAAGAGTTCGACGTAACTTGATAGGAAAACGTGTTTTCGTGAAGAAATCATGACAAACTAACACAAAATGAAGTTTTCATTATAACTTGACATTCTGAGTTCATTTCATGAAACCTGCGCTTCCCCTATAAGAGTTCAACCTACCATTATAGGAAAACGTGTTTTCGTGAAGAAATCATGACAAACTAACACAAAATGAAGATTTCATTATAACTTGACATTCTGAGTTCATTTCATGAAACCTGCGCTTCCCCTATAAGAGTTCGACGTAACTTGATAGGAAAACGTGTTTTCGTGAAGAAATCATGACAAACTAACACAAAATGAAGTTTTCATTATAACTTGACATTCTGAGTTCATTTCATGAAACCTGCGCTTCCCCTATAAAAGTTCAACCTACCATTATAGGAAAACGTGTTTTCGTGAAGAAATCATGACAAACTAACACAAAATGAAGATTTCATTATAACTTGACATTCTGAGTTCATTTCATGAAACCTGCGCTTCCCCTATAAGAGTTCGACGTAACTTGACAGGAAAACGTGTTTTCGTGAAGAAATCATGACAAACTAACACAAAATGAAGTTTTCATTATAACTTGACATTCTGAGTTCATTTCATGAAACCTGCGCTTCCCCTATAAGAGTTCGACGTAACTTGATAGGAAAACGTGTTTTCGTGAAGAAATCATGACAAACTAACACAAAATGAAGTTTTCATTATAACTTGACATTCTGAGTTCATTTCATGAAACCTGCGCTTCCCCTATAAGAGTTCAACCTACCATTATAGGAAAACGTGTTTTCGTGAAGAAATCATGACAAACTAACACAAAATGAAGATTTCATTATAACTTGACATTCTGAGTTCATTTCATGAAACCTGCGCTTCCCCTGTAAGAGTTCGACGTAACTTGATAGGAAAACGTGTTTTCGTGAAGAAATCATGACAAACTAACACAAAATGAAGTTTTCATTATAACTTGACATTCTGAGTTCATTTCATGAAACCTGCGCTTCCCCTATAAGAGTTCGACGTAACTTGATAGGAAAACGTGTTTTCGTGAAGAAATCATGACAAACTAACACAAAATGATGATTTCATTATAACTTGACATTCTGAGTTCATTTCATGAAACCTGCGCTTCCCCTATAAGAGTTCGACGTAACTTGATAGGAAAACGTGTTTTCGTGAAGAAATCATGACAAACTAACACAAAATGAAGTTTTCATTATAACTTGACATTCTGAGTTCATTTCATGAAACCTGCGCTTCCCCTATAAAAGTTCAACCTACCATTATAGGAAAACGTGTTTTCGTGAAGAAATCATGACAAACTAACACAAAATGAAGATTTCATTATAACTTGACATTCTGAGTTCATTTCATGAAACCTGCGCTTCCCCTATAAGAGTTCGACGTAACTTGACAGGAAAACGTGTTTTCGTGAAGAAATCATGACAAACTAACACAAAATGAAGTTTTCATTATAACTTGACATTCTGAGTTCATTTCATGAAACCTGCGCTTCCCCTATAAGAGTTCAACCTACCATTATAGGAAAACGTGTTTTCGTGAAGAAATCATGACAAACTAACACAAAATGAAGTTTTCATTATAACTTGACATTCTGAGTTCATTTCATGAAACCTGCGCTTCCCCTATAAGAGTTCGACGTAACTTTATAGGAAAACGTGTTTTCGTGAAGAAATCATGACAAACTAACACAAAATGAAGATTTCATTATAACGTGACATTCTGAGTTCATTTCATGAAATCTGCGCTTCCCCTATAAGAGTTCAACCTACCATTATAGGAAAACGTGTTTTCGTGAAGAAATCATGACAAACTAACACAAAATGAAGATTTCATTATAACTTGACATTCTGAGTTCATTTCATGAAACCTGCGCTTCCCCTATAAGAGTTCGACGTAACTTGATAGGAAAACGTGTTTTCGTGAAGAAATCATGACAAACTAACACAAAATGAAGATTTCATTATAACTTGACATTCTGAGTTCATTTCATGAAACCTGCGCTTCCCCTATAAGAGTTCAACCTACCATTATAGGAAAACGTGTTTTCGTGAAGAAATCATGACAAACTAACACAAAATGAAGATTTCATTATAACTTGACATTCTGAGTTCATTTCATGAAACCTGCGCTTCCCCTATAAGAGTTCAACCTACCATTATAGGAAAACGTGTTTTCGTGAAGAAATCATGACAAACTAACACAAAATGAAGATTTCATTATAACTTGACATTCTGAGTTCATTTCATGAAACCTGCGCTTCCCCTATAAGAGTTCAACCTACCATTATAGGAAAACGTGTTTTCGTGAAGAAATCATGACAAACTAACACAAAATGAAGTTTTCATTATAACTTGACATTCTGAGTTCATTTCATGAAACCTGCGCTTCCCCTATAAGAGTTCAACCTACCATTATAGGAAAACGTGTTTTCGTGAAGAAATTATGACAAACTAACACAAAATGAAGATTTCATAATAACTTGACATTCTGAGTTCATTTCATGAAACCTGCGCTTCCCCTATAAGAGTTCGACGTAACTTGACAGGAAAACGTGTTTTCGTGAAGAAATCATGACAAACTAACACAAAATGAAGTTTTCATTATAACTTGACATTCTGAGTTCATTTCATGAAACCTGCGCTTCCCCTATAAGAGTTCGACGTAACTTGAAAGGAAAACGTGTTTTCGTGAAGAAATCATGACAAACTAACACAAAATGAAGTTTTCATTATAACTTGACATTCTGAGTTCATTTCATGAAACCTGCGCTTCCCCTATAAGAGTTCAACCTACCATTATAGGAAAACGTGTTTTCGTGAAGAAATCATGACAAACTAACACAAAATGAAGATTTCATTATAACTTGACATTCTGAGTTCATTTCATGAAACCTGCGCTTCCCCTATAAGAGTTCGACGTAACTTGACAGGAAAACGTGTTTTCGTGAAGAAATCATGACAAACTAACACAAAATGAAGTTTTCATTATAACTTGACATTCTGAGTTCATTTCATGAAACCTGCGCTTCCCCTATAAGAGTTCGACGTAACTTGACAGGAAAACGTGTTTTCGTGAAGAAATCATGACAAACTAACACAAAATGAAGTTTTCATTATAACTTGACATTCTGAGTTCATTTCATGAAACCTGCGCTTCCCCTATAAGAGTTCGACGTAACTTGATAGGAAAACGTGTTTTCGTGAAGAAATCATGACAAACTAACACAAAATGAAGTTTTCATTATAACTTGACATTCTGAGTTCATTTCATGAAACCTGCGCTTCCCCTATAAGAGTTCAACCTACCATTATAGGAAAACGTGTTTTCGTGAAGAAATCATGACAAACTAACACAAAATGAAGATTTCATAATAACTTGACATTCTGAGTTCATTTCATGAAACCTGCGCTTCCCCTATAAGAGTTCGACGTAACTTGACAGGAAAACGTGTTTTCGTGAAGAAATCATGACAAACTAACACATAATGAAGTTTTCATTATAACTTGACATTCTGAGTTCATTTCATGAAACCTGCGCTTCCCCTATAAGAGTTCGACGTAACTTGATAGGAAAACGTGTTTTCGTGAAGAAATCATGACAAACTAACACAAAATGAAGTTTTCATTATAACTTGACATTCTGAGTTCATTTCATGAAACCTGCGCTTCCCCTATAAGAGTTCAACCTACCATTATAGGAAAACGTGTTTTCGTGAAGAAATCATGACAAACTAACACAAAATGAAGATTTCATTATAACTTGACATTCTGAGTTCATTTCATGAAACCTGCGCTTCCCCTGTAAGAGTTCGACGTAACTTGATAGGAAAACGTGTTTTCGTGAAGAAATCATGACAAACTAACACAAAATGAAGTTTTCATTATAACTTGACATTCTGAGTTCATTTCATGAAACCTGCGCTTCCCCTATAAGAGTTCGACGTAACTTGATAGGAAAACGTGTTTTCGTGAAGAAATCATGACAAACTAACACAAAATGATGATTTCATTATAACTTGACATTCTGAGTTCATTTCATGAAACCTGCGCTTCCCCTATAAGAGTTCGACGTAACTTGACAGGAAAACGTGTTTTCGTGAAGAAATCATGACAAACTAACACAAAATGATGATTTCATTATAACTTGACATTCTGAGTTCATTTCATGAAACCTGCGCTTCCCCTATAAGAGTTCGACGTAACTTGATAGGAAAACGTGTTTTCGTGAAGAAATCATGACAAACTAACACAAAATGAAGATTTCATTATAACTTGACATTCTGAGTTCATTTCATGAAACCTGCGCTTCCCCTATAAGAGTTCGACGTAACTTGATAGGAAAACGTGTTTTCGTGAAGAAATCATGACAAACTAACACAAAATGAAGTTTTCATGATAACTTGACATTCTGAGTTCATTTCATGAAACCTGCGCTTCCCCTATAAGAGTAAAACCTACCATTATAGGAAAACGTGTTTTCGTGAAGAAATCATGACAAACTAACACAAAATGAAGTTTTCATTATAACTTGACATTCTGAGTTCATTTCATGAAACCTGCGCTTCCCCTATAAGAGTTCGACGTAACTTTATAGGAAAACGTGTTTTCGTGAAGAAATCATGACAAACTAACACAAAATGAAGTTTTCATTATAACTTGACATTCTGAGTTCATTTCATGAAACCTGCGCTTCCCCTATAAGAGTTCGACGTAACTTTATAGGAAAACGTGTTTTCGTGAAGAAATCATGACAAACTAACACAAAATGAAGATTTCATTATAACTTGACATTCTGAGTTCATTTCATGAAATCTGCGCTTCCCCTATAAGAGTTCGACGTAACTTGATAGGAAAACGTGTTTTCGTGAAGAAATCATGACAAACTAACACAAAATGAAGTTTTCATTATAACTTGACATTCTGAGTTCATTTCATGAAACCTGCGCTTCCCCTATAAGAGTTCGACGTAACTTGATAGGAAAACGTGTTTTCGTGAAGAAATCATGACAAACTAACACAAAATGAAGATTTCATTATAACTTGACATTCTGAGTTCATTTCATGAAACCTGCGCTTCCCCTATAAGAGTTCAACCTACCATTATAGGAAAACGTGTTTTCGTGAAGAAATCATGACAAACTAACACAAAATGAAGTTTTCATTATAACTTGACATTCTGAGTTCATTTCATGAAACCTGCGCTTCCCCTGTAAGAGTTCGACGTAACTTGATAGGAAAACGTGTTTTCGTGAAGAAATCATGACAAACTAACACAAAATGAAGATTTCATTATAACTTGACATTCTGAGTTCATTTCATGAAACCTGCGCTTCCTCTATAAGAGTTCGACGTAACTTGATAGGAAAACGTGTTTTCGTGAAGAAATCATGACAAACTAACACAAAATGAAGATTTCATTATAACTTGACATTCTGAGTTCATTTCATGAAACCTGCGCTTCCCCTGTAAGAGTTCGACGTAACTTGATAGGAAAACGTGTTTTCGTGAAGAAATCATGACAAACTAACACAAAATGAAGTTTTCATTATAACTTGACATTCTGAGTTCATTTCATGAAACCTGCGCTTCCCCTATAAGAGTTCGACGTAACTTGATAGGAAAACGTGTTTTCGTGAAGAAATCATGACAAACTAACACAAAATGAAGTTTTCATTATAACTTGACATTCTGAGTTCATTTCATGAAACCTGCGCTTCCCCTATAAGAGTTCGACGTAACTTGATAGGAAAACGTGTTTTCGTGAAGAAATCATGACAAACTAACACAAAATGAAGTTTTCATTATAACTTGACATTCTGAGTTCATTTCATGAAACCTGCGCTTCCCCTATAAGAGTTCGACGTAACTTGATAGGAAAACGTGTTTTCGTGAAGAAATCATGACAAACTAACACAAAATGAAGTTTTCATTATAACTTGACATTCTGAGTTCATTTCATGAAACCTGCGCTTCCCCTATAAGAGTTCGACGTAACTTGATAGGAAAACGTGTTTTCGTGAAGAAATCATGACAAACTAACACAAAATGAAGTTTTCATTATAACTTGACATTCTGAGTTCATTTCATGAAACCTGCGCTTCCCCTATAAGAGTTCAACCTACCATTATAGGAAAACGTGTTTTCGTGAAGAAATCATGACAAACTAACACAAAATGAAGATTTCATTATAACTTGACATTCTGAGTTCATTTCATGAAACCTGCGCTTCCCCTATAAGAGTTCGACGTAACTTGATAGGAAAACGTGTTTTCGTGAAGAAATCATGACAAACTAACACAAAATGAAGTTTTCATTATAACTTGACATTCTGAGTTCATTTCATGAAACCTGCGCTTCCCCTATAAAAGTTCAACCTACCATTATAGGAAAACGTGTTTTCGTGAAGAAATCATGACAAACTAACACAAAATGAAGATTTCATTATAACTTGACATTCTGAGTTCATTTCATGAAACCTGCGCTTCCCCTATAAGAGTTCGACGTAACTTGACAGGAAAACGTGTTTTCGTGAAGAAATCATGACAAACTAACACAAAATGAAGTTTTCATTATAACTTGACATTCTGAGTTCATTTCATGAAACCTGCGCTTCCCCTATAAGAGTTCGACGTAACTTGATAGGAAAACGTGTTTTCGTGAAGAAATCATGACAAACTAACACAAAATGAAGTTTTCATTATAACTTGACATTCTGAGTTCATTTCATGAAACCTGCGCTTCCCCTATAAGAGTTCAACCTACCATTATAGGAAAACGTGTTTTCGTGAAGAAATCATGACAAACTAACACAAAATGAAGATTTCATTATAACTTGACATTCTGAGTTCATTTCATGAAACCTGCGCTTCCCCTGTAAGAGTTCGACGTAACTTGATAGGAAAACGTGTTTTCGTGAAGAAATCATGACAAACTAACACAAAATGAAGTTTTCATTATAACTTGACATTCTGAGTTCATTTCATGAAACCTGCGCTTCCCCTATAAGAGTTCGACGTAACTTGATAGGAAAACGTGTTTTCGTGAAGAAATCATGACAAACTAACACAAAATGATGATTTCATTATAACTTGACATTCTGAGTTCATTTCATGAAACCTGCGCTTCCCCTATAAGAGTTCGACGTAACTTGATAGGAAAACGTGTTTTCGTGAAGAAATCATGACAAACTAACACAAAATGAAGTTTTCATTATAACTTGACATTCTGAGTTCATTTCATGAAACCTGCGCTTCCCCTATAAAAGTTCAACCTACCATTATAGGAAAACGTGTTTTCGTGAAGAAATCATGACAAACTAACACAAAATGAAGATTTCATTATAACTTGACATTCTGAGTTCATTTCATGAAACCTGCGCTTCCCCTATAAGAGTTCGACGTAACTTGATAGGAAAACGTGTTTTCGTGAAGAAATCATGACAAACTAACACAAAATGAAGTTTTCATTATAACTTGACATTCTGAGTTCATTTCATGAAACCTGCGCTTCCCCTATAAAAGTTCAACCTACCATTATAGGAAAACGTGTTTTCGTGAAGAAATCATGACAAACTAACACAAAATGAAGATTTCATTATAACTTGACATTCTGAGTTCATTTCATGAAACCTGCGCTTCCCCTATAAGAGTTCGACGTAACTTGATAGGAAAACGTGTTTTCGTGAAGAAATCATGACAAACTAACACAAAATGAAGTTTTCATTATAACTTGACATTCTGAGTTCATTTCATGAAACCTGCGCTTCCCCTATAAGAGTTCAACCTACCATTATAGGAAAACGTGTTTTCGTGAAGAAATCATGACAAACTAACACAAAATGAAGTTTTCATTATAACTTGACATTCTGAGTTCATTTCATGAAACCTGCGCTTCCCCTATAAGAGTTCGACGTAACTTTATAGGAAAACGTGTTTTCGTGAAGAAATCATGACAAACTAACACAAAATGAAGATTTCATTATAACGTGACATTCTGAGTTCATTTCATGAAATCTGCGCTTCCCCTATAAGAGTTCAACCTACCATTATAGGAAAACGTGTTTTCGTGAAGAAATCATGACAAACTAACACAAAATGAAGATTTCATTATAACTTGACATTCTGAGTTCATTTCATGAAACCTGCGCTTCCCCTATAAGAGTTCGACGTAACTTGATAGGAAAACGTGTTTTCGTGAAGAAATCATGACAAACTAACACAAAATGAAGATTTCATTATAACTTGACATTCTGAGTTCATTTCATGAAACCTGCGCTTCCCCTATAAGAGTTCAACCTACCATTATAGGAAAACGTGTTTTCGTGAAGAAATCATGACAAACTAACACAAAATGAAGATTTCATTATAACTTGACATTCTGAGTTCATTTCATGAAACCTGCGCTTCCCCTATAAGAGTTCAACCTACCATTATAGGAAAACGTGTTTTCGTGAAGAAATCATGACAAACTAACACAAAATGAAGATTTCATTATAACTTGACATTCTGAGTTCATTTCATGAAACCTGCGCTTCCCCTATAAGAGTTCAACCTACCATTATAGGAAAACGTGTTTTCGTGAAGAAATCATGACAAACTAACACAAAATGAAGATTTCATTATAACTTGACATTCTGAGTTCATTTCATGAAACCTGCGCTTCCCCTATAAGAGTTCGACGTAACTTGATAGGAAAACGTGTTTTCGTGAAGAAATCATGACAAACTAACACAAAATGAAGTTTTCATTATAACTTGACATTCTGAGTTCATTTCATGAAACCTGCGCTTCCCCTATAAGAGTTCAACCTACCATTATAGGAAAACGTGTTTTCGTGAAGAAATCATGACAAACTAACACAAAATGAAGTTTTCATTATAACTTGACATTCTGAGTTCATTTCATGAAACCTGCGCTTCCCCTATAAGAGTTCGACGTAACTTTATAGGAAAACGTGTTTTCGTGAAGAAATCATGACAAACTAACACAAAATGAAGATTTCATTATAACGTGACATTCTGAGTTCATTTCATGAAATCTGCGCTTCCCCTATAAGAGTTCAACCTACCATTATAGGAAAACGTGTTTTCGTGAAGAAATCATGACAAACTAACACAAAATGAAGATTTCATTATAACTTGACATTCTGAGTTCATTTCATGAAACCTGCGCTTCCCCTATAAGAGTTCGACGTAACTTGATAGGAAAACGTGTTTTCGTGAAGAAATCATGACAAACTAACACAAAATGAAGATTTCATTATAACTTGACATTCTGAGTTCATTTCATGAAACCTGCGCTTCCCCTATAAGAGTTCAACCTACCATTATAGGAAAACGTGTTTTCGTGAAGAAATCATGACAAACTAACACAAAATGAAGATTTCATTATAACTTGACATTCTGAGTTCATTTCATGAAACCTGCGCTTCCCCTATAAGAGTTCAACCTACCATTATAGGAAAACGTGTTTTCGTGAAGAAATCATGACAAACTAACACAAAATGAAGATTTCATTATAACTTGACATTCTGAGTTCATTTCATGAAACCTGCGCTTCCCCTATAAGAGTTCAACCTACCATTATAGGAAAACGTGTTTTCGTGAAGAAATCATGACAAACTAACACAAAATGAAGTTTTCATTATAACTTGACATTCTGAGTTCATTTCATGAAACCTGCGCTTCCCCTATAAGAGTTCAACCTACCATTATAGGAAAACGTGTTTTCGTGAAGAAATTATGACAAACTAACACAAAATGAAGATTTCATAATAACTTGACATTCTGAGTTCATTTCATGAAACCTGCGCTTCCCCTATAAGAGTTCGACGTAACTTGACAGGAAAACGTGTTTTCGTGAAGAAATCATGACAAACTAACACAAAATGAAGTTTTCATTATAACTTGACATTCTGAGTTCATTTCATGAAACCTGCGCTTCCCCTATAAGAGTTCGACGTAACTTGATAGGAAAACGTGTTTTCGTGAAGAAATCATGACAAACTAACACAAAATGAAGTTTTCATTATAACTTGACATTCTGAGTTCATTTCATGAAACCTGCGCTTCCCCTATAAGAGTTCAACCTACCATTATAGGAAAACGTGTTTTCGTGAAGAAATCATGACAAACTAACACAAAATGAAGATTTCATTATAACTTGACATTCTGAGTTCATTTCATGAAACCTGCGCTTCCCCTATAAGAGTTCGACGTAACTTGACAGGAAAACGTGTTTTCGTGAAGAAATCATGACAAACTAACACAAAATGAAGTTTTCATTATAACTTGACATTCTGAGTTCATTTCATGAAACCTGCGCTTCCCCTATAAGAGTTCGACGTAACTTGACAGGAAAACGTGTTTTCGTGAAGAAATCATGACAAACTAACACAAAATGAAGTTTTCATTATAACTTGACATTCTGAGTTCATTTCATGAAACCTGCGCTTCCCCTATAAGAGTTCGACGTAACTTGATAGGAAAACGTGTTTTCGTGAAGAAATCATGACAAACTAACACAAAATGAAGTTTTCATTATAACTTGACATTCTGAGTTCATTTCATGAAACCTGCGCTTCCCCTATAAGAGTTCAACCTACCATTATAGGAAAACGTGTTTTCGTGAAGAAATCATGACAAACTAACACAAAATGAAGATTTCATAATAACTTGACATTCTGAGTTCATTTCATGAAACCTGCGCTTCCCCTATAAGAGTTCAACCTACCATTATAGGAAAACGTGTTTTCGTGAAGAAATCATGACAAACTAACACAAAATGAAGATTTCATTATAACGACATTCTGAGTTCATTTCATGAAACCTGCGCTTCCCCTATAAGAGTTCAACCTACCATTATAGGAAAACGTGTTTTCGTGAAGAAATCATGACAAACTAACACAAAATGAAGATTTCATTATAACTTGACATTCTGAGTTCATTTCATGAAACCTGCGCTTCCCCTGTAAGAGTTCGACGTAACTTGATAGGAAAACGTGTTTTCGTGAAGAAATCATGACAAACTAACACAAAATGAAGTTTTCATTATAACTTGACATTCTGAGTTCATTTCATGAAACCTGCGCTTCCCCTATAAGAGTTCGACGTAACTTGATAGGAAAACGTGTTTTCGTGAAGAAATCATGACAAACTAACACAAAATGAAGTTTTCATTATAACTTGACATTCTGAGTTCATTTCATGAAACCTGCGCTTCCCCTATAAGAGTTCGACGTAACTTGATAGGAAAACGTGTTTTCGTGAAGAAATCATGACAAACTAACACAAAATGAAGTTTTCATTATAACTTGACATTCTGAGTTCATTTCATGAAACCTGCGCTTCCCCTATAAGAGTTCAACCTACCATTATAGGAAAACGTGTTTTCGTGAAGAAATCATGACAAACTAACACAAAATGAAGATTTCATTATAACTTGACATTCTGAGTTCATTTCATGAAACCTGCGCTTCCCCTATAAGAGTTCGACGTAACTTGATAGGAAAACGTGTTTTCGTGAAGAAATCATGACAAACTAACACAAAATGAAGTTTTCATTATAACTTGACATTCTGAGTTCATTTCATGAAACCTGCGCTTCCCCTATAAAAGTTCAACCTACCATTATAGGAAAACGTGTTTTCGTGAAGAAATCATGACAAACTAACACAAAATGAAGATTTCATTATAACTTGACATTCTGAGTTCATTTCATGAAACCTGCGCTTCCCCTATAAGAGTTCGACGTAACTTGATAGGAAAACGTGTTTTCGTGAAGAAATCATGACAAACTAACACAAAATGAAGATTTCATTATAACTTGACATTCTGAGTTCATTTCATGAAACCTGCGCTTCCCCTATAAAAGTTCAACCTACCATTATAGGAAAACGTGTTTTCGTGAAGAAATCATGACAAACTAACACAAAATGAAGTTTTCATTATAACTTGACATTCTGAGTTCATTTCATGAAACCTGCGCTTCCCCTATAAGAGTTCGACGTAACTTTATAGGAAAACGTGTTTTCGTGAAGAAATCATGACAAACTAACACAAAATGAAGATTTCATTATAACTTGACATTCTGAGTTCATTTCATGAAATCTGCGCTTCCCCTATAAGAGTTCAACCTACCATTATAGGAAAACGTGTTTTCGTGAAGAAATCATGACAAACTAACACAAAATGAAGATTTCATTATAACTTGACATTCTGAGTTCATTTCATGAAACCTGCGCTTCCCCTATAAGAGTTCGACGTAACTTGATAGGAAAACGTGTTTTCGTGAAGAAATCATGACAAACTAACACAAAATGAAGTTTTCATTATAACTTGACATTCTGAGTTCATTTCATGAAACCTGCGCTTCCCCTATAAGAGTTCAACCTACCATTATAGGAAAACGTGTTTTCGTGAAGAAATCATGACAAACTAACACAAAATGAAGATTTCATTATAACTTGACATTCTGAGTTCATTTCATGAAACCTGCGCTTCCCCTGTAAGAGTTCGACGTAACTTGATAGGAAAACGTGTTTTCGTGAAGAAATCATGACAAACTAACACAAAATGAAGTTTTCATTATAACTTGACATTCTGAGTTCATTTCATGAAACCTGCGCTTCCCCTATAAGAGTTCGACGTAACTTGATAGGAAAACGTGTTTTCGTGAAGAAATCATGACAAACTAACACAAAATGATGATTTCATTATAACTTGACATTCTGAGTTCATTTCATGAAACCTGCGCTTCCCCTATAAGAGTTCGACGTAACTTGATAGGAAAACGTGTTTTCGTGAAGAAATCATGACAAACTAACACAAAATGAAGTTTTCATTATAACTTGACATTCTGAGTTCATTTCATGAAACCTGCGCTTCCCCTATAAAAGTTCAACCTACCATTATAGGAAAACGTGTTTTCGTGAAGAAATCATGACAAACTAACACAAAATGAAGATTTCATTATAACTTGACATTCTGAGTTCATTTCATGAAACCTGCGCTTCCCCTATAAGAGTTCGACGTAACTTGATAGGAAAACGTGTTTTCGTGAAGAAATCATGACAAACTAACACAAAATGAAGTTTTCATTATAACTTGACATTCTGAGTTCATTTCATGAAACCTGCGCTTCCCCTATAAGAGTTCAACCTACCATTATAGGAAAACGTGTTTTCGTGAAGAAATCATGACAAACTAACACAAAATGAAGTTTTCATTATAACTTGACATTCTGAGTTCATTTCATGAAACCTGCGCTTCCCCTATAAGAGTTCGACGTAACTTTATAGGAAAACGTGTTTTCGTGAAGAAATCATGACAAACTAACACAAAATGAAGATTTCATTATAACTTGACATTCTGAGTTCATTTCATGAAACCTGCGCTTCCCCTATAAGAGTTCAACCTACCATTATAGGAAAACGTGTTTTCGTGAAGAAATCATGACAAACTAACACAAAATGAAGATTTCATTATAACTTGACATTCTGAGTTCATTTCATGAAACCTGCGCTTCCCCTATAAGAGTTCGACGTAACTTGATAGGAAAACGTGTTTTCGTGAAGAAATCATGACAAACTAACACAAAATGAAGATTTCATTATAACTTGACATTCTGAGTTCATTTCATGAAACCTGCGCTTCCCCTATAAGAGTTCAACCTACCATTATAGGAAAACGTGTTTTCGTGAAGAAATCATGACAAACTAACACAAAATGAAGATTTCATTATAACTTGACATTCTGAGTTCATTTCATGAAACCTGCGCTTCCCCTGTAAGAGTTCGACGTAACTTGATAGGAAAACGTGTTTTCGTGAAGAAATCATGACAAACTAACACAAAATGAAGTTTTCATTATAACTTGACATTCTGAGTTCATTTCATGAAACCTGCGCTTCCCCTATAAGAGTTCGACGTAACTTGATAGGAAAACGTGTTTTCGTGAAGAAATCATGACAAACTAACACAAAATGAAGATTTCATTATAACTTGACATTCTGAGTTCATTTCATGAAACCTGCGCTTCCTCTATAAGAGTTCGACGTAACTTGATAGGAAAACGTGTTTTCGTGAAGAAATCATGACAAACTAACACAAAATGAAGTTTTCATTATAACTTGACATTCTGAGTTCATTTCATGAAACCTGCGCTTCCCCTATAAGAGTTCAACCTACCATTATAGGAAAACGTGTTTTCGTGAAGAAATCATGACAAACTAACACAAAATGAAGATTTCATTATAACGACATTCTGAGTTCATTTCATGAAACCTGCGCTTCCCCTATAAGAGTTCAACCTACCATTATAGGAAAACGTGTTTTCGTGAAGAAATCATGACAAACTAACACAAAATGAAGATTTCATTATAACTTGACATTCTGAGTTCATTTCATGAAACCTGCGCTTCCCCTGTAAGAGTTCGACGTAACTTGATAGGAAAACGTGTTTTCGTGAAGAAATCATGACAAACTAACACAAAATGAAGTTTTCATTATAACTTGACATTCTGAGTTCATTTCATGAAACCTGCGCTTCCCCTATAAGAGTTCGACGTAACTTGATAGGAAAACGTGTTTTCGTGAAGAAATCATGACAAACTAACACAAAATGATGATTTCATTATAACTTGACATTCTGAGTTCATTTCATGAAACCTGCGCTTCCCCTATAAGAGTTCAACCTACCATTATAGGAAAACGTGTTTTCGTGAAGAAATCATGACAAACTAACACAAAATGAAGATTTCATTATAACTTGACATTCTGAGTTCATTTCATGAAACCTGCGCTTCCCCTATAAGAGTTCGACGTAACTTGATAGGAAAACGTGTTTTCGTGAAGAAATCATGACAAACTAACACAAAATGAAGATTTCATTATAACTTGACATTCTGAGTTCATTTCATGAAACCTGCGCTTCCCCTATAAGAGTTCAACCTACCATTATAGGAAAACGTGTTTTCGTGAAGAAATCATGACAAACTAACACAAAATGAAGATTTCATTATAACTTGACATTCTGAGTTCATTTCATGAAACCTGCGCTTCCCCTATAAGAGTTCAACCTACCATTATAGGAAAACGTGTTTTCGTGAAGAAATCATGACAAACTAACACAAAATGAAGATTTCATTATAACTTGACATTCTGAGTTCATTTCATGAAACCTGCGCTTCCCCTATAAGAGTTCAACCTACCATTATAGGAAAACGTGTTTTCGTGAAGAAATCATGACAAACTAACACAAAATGAAGTTTTCATTATAACTTGACATTCTGAGTTCATTTCATGAAACCTGCGCTTCCCCTATAAGAGTTCAACCTACCATTATAGGAAAACGTGTTTTCGTGAAGAAATTATGACAAACTAACACAAAATGAAGATTTCATAATAACTTGACATTCTGAGTTCATTTCATGAAACCTGCGCTTCCCCTATAAGAGTTCGACGTAACTTGACAGGAAAACGTGTTTTCGTGAAGAAATCATGACAAACTAACACAAAATGAAGTTTTCATTATAACTTGACATTCTGAGTTCATTTCATGAAACCTGCGCTTCCCCTATAAGAGTTCGACGTAACTTGATAGGAAAACGTGTTTTCGTGAAGAAATCATGACAAACTAACACAAAATGAAGTTTTCATTATAACTTGACATTCTGAGTTCATTTCATGAAACCTGCGCTTCCCCTATAAGAGTTCAACCTACCATTATAGGAAAACGTGTTTTCGTGAAGAAATCATGACAAACTAACACAAAATGAAGATTTCATTATAACTTGACATTCTGAGTTCATTTCATGAAACCTGCGCTTCCCCTATAAGAGTTCGACGTAACTTGACAGGAAAACGTGTTTTCGTGAAGAAATCATGACAAACTAACACAAAATGAAGTTTTCATTATAACTTGACATTCTGAGTTCATTTCATGAAACCTGCGCTTCCCCTATAAGAGTTCGACGTAACTTGACAGGAAAACGTGTTTTCGTGAAGAAATCATGACAAACTAACACAAAATGAAGTTTTCATTATAACTTGACATTCTGAGTTCATTTCATGAAACCTGCGCTTCCCCTATAAGAGTTCGACGTAACTTGATAGGAAAACGTGTTTTCGTGAAGAAATCATGACAAACTAACACAAAATGAAGTTTTCATTATAACTTGACATTCTGAGTTCATTTCATGAAACCTGCGCTTCCCCTATAAGAGTTCAACCTACCATTATAGGAAAACGTGTTTTCGTGAAGAAATCATGACAAACTAACACAAAATGAAGATTTCATAATAACTTGACATTCTGAGTTCATTTCATGAAACCTGCGCTTCCCCTATAAGAGTTCGACGTAACTTGACAGGAAAACGTGTTTTCGTGAAGAAATCATGACAAACTAACACATAATGAAGTTTTCATTATAACTTGACATTCTGAGTTCATTTCATGAAACCTGCGCTTCCCCTATAAGAGTTCGACGTAACTTGATAGGAAAACGTGTTTTCGTGAAGAAATCATGACAAACTAACACAAAATGAAGTTTTCATTATAACTTGACATTCTGAGTTCATTTCATGAAACCTGCGCTTCCCCTATAAGAGTTCAACCTACCATTATAGGAAAACGTGTTTTCGTGAAGAAATCATGACAAACTAACACAAAATGAAGATTTCATTATAACTTGACATTCTGAGTTCATTTCATGAAACCTGCGCTTCCCCTGTAAGAGTTCGACGTAACTTGATAGGAAAACGTGTTTTCGTGAAGAAATCATGACAAACTAACACAAAATGAAGTTTTCATTATAACTTGACATTCTGAGTTCATTTCATGAAACCTGCGCTTCCCCTATAAGAGTTCGACGTAACTTGATAGGAAAACGTGTTTTCGTGAAGAAATCATGACAAACTAACACAAAATGATGATTTCATTATAACTTGACATTCTGAGTTCATTTCATGAAACCTGCGCTTCCCCTATAAGAGTTCGACGTAACTTGACAGGAAAACGTGTTTTCGTGAAGAAATCATGACAAACTAACACAAAATGATGATTTCATTATAACTTGACATTCTGAGTTCATTTCATGAAACCTGCGCTTCCCCTATAAGAGTTCGACGTAACTTGATAGGAAAACGTGTTTTCGTGAAGAAATCATGACAAACTAACACAAAATGAAGATTTCATTATAACTTGACATTCTGAGTTCATTTCATGAAACCTGCGCTTCCCCTATAAGAGTTCGACGTAACTTGATAGGAAAACGTGTTTTCGTGAAGAAATCATGACAAACTAACACAAAATGAAGTTTTCATTATAACTTGACATTCTGAGTTCATTTCATGAAACCTGCGCTTCCCCTATAAGAGTTCAACCTACCATTATAGGAAAACGTGTTTTCGTGAAGAAATCATGACAAACTAACACAAAATGAAGTTTTCATTATAACTTGACATTCTGAGTTCATTTCATGAAACCTGCGCTTCCCCTATAAGAGTTCGACGTAACTTTATAGGAAAACGTGTTTTCGTGAAGAAATCATGACAAACTAACACAAAATGAAGTTTTCATTATAACTTGACATTCTGAGTTCATTTCATGAAACCTGCGCTTCCCCTATAAGAGTTCGACGTAACTTTATAGGAAAACGTGTTTTCGTGAAGAAATCATGACAAACTAACACAAAATGAAGATTTCATTATAACTTGACATTCTGAGTTCATTTCATGAAATCTGCGCTTCCCCTATAAGAGTTCGACGTAACTTGATAGGAAAACGTGTTTTCGTGAAGAAATCATGACAAACTAACACAAAATGAAGTTTTCATTATAACTTGACATTCTGAGTTCATTTCATGAAACCTGCGCTTCCCCTATAAGAGTTCGACGTAACTTGATAGGAAAACGTGTTTTCGTGAAGAAATCATGACAAACTAACACAAAATGAAGATTTCATTATAACTTGACATTCTGAGTTCATTTCATGAAACCTGCGCTTCCCCTATAAGAGTTCAACCTACCATTATAGGAAAACGTGTTTTCGTGAAGAAATCATGACAAACTAACACAAAATGAAGTTTTCATTATAACTTGACATTCTGAGTTCATTTCATGAAACCTGCGCTTCCCCTGTAAGAGTTCGACGTAACTTGATAGGAAAACGTGTTTTCGTGAAGAAATCATGACAAACTAACACAAAATGAAGATTTCATTATAACTTGACATTCTGAGTTCATTTCATGAAACCTGCGCTTCCTCTATAAGAGTTCGACGTAACTTGATAGGAAAACGTGTTTTCGTGAAGAAATCATGACAAACTAACACAAAATGAAGTTTTCATTATAACTTGACATTCTGAGTTCATTTCATGAAACCTGCGCTTCCCCTATAAGAGTTCAACCTACCATTATAGGAAAACGTGTTTTCGTGAAGAAATCATGACAAACTAACACAAAATGAAGATTTCATTATAACGACATTCTGAGTTCATTTCATGAAACCTGCGCTTCCCCTATAAGAGTTCAACCTACCATTATAGGAAAACGTGTTTTCGTGAAGAAATCATGACAAACTAACACAAAATGAAGATTTCATTATAACTTGACATTCTGAGTTCATTTCATGAAACCTGCGCTTCCCCTGTAAGAGTTCGACGTAACTTGATAGGAAAACGTGTTTTCGTGAAGAAATCATGACAAACTAACACAAAATGAAGTTTTCATTATAACTTGACATTCTGAGTTCATTTCATGAAACCTGCGCTTCCCCTATAAGAGTTCGACGTAACTTGATAGGAAAACGTGTTTTCGTGAAGAAATCATGACAAACTAACACAAAATGAAGTTTTCATTATAACTTGACATTCTGAGTTCATTTCATGAAACCTGCGCTTCCCCTATAAGAGTTCGACGTAACTTGATAGGAAAACGTGTTTTCGTGAAGAAATCATGACAAACTAACACAAAATGAAGTTTTCATTATAACTTGACATTCTGAGTTCATTTCATGAAACCTGCGCTTCCCCTATAAGAGTTCAACCTACCATTATAGGAAAACGTGTTTTCGTGAAGAAATCATGACAAACTAACACAAAATGAAGATTTCATTATAACTTGACATTCTGAGTTCATTTCATGAAACCTGCGCTTCCCCTATAAGAGTTCGACGTAACTTGATAGGAAAACGTGTTTTCGTGAAGAAATCATGACAAACTAACACAAAATGAAGTTTTCATTATAACTTGACATTCTGAGTTCATTTCATGAAACCTGCGCTTCCCCTATAAAAGTTCAACCTACCATTATAGGAAAACGTGTTTTCGTGAAGAAATCATGACAAACTAACACAAAATGAAGATTTCATTATAACTTGACATTCTGAGTTCATTTCATGAAACCTGCGCTTCCCCTATAAGAGTTCGACGTAACTTGATAGGAAAACGTGTTTTCGTGAAGAAATCATGACAAACTAACACAAAATGAAGATTTCATTATAACTTGACATTCTGAGTTCATTTCATGAAACCTGCGCTTCCCCTATAAAAGTTCAACCTACCATTATAGGAAAACGTGTTTTCGTGAAGAAATCATGACAAACTAACACAAAATGAAGTTTTCATTATAACTTGACATTCTGAGTTCATTTCATGAAACCTGCGCTTCCCCTATAAGAGTTCGACGTAACTTTATAGGAAAACGTGTTTTCGTGAAGAAATCATGACAAACTAACACAAAATGAAGATTTCATTATAACTTGACATTCTGAGTTCATTTCATGAAATCTGCGCTTCCCCTATAAGAGTTCAACCTACCATTATAGGAAAACGTGTTTTCGTGAAGAAATCATGACAAACTAACACAAAATGAAGATTTCATTATAACTTGACATTCTGAGTTCATTTCATGAAACCTGCGCTTCCCCTATAAGAGTTCGACGTAACTTGATAGGAAAACGTGTTTTCGTGAAGAAATCATGACAAACTAACACAAAATGAAGTTTTCATTATAACTTGACATTCTGAGTTCATTTCATGAAACCTGCGCTTCCCCTATAAGAGTTCAACCTACCATTATAGGAAAACGTGTTTTCGTGAAGAAATCATGACAAACTAACACAAAATGAAGATTTCATTATAACTTGACATTCTGAGTTCATTTCATGAAACCTGCGCTTCCCCTGTAAGAGTTCGACGTAACTTGATAGGAAAACGTGTTTTCGTGAAGAAATCATGACAAACTAACACAAAATGAAGTTTTCATTATAACTTGACATTCTGAGTTCATTTCATGAAACCTGCGCTTCCCCTATAAGAGTTCGACGTAACTTGATAGGAAAACGTGTTTTCGTGAAGAAATCATGACAAACTAACACAAAATGATGATTTCATTATAACTTGACATTCTGAGTTCATTTCATGAAACCTGCGCTTCCCCTATAAGAGTTCGACGTAACTTGATAGGAAAACGTGTTTTCGTGAAGAAATCATGACAAACTAACACAAAATGAAGTTTTCATTATAACTTGACATTCTGAGTTCATTTCATGAAACCTGCGCTTCCCCTATAAAAGTTCAACCTACCATTATAGGAAAACGTGTTTTCGTGAAGAAATCATGACAAACTAACACAAAATGAAGATTTCATTATAACTTGACATTCTGAGTTCATTTCATGAAACCTGCGCTTCCCCTATAAGAGTTCGACGTAACTTGATAGGAAAACGTGTTTTCGTGAAGAAATCATGACAAACTAACACAAAATGAAGTTTTCATTATAACTTGACATTCTGAGTTCATTTCATGAAACCTGCGCTTCCCCTATAAGAGTTCAACCTACCATTATAGGAAAACGTGTTTTCGTGAAGAAATCATGACAAACTAACACAAAATGAAGTTTTCATTATAACTTGACATTCTGAGTTCATTTCATGAAACCTGCGCTTCCCCTATAAGAGTTAGACGTAACTTTATAGGAAAACGTGTTTTCGTGAAGAAATCATGACAAACTAACACAAAATGAAGATTTCATTATAACTTGACATTCTGAGTTCATTTCATGAAACCTGCGCTTCCCCTATAAGAGTTCAACCTACCATTATAGGAAAACGTGTTTTCGTGAAGAAATCATGACAAACTAACACAAAATGAAGATTTCATTATAACTTGACATTCTGAGTTCATTTCATGAAACCTGCGCTTCCCCTATAAGAGTTCGACGTAACTTGATAGGAAAACGTGTTTTCGTGAAGAAATCATGACAAACTAACACAAAATGAAGATTTCATTATAACTTGACATTCTGAGTTCATTTCATGAAACCTGCGCTTCCCCTATAAGAGTTCAACCTACCATTATAGGAAAACGTGTTTTCGTGAAGAAATCATGACAAACTAACACAAAATGAAGATTTCATTATAACTTGACATTCTGAGTTCATTTCATGAAACCTGCGCTTCCCCTGTAAGAGTTCGACGTAACTTGATAGGAAAACGTGTTTTCGTGAAGAAATCATGACAAACTAACACAAAATGAAGTTTTCATTATAACTTGACATTCTGAGTTCATTTCATGAAACCTGCGCTTCCCCTATAAGAGTTCGACGTAACTTGATAGGAAAACGTGTTTTCGTGAAGAAATCATGACAAACTAACACAAAATGAAGATTTCATTATAACTTGACATTCTGAGTTCATTTCATGAAACCTGCGCTTCCTCTATAAGAGTTCGACGTAACTTGATAGGAAAACGTGTTTTCGTGAAGAAATCATGACAAACTAACACAAAATGAAGTTTTCATTATAACTTGACATTCTGAGTTCATTTCATGAAACCTGCGCTTCCCCTATAAGAGTTCAACCTACCATTATAGGAAAACGTGTTTTCGTGAAGAAATCATGACAAACTAACACAAAATGAAGATTTCATTATAACGACATTCTGAGTTCATTTCATGAAACCTGCGCTTCCCCTATAAGAGTTCAACCTACCATTATAGGAAAACGTGTTTTCGTGAAGAAATCATGACAAACTAACACAAAATGAAGATTTCATTATAACTTGACATTCTGAGTTCATTTCATGAAACCTGTGCTTCCCCTGTAAGAGTTCGACGTAACTTGATAGGAAAACGTGTTTTCGTGAAGAAATCATGACAAACTAACACAAAATGAAGTTTTCATTATAACTTGACATTCTGAGTTCATTTCATGAAACCTGCGCTTCCCCTATAAGAGTTCGACGTAACTTGATAGGAAAACGTGTTTTCGTGAAGAAATCATGACAAACTAACACAAAATGATGATTTCATTATAACTTGACATTCTGAGTTCATTTCATGAAACCTGCGCTTCCCCTATAAGAGTTCAACCTACCATTATAGGAAAACGTGTTTTCGTGAAGAAATCATGACAAACTAACACAAAATGAAGATTTCATTATAACTTGACATTCTGAGTTCATTTCATGAAACCTGCGCTTCCCCTATAAGAGTTCGACGTAACTTGATAGGAAAACGTGTTTTCGTGAAGAAATCATGACAAACTAACACAAAATGATGATTTCATTATAACTTGACATTCTGAGTTCATTTCATGAAACCTGCGCTTCCCCTATAAGAGTTCAACCTACCATTATAGGAAAACGTGTTTTCGTGAAGAAATCATGACAAACTAACACAAAATGAAGATTTCATTATAACTTGACATTCTGAGTTCATTTCATGAAACCTGCGCTTCCCCTATAAGAGTTCGACGTAACTTGATAGGAAAACGTGTTTTCGTGAAGAAATCATGACAAACTAACACAAAATGAAGATTTCATTATAACTTGACATTCTGAGTTCATTTCATGAAACCTGCGCTTCCCCTATAAGAGTTCAACCTACCATTATAGGAAAACGTGTTTTCGTGAAGAAATCATGACAAACTAACACAAAATGAAGATTTCATTATAACTTGACATTCTGAGTTCATTTCATGAAACCTGCGCTTCCCCTATAAGAGTTCGACGTAACTTGATAGGAAAACGTGTTTTCGTGAAGGAATCATGACAAACTAACACAAAATGATGATTTCATTATAACTTGACATTCTGAGTTCATTTCATGAAACCTGCGCTTCCCCTATAAGAGTTCGACGTAACTTGATAGGAAAACGTGTTTTCGTGAAGAAATCATGACAAACTAACACAAAATGAAGTTTTCATTATAACTTGACATTCTGAGTTCATTTCATGAAACCTGCGCTTCCCCTATAAAAGTTCAACCTACCATTATAGGAAAACGTGTTTTCGTGAAGAAATCATGACAAACTAACACAAAATGAAGATTTCATTATAACTTGACATTCTGAGTTCATTTCATGAAACCTGCGCTTCCCCTATAAGAGTTCGACGTAACTTGATAGGAAAACGTGTTTTCGTGAAGAAATCATGACAAACTAACACAAAATGAAGATTTCATTATAACTTGACATTCTGAGTTCATTTCATGAAACCTGCGCTTCCCCTATAAAAGTTCAACCTACCATTATAGGAAAACGTGTTTTCGTGAAGAAATCATGACAAACTAACACAAAATGAAGTTTTCATTATAACTTGACATTCTGAGTTCATTTCATGAAACCTGCGCTTCCCCTATAAGAGTTCGACGTAACTTTATAGGAAAACGTGTTTTCGTGAAGAAATCATGACAAACTAACACAAAATGAAGATTTCATTATAACTTGACATTCTGAGTTCATTTCATGAAATCTGCGCTTCCCCTATAAGAGTTCAACCTACCATTATAGGAAAACGTGTTTTCGTGAAGAAATCATGACAAACTAACACAAAATGAAGATTTCATTATAACTTGACATTCTGAGTTCATTTCATGAAACCTGCGCTTCCCCTATAAGAGTTCGACGTAACTTGATAGGAAAACGTGTTTTCGTGAAGAAATCATGACAAACTAACACAAAATGAAGTTTTCATTATAACTTGACATTCTGAGTTCATTTCATGAAACCTGCGCTTCCCCTATAAGAGTTCAACCTACCATTATAGGAAAACGTGTTTTCGTGAAGAAATCATGACAAACTAACACAAAATGAAGATTTCATTATAACTTGACATTCTGAGTTCATTTCATGAAACCTGCGCTTCCCCTGTAAGAGTTCGACGTAACTTGATAGGAAAACGTGTTTTCGTGAAGAAATCATGACAAACTAACACAAAATGAAGTTTTCATTATAACTTGACATTCTGAGTTCATTTCATGAAACCTGCGCTTCCCCTATAAGAGTTCGACGTAACTTGATAGGAAAACGTGTTTTCGTGAAGAAATCATGACAAACTAACACAAAATGATGATTTCATTATAACTTGACATTCTGAGTTCATTTCATGAAACCTGCGCTTCCCCTATAAGAGTTCGACGTAACTTGATAGGAAAACGTGTTTTCGTGAAGAAATCATGACAAACTAACACAAAATGAAGTTTTCATTATAACTTGACATTCTGAGTTCATTTCATGAAACCTGCGCTTCCCCTATAAAAGTTCAACCTACCATTATAGGAAAACGTGTTTTCGTGAAGAAATCATGACAAACTAACACAAAATGAAGATTTCATTATAACTTGACATTCTGAGTTCATTTCATGAAACCTGCGCTTCCCCTATAAGAGTTCGACGTAACTTGATAGGAAAACGTGTTTTCGTGAAGAAATCATGACAAACTAACACAAAATGAAGTTTTCATTATAACTTGACATTCTGAGTTCATTTCATGAAACCTGCGCTTCCCCTATAAGAGTTCGACGTAACTTGATAGGAAAACGTGTTTTCGTGAAGAAATCATGACAAACTAACACAAAATGAAGTTTTCATTATAACTTGACATTCTGAGTTCATTTCATGAAACCTGCGCTTCCCCTATAAGAGTTCGACGTAACTTGATAGGAAAACGTGTTTTCGTGAAGAAATCATGACAAACTAACACAAAATGATGATTTCATTATAACTTGACATTCTGAGTTCATTTCATGAAACCTGCGCTTCCCCTATAAGAGTTCAACCTACCATTATAGGAAAACGTGTTTTCGTGAAGAAATCATGACAAACTAACACAAAATGAAGATTTCATTATAACTTGACATTCTGAGTTCATTTCATGAAACCTGCGCTTCCCCTATAAGAGTTCGACGTAACTTGATAGGAAAACGTGTTTTCGTGAAGAAATCATGACAAACTAACACAAAATGAAGATTTCATTATAACTTGACATTCTGAGTTCATTTCATGAAACCTGCGCTTCCCCTATAAGAGTTCAACCTACCATTATAGGAAAACGTGTTTTCGTGAAGAAATCATGACAAACTAACACAAAATGAAGATTTCATTATAACTTGACATTCTGAGTTCATTTCATGAAACCTGCGCTTCCCCTATAAGAGTTCGACGTAACTTGATAGGAAAACGTGTTTTCGTGAAGAAATCATGACAAACTAACACAAAATGATGATTTCATTATAACTTGACATTCTGAGTTAATTTCATGAAACCTGCGCTTCCCCTATAAGAGTTCGACGTAACTTGATAGGAAAACGTGTTTTCGTGAAGAAATCATGACAAACTAACACAAAATGAAGTTTTCATTATAACTTGACATTCTGAGTTCATTTCATGAAACCTGCGCTTCCCCTATAAAAGTTCAACCTACCATTATAGGAAAACGTGTTTTCGTGAAGAAATCATGACAAACTAACACAAAATGAAGATTTCATTATAACTTGACATTCTGAGTTCATTTCATGAAACCTGCGCTTCCCCTATAAGAGTTCGACGTAACTTGATAGGAAAACGTGTTTTCGTGAAGAAATCATGACAAACTAACACAAAATGAAGATTTCATTATAACTTGACATTCTGAGTTCATTTCATGAAACCTGCGCTTCCCCTATAAGAGTTCGACGTAACTTGATAGGAAAACGTGTTTTCGTGAAGAAATCATGACAAACTAACACAAAATAAAGATTTCATTATAACTTGACATTCTGAGTTCATTTCATGAAACCTGCGCTTCCCCTATAAGAGTTCAACCTACCATTATAGGAAAACGTGTTTTCGTGAAGAAATCATGACAAACTAACACAAAATGAAGTTTTCATTATAACTTGACATTCTGAGTTCATTTCATGAAACCTGCGCTTCCCCTATAAGAGTTCAACCTACCATTATAGGAAAACGTGTTTTCGTGAAGAAATTATGACAAACTAACACAAAATGAAGATTTCATAATAACTTGACATTCTGAGTTCATTTCATGAAACCTGCGCTTCCCCTATAAGAGTTCGACGTAACTTGACAGGAAAACGTGTTTTCGTGAAGAAATCATGACAAACTAACACAAAATGAAGTTTTCATTATAACTTGACATTCTGAGTTCATTTCATGAAACCTGCGCTTCCCCTATAAGAGTTCGACGTAACTTGATAGGAAAACGTGTTTTCGTGAAGAAATCATGACAAACTAACACAAAATGAAGTTTTCATTATAACTTGACATTCTGAGTTCATTTCATGAAACCTGCGCTTCCCCTATAAGAGTTCAACCTACCATTATAGGAAAACGTGTTTTCGTGAAGAAATCATGACAAACTAACACAAAATGAAGATTTCATTATAACTTGACATTCTGAGTTCATTTCATGAAACCTGCGCTTCCCCTGTAAGAGTTCGACGTAACTTGACAGGAAAACGTGTTTTCGTGAAGAAATCATGACAAACTAACACAAAATGAAGTTTTCATTATAACTTGACATTCTGAGTTCATTTCATGAAACCTGCGCTTCCCCTATAAGAGTTCGACGTAACTTGATAGGAAAACGTGTTTTCGTGAAGAAATCATGACAAACTAACACAAAATGATGATTTCATTATAACTTGACATTCTGAGTTCATTTCATGAAACCTGCGCTTCCCCTATAAGAGTTCGACGTAACTTGACAGGAAAACGTGTTTTCGTGAAGAAATCATGACAAACTAACACAAAATGATGATTTCATTATAACTTGACATTCTGAGTTAATTTCATGAAACCTGCGCTTCCCCTATAAGAGTTCGACGTAACTTGACAGGAAAACGTGTTTTCGTGAAGAAATCATGACAAACTAACACAAAATGAAGTTTTCATTATAACTTGACATTCTGAGTTCATTTCATGAAACCTGCGCTTCCCCTATAAGAGTTCGACGTAACTTGATAGGAAAACGTGTTTTCGTGAAGAAATCATGACAAACTAACACAAAATGAAGTTTTCATTATAACTTGACATTCTGAGTTCATTTCATGAAACCTGCGCTTCCCCTATAAGAGTTCAACCTACCATTATAGGAAAACGTGTTTTCGTGAAGAAATCATGACAAACTAACACAAAATGAAGATTTCATAATAACTTGACATTCTGAGTTCATTTCATGAAACCTGCGCTTCCCCTATAAGAGTTCGACGTAACTTGATAGGAAAACGTGTTTTCGTGAAGAAATCATGACAAACTAACACAAAATGAAGTTTTCATTATAACTTGACATTCTGAGTTCATTTCATGAAACCTGCGCTTCCCCTATAAGAGTTCGACGTAACTTGATAGGAAAACGTGTTTTCGTGAAGAAATCATGACAAACTAACACAAAATGATGATTTCATTATAACTTGACATTCTGAGTTCATTTCATGAAACCTGCGCTTCCCCTATAAGAGTTCGACGTAACTTGATAGGAAAACGTGTTTTCGTGAAGAAATCATGACAAACTAACACAAAATGAAGTTTTCATTATAACTTGACATTCTGAGTTCATTTCATGAAACCTGCGCTTCCCCTATAAAAGTTCAACCTACCATTATAGGAAAACGTGTTTTCGTGAAGAAATCATGACAAACTAACACAAAATGAAGATTTCATTATAACTTGACATTCTGAGTTCATTTCATGAAACCTGCGCTTCCCCTATAAGAGTTCGACGTAACTTGATAGGAAAACGTGTTTTCGTGAAGAAATCATGACAAACTAACACAAAATGAAGTTTTCATTATAACTTGACATTCTGAGTTCATTTCATGAAACCTGCGCTTCCCCTATAAAAGTTCAACCTACCATTATAGGAAAACGTGTTTTCGTGAAGAAATCATGACAAACTAACACAAAATGAAGATTTCATTATAACTTGACATTCTGAGTTCATTTCATGAAACCTGCGCTTCCCCTATAAGAGTTCGACGTAACTTGATAGGAAAACGTGTTTTCGTGAAGAAATCATGACAAACTAACACAAAATGAAGATTTCATTATAACTTGACATTCTGAGTTCATTTCATGAAACCTGCGCTTCCCCTATAAGAGTTCAACCTACCATTATAGGAAAACGTGTTTTCGTGAAGAAATCATGACAAACTAACAGAAAATGAAGTTTTCATTATAACTTGACATTCTGAGTTCATTTCATGAAACCTGCGCTTCCCCTATAAGAGTTCGACGTAACTTTATAGGAAAACGTGTTTTCGTGAAGAAATCATGACAAACTAACACAAAATGAAGTTTTCATTATAACTTGACATTCTGAGTTCATTTCATGAAACCTGCGCTTCCCCTATAAGAGTTCGACGTAACTTTATAGGAAAACGTGTTTTCGTGAAGAAATCATGACAAACTAACACAAAATGAAGTTTTCATTATAACTTGACATTCTGAGTCCATTTCATGAAACCTGCGCTTCCCCTATAAGAGTTCAACCTACCATTATAGGAAAACGTGTTTTCGTGAAGAAATCATGACAAACTAACACAAAATGAAGATTTCATAATAACTTGACATTCTGAGTTCATTTCATGAAACCTGCGCTTCCCCTATAAGAGTTCAACCTACCATTATAGGAAAACGTGTTTTCGTGAAGAAATCATGACAAACTAACACAAAATGAAGTTTTCATTATAACTTGACATTCTGAGTTCATTTCATGAAACCTGCGCTTCCCCTATAAGAGTTCAACCTACCATTATAGGAAAACGTGTTTTCGTGAAGAAATCATGACAAACTAACACAAAATGAAGATTTCATAAAAACTTGACATTCTGAGTTCATTTCATGAAACCTGCGCTTCCCCTATAAGAGTTCAACCTACCATTATAGGAAAACGTGTTTTCGTGAAGAAATCATGACAAACTAACACAAAATGAAGTTTTCATTATAACTTGACATTCTGAGTTCATTTCATGAAACCTGCGCTTCCCCTATAAGAGTTCAACCTACCATTATAGGAAAACGTGTTTTCGTGAAGAAATCATGACAAACTAACACAAAATGAAGATTTCATTATAACTTGACATTCTGAGTTCATTTCATGAAACCTGCGCTTCCCCTATAAGAGTTCGACGTAACTTGATAGGAAAACGTGTTTTCGTGAAGAAATCATGACAAACTAACACAAAATGAAGTTTTCATTATAACTTGACATTCTGAGTTCATTTCATGAAACCTGCGCTTCCCCTATAAGAGTTCAACCTACCATTATAGGAAAACGTGTTTTCGTGAAGAAATCATGACAAACTAACACAAAATGAAGATTTCATAATAACTTGACATTCTGAGTTCATTTCATGAAACCTGCGCTTCCCCTATAAGAGTTCAACCTACCATTATAGGAAAACGTGTTTTCGTGAAGAAATCATGACAAACTAACACAAAATGAAGTTTTCATTATAACTTGACATTCTGAGTTCATTTCATGAAACCTGCGCTTCCCCTATAAGAGTTCAACCTACCATTATAGGAAAACGTGTTTTCGTGAAGAAATCATGACAAACTAACACAAAATGAAGATTTCATAATAACTTGACATTCTGAGTTCATTTCATGAAACCTGCGCTTCCCCTATAAGAGTTCAACCTACCATTATAGGAAAACGTGTTTTCGTGAAGAAATCATGACAAACTAACACAAAATGAAGTTTTCATTATAACTTGACATTCTGAGTTCATTTCATGAAACCTGCGCTTCCCCTATAAGAGTTCAACCTACCATTATAGGAAAACGTGTTTTCGTGAAGAAATTATGACAAACTAACACAAAATGAAGATTTCATAATAACTTGACATTCTGAGTTCATTTCATGAAACCTGCGCTTCCCCTATAAGAGTTCGACGTAACTTGACAGGAAAACGTGTTTTCGTGAAGAAATCATGACAAACTAACACAAAATGAAGTTTTCATTATAACTTGACATTCTGAGTTCATTTCATGAAACCTGCGCTTCCCCTATAAGAGTTCAACCTACCATTATAGGAAAACGTGTTTTCGTGAAGAAATCATGACAAACTAACACAAAATGAAGTTTTCATTATAACTTGACATTCTGAGTTCATTTCATGAAACCTGCACTTCCCCTATAAGAGTTCGACGTAACTTTATAGGAAAACGTGTTTTCGTGAAGAAATCATGACAAACTAACACAAAATGAAGTTTTCATTATAACTTGACATTCTGAGTTCATTTCATGAAACCTGCGCTTCCCATATAAGAGTTCGACGTAACTTTATAGGAAAACGTGTTTTCGTGAAGAAATCATGACAAACTAACACAAAATGAAGATTTCATTATAACTTGACATTCTGAGTTCATTTCATGAAACCTGCGCTTCCCCTATAAGAGTTCGACGTAACTTGATAGGAAAACGTGTTTTCGTGAAGAAATCATGACAAACTAACACAAAATGAAGTTTTCATTATAACTTGACATTCTGAGTTCATTTCATGAAACCTGCGCTTCCCCTATAAGAGTTCAACCTACCATTATAGGAAAACGTGTTTTCGTGAAGAAATCATGACAAACTAACACAAAATGAAGATTTCATAATAACTTGACATTCTGAGTTCATTTCATGAAACCTGCGCTTCCCCTATAAGAGTTCAACCTACCATTATAGGAAAACGTGTTTTCGTGAAGAAATCATGACAAACTAACACAAAATGAAGTTTTCATTATAACTTCACATTCTGAGTTCATTTCATGAAACCTGCGCTTCCCCTATAAGAGTTCAACCTACCATTATAGGAAAACGTGTTTTCGTGAAGAAATCATGACAAACTAACACAAAATGAAGATTTCATAATAACTTGACATTCTGAGTTCATTTCATGAAACCTGCGCTTCCCCTATAAGAGTTCGACGTAACTTGACAGGAAAACGTGTTTTCGTGAAGAAATCATGACAAACTAACACAAAATGAAGTTTTCATTATAACTTGACATTCTGAGTTCATTTCATGAAACCTGCGCTTCCCCTATAAGAGTTTGACGTAACTTGATAGGAAAACGTGTTTTCGTGAAGAAATCATGACAAACTAACACAAAATGAAGTTTTCATTATAACTTGACATTCTGAGTTCATTTCATGAAACCTGCGCTTCCCCTATAAGAGTTCAACCTACCATTATAGGAAAACGTGTTTTCGTGAAGAAATCATGACAAACTAACACAAAATGAAGTTTTCATTATAACTTGACATTCTGAGTTCATTTCATGAAACCTGCGCTTCCCCTATAAGAGTTCAACCTACCATTATAGGAAAACGTGTTTTCGTGAAGAAATCATGACAAACTAACACAAAATGAAGATTTCATTATAACTTGACATTCTGAGTTCATTTCATGAAACCTGCGCTTCCCCTATAAGAGTTCGACGTAACTTGATAGGAAAACGTGTTTTCGTGAAGAAATCATGACAAACTAACACAAAATGAAGTTTTCATTATAACTTGACATTCTGAGTTCATTTCATGAAACCTGCGCTTCCCCTATAAGAGTTCAACCTACCATTATAGGAAAACGTGTTTTCGTGAAGAAATCATGACAAACTAACACAAAATGAAGATTTCATAATAACTTGACATTCTGAGTTCATTTCATGAAACCTGCGCTTCCCCTATAAGAGTTCAACCTACCATTATAGGAAAACGTGTTTTCGTGAAGAAATCATGACAAACTAACACAAAATGAAGTTTTCATTATAACTTGACATTCTGAGTTCATTTCATGAAACCTGCGCTTCCCCTATAAGAGTTCAACCTACCATTATAGGAAAACGTGTTTTCGTGAAGAAATCATGACAAACTAACACAAAATGAAGATTTCATAATAACTTGACATTCTGAGTTCATTTCATGAAACCTGCGCTTCCCCTATAAGAGTTCAACCTACCATTATAGGAAAACGTGTTTTCGTGAAGAAATCATGACAAACTAACACAAAATGAAGTTTTCATTATAACTTGACATTCTGAGTTCATTTCATGAAACCTGCGCTTCCCCTATAAGAGTTCAACCTACCATTATAGGAAAACGTGTTTTCGTGAAGAAATTATGACAAACTAACACAAAATGAAGATTTCATAATAACTTGACATTCTGAGTTCATTTCATGAAACCTGCGCTTCCCCTATAAGAGTTCGACGTAACTTGACAGGAAAACGTGTTTTCGTGAAGAAATCATGACAAACTAACACAAAATGAAGTTTTCATTATAACTTGACATTCTGAGTTCATTTCATGAAACCTGCGCTTCCCCTATAAAAGTTCAACCTACCATTATAGGAAAACGTGTTTTCGTGAAGAAATCATGACAAACTAACACAAAATGAAGATTTCATTATAACTTGACATTCTGAGTTCATTTCATGAAACCTGCGCTTCCCCTATAAGAGTTCGACTTAACTTGACAGGAAAACGTGTTTTCGTGAAGAAATCATGACAAACTAACACAAAATGAAGATTTCATTATAACTTGACATTCTGAGTTCATTTCATGAAACCTGCGCTTCCCCTATAAGAGTTCGACGTAACTTTATAGGAAAACGTGTTTTCGTGAAGAAATCATGACAAACTAACACAAAATGAAGATTTCATTATAACTTGACATTCTGAGTTCATTTCATGAAACCTGCGCTTCCTCTATAAGAGTTCGACGTAACTTGATAGGAAAACGTGTTTTCGTGAAGAAATCATGACAAACTAACACAAAATGAAGTTTTCATTATAACTTGACATTCTGAGTTCATTTCATGAAACCTGCGCTTCCCCTATAAGAGTTCAACCTACCATTATAGGAAAACGTGTTTTCGTGAAGAAATCATGACAAACTAACACAAAATGAAGATTTCATTATAACTTGACATTCTGAGTTCATTTCATGAAACCTGCGCTTCCCCTATAAGAGTTCGACGTAACTTGATAGGAAAACGTGTTTTCGTGAAGAAATCATGACAAACTAACACAAAATGAAGTTTTCATTATAACTTGACATTCTGAGTTCATTTCATGAAACCTGCGCTTCCCCTATAAGAGTTCAACCTACCATTATAGGAAAACGTGTTTTCGTGAAGAAATCATGACAAACTAACACAAAATGAAGATTTCATAATAACTTGACATTCTGAGTTCATTTCATGAAACCTGCGCTTCCCCTATAAGAGTTCAACCTACCATTATAGGAAAACGTGTTTTCGTGAAGAAATCATGACAAACTAACACAAAATGAAGTTTTCATTATAACTTGACATTCTGAGTTCATTTCATGAAACCTGCGCTTCCCCTATAAGAGTTCAACCTACCATTATAGGAAAACGTGTTTTCGTGAAGAAATCATGACAAACTAACACAAAATGATGTTTTCATTATAACTTGACATTCTGAGTTCATTTCATGAAACCTGCGCTTCCCCTATAAGAGTTCGACGTAACTTTATAGGAAAACGTGTTTTCGTGAAGAAATCATGACGAACTAACACAAAATGAAGATTTCATTATAACGACATTCTGAGTTCATTTCATGAAAGCTGCGCTTCCCCTATAAGAGTTCAACCTACCATTATAGGAAAACGTGTTTTCGTGAAGAAATCATGACAAACTAACACAAAATGAAGATTTCATTATAAATTGACATTCTGAGTTCATTTCATGAAACCTGCGCTTCCCCTATAAGAGTTCGACGTAACTTGATAGGAAAACGTGTTTTCGTGAAGAAATCATGACAAACTAACACAAAATGATGATTTCATTATAACTTGACATTCTGAGTTCATTTCATGAAACCTGCGCTTCCCCTATAAGAGTTCGACGTAACTTGATAGGAAAACGTGTTTTCGTGAAGAAATCATGACAAACTAACACAAAATGAAGTTTTCATTATAACTTGACATTCTGAGTTCATTTCATGAAACCTGCGCTTCCCCTATAAGAGTTCAACCTACCATTATAGGAAAACGTGTTTTCGTGAAGAAATCATGACAAACTAACACAAAATGAAGTTTTCATTATAACTTGACATTCTGAGTTCATTTCATGAAACCTGCGCTTCCCCTATAAGAGTTCGACGTAACTTTATAGGAAAACGTGTTTTCGTGAAGAAATCATGACAAACTAACACAAAATGAAGATTTCATTATAACGACATTCTGAGTTCATTTCATGAAACCTGCGCTTCCCCTATAAGAGTTCAACCTACCATTATAGGAAAACGTGTTTTCGTGAAGAAATCATGACAAACTAACACAAAATGAAGATTTCATTATAACGACATTCTGAGTTCATTTCATGAAACCTGCGCTTCCCCTATAAGAGTTCGACGTAACTTGATAGGAAAACGTGTTTTCGTGAAGAAATCATGACAAACTAACACAAAATGAAGTTTTCATTATAACTTGACATTCTGAGTTCATTTCATGAAACCTGCGCTTCCCCTATAAGAGTTCGACGTAACTTGATAGGAAAACGTGTTTTCGTGAAGAAATCATGACAAACTAACACAAAATGATGATTTCATTATAACTTGACATTCTGAGTTCATTTCATGAAACCTGCGCTTCCCCTATAAGAGTTCGACGTAACTTGATAGGAAAACGTGTTTTCGTGAAGAAATCATGACAAACTAACACAAAATGAAGTTTTCATTATAACTTGACATTCTGAGTTCATTTCATGAAACCTGCGCTTCCCCTATAAAAGTTCAACCTACCATTATAGGAAAACGTGTTTTCGTGAAGAAATCATGACAAACTAACACAAAATGAAGATTTCATTATAACTTGACATTCTGAGTTCATTTCATGAAACCTGCGCTTCCCCTATAAGAGTTCGACGTAACTTGATAGGAAAACGTGTTTTCGTGAAGAAATCATGACAAACTAACACAAAATGAAGATTTCATTATAACTTGACATTCTGAGTTCATTTCATGAAACCTGCGCTTCCCCTATAAGAGTTCGACGTAACTTGACAGGAAAACGTGTTTTCGTGAAGAAATCATGACAAACTAACACAAAATGAAGATTTCATTATAACTTGACATTCTGAGTTCATTTCATGAAACCTGCGCTTCCCCTATAAGAGTTCAACCTACCATTATAGGAAAACGTGTTTTCGTGAAGAAATCATGACAAACTAACAGAAAATGAAGATTTCATTATAACTTGACATTCTGAGTTCATTTCATGAAACCTGCGCTTCCCCTATAAGAGTTCGACGTAACTTGATAGGAAAACGTGTTTTCGTGAAGAAATCATGACAAACTAACACAAAATGAAGTTTTCATTATAACTTGACATTCTGAGTTCATTTCATGAAACCTGCGCTTCCCCTATAAGAGTTCAACCTACCATTATAGGAAAACGTGTTTTCGTGAAGAAATCATGACAAACTAACACAAAATGAAGTTTTCATTATAACTTGACATTCTGAGTTCATTTCATGAAACCTGCGCTTCCCCTATAAGAGTTCAACCTACCATTATAGGAAAACGTGTTTTCGTGAAGAAATTATGACAAACTAACACAAAATGAAGATTTCATAATAACTTGACATTCTGAGTTCATTTCATGAAACCTGCGCTTCCCCTATAAGAGTTCGACGTAACTTGACAGGAAAACGTGTTTTCGTGAAGAAATCATGACAAACTAACACAAAATGAAGATTTCATTATAACTTGACATTCTGAGTTCATTTCATGAAACCTGCGCTTCCTCTATAAGAGTTCGACGTAACTTGATAGGAAAACGTGTTTTCGTGAAGAAATCATGACAAACTAACACAAAATGAAGTTTTCATTATAACTTGACATTCTGAGTTCATTTCATGAAACCTGCGCTTCCCCTATAAGAGTTCAACCTACCATTATAGGAAAACGTGTTTTCGTGAAGAAATCATGACAAACTAACACAAAATGATGTTTTCATTATAACTTGACATTCTGAGTTCATTTCATGAAACCTGCGCTTCCCCTATAAGAGTTCGACGTAACTTTATAGGAAAACGTGTTTTCGTGAAGAAATCATGACGAACTAACACAAAATGAAGATTTCATTATAACGACATTCTGAGTTCATTTCATGAAAGCTGCGCTTCCCCTATAAGAGTTCAACCTACCATTATAGGAAAACGTGTTTTCGTGAAGAAATCATGACAAACTAACACAAAATGAAGATTTCATTATAACTTGACATTCTGAGTTCATTTCATGAAACCTGCGCTTCCCCTATAAGAGTTCGACGTAACTTGATAGGAAAACGTGTTTTCGTGAAGAAATCATGACAAACTAACACAAAATGATGATTTCATTATAACTTGACATTCTGAGTTCATTTCATGAAACCTGCGCTTCCCCTATAAGAGTTCGACGTAACTTGATAGGAAAACATGTTTTCGTGAAGAAATCATGACAAACTAACACAAAATGAAGTTTTCATTATAACTTGACATTCTGAGTTCATTTCATGAAACCTGCGCTTCCCCTATAAGAGTTCAACCTACCATTATAGGAAAACGTGTTTTCGTGAAGAAATCATGACAAACTAACACAAAATGAAGTTTTCATTATAACTTGACATTCTGAGTTCATTTCATGAAACCTGCGCTTCCCCTATAAGAGTTCGACGTAACTTTATAGGAAAACGTGTTTTCGTGAAGAAATCATGACAAACTAACACAAAATGAAGATTTCATTATAACGACATTCTGAGTTCATTTCATGAAACCTGCGCTTCCCCTATAAGAGTTCAACCTACCATTATAGGAAAACGTGTTTTCGTGAAGAAATCATGACAAACTAACACAAAATGAAGATTTCATTATAACGACATTCTGAGTTCATTTCATGAAACCTGCGCTTCCCCTATAAGAGTTCGACGTAACTTGATAGGAAAACGTGTTTTCGTGAAGAAATCATGACAAACTAACACAAAATGAAGTTTTCATTATAACTTGACATTCTGAGTTCATTTCATGAAACCTGCGCTTCCCCTATAAGAGTTCGACGTAACTTGATAGGAAAACGTGTTTTCGTGAAGAAATCATGACAAACTAACACAAAATGATGATTTCATTATAACTTGACATTCTGAGTTCATTTCATGAAACCTGCGCTTCCCCTATAAGAGTTCGACGTAACTTGATAGGAAAACGTGTTTTCGTGAAGAAATCATGACAAACTAACACAAAATGAAGTTTTCATTATAACTTGACATTCTGAGTTCATTTCATGAAACCTGCGCTTCCCCTATAAAAGTTCAACCTACCATTATAGGAAAACGTGTTTTCGTGAAGAAATCATGACAAACTAACACAAAATGAAGATTTCATTATAACTTGACATTCTGAGTTCATTTCATGAAACCTGCGCTTCCCCTATAAGAGTTCGACGTAACTTGATAGGAAAACGTGTTTTCGTGAAGAAATCATGACAAACTAACACAAAATGAAGATTTCATTATAACTTGACATTCTGAGTTCATTTCATGAAACCTGCGCTTCCCCTATAAGAGTTCGACGTAACTTGACAGGAAAACGTGTTTTCGTGAAGAAATCATGACAAACTAACACAAAATGAAGATTTCATTATAACTTGACATTCTGAGTTCATTTCATGAAACCTGCGCTTCCCCTATAAGAGTTCAACCTACCATTATAGGAAAACGTGTTTTCGTGAAGAAATCATGACAAACTAACAGAAAATGAAGATTTCATTATAACTTGACATTCTGAGTTCATTTCATGAAACCTGCGCTTCCCCTATAAGAGTTCGACGTAACTTGATAGGAAAACGTGTTTTCGTGAAGAAATCATGACAAACTAACACAAAATGAAGTTTTCATTATAACTTGACATTCTGAGTTCATTTCATGAAACCTGCGCTTCCCCTATAAGAGTTCAACCTACCATTATAGGAAAACGTGTTTTCGTGAAGAAATCATGACAAACTAACACAAAATGAAGTTTTCATTATAACTTGACATTCTGAGTTCATTTCATGAAACCTGCGCTTCCCCTATAAGAGTTCAACCTACCATTATAGGAAAACGTGTTTTCGTGAAGAAATTATGACAAACTAACACAAAATGAAGATTTCATAATAACTTGACATTCTGAGTTCATTTCATGAAACCTGCGCTTCCCCTATAAGAGTTCGACGTAACTTGACAGGAAAACGTGTTTTCGTGAAGAAATCATGACAAACTAACACAAAATGAAGTTTTCATTATAACTTGACATTCTGAGTTCATTTCATGAAACCTGCGCTTCCCCTATAAAAGTTCAACCTACCATTATAGGAAAACGTGTTTTCGTGAAGAAATCATGACAAACTAACACAAAATGAAGATTTCATTATAACTTGACATTCTGAGTTCATTTCATGAAACCTGCGCTTCCCCTATAAGAGTTCGACTTAACTTGACAGGAAAACGTGTTTTCGTGAAGAAATCATGACAAACTAACACAAAATGAAGATTTCATTATAACTTGACATTCTGAGTTCATTTCATGAAACCTGCGCTTCCCCTATAAGAGTTCGACGTAACTTTATAGGAAAACGTGTTTTCGTGAAGAAATCATGACAAACTAACACAAAATGAAGATTTCATTATAACTTGACATTCTGAGTTCATTTCATGAAACCTGCGCTTCCTCTATAAGAGTTCGACGTAACTTGATAGGAAAACGTGTTTTCGTGAAGAAATCATGACAAACTAACACAAAATGAAGTTTTCATTATAACTTGACATTCTGAGTTCATTTCATGAAACCTGCGCTTCCCCTATAAGAGTTCAACCTACCATTATAGGAAAACGTGTTTTCGTGAAGAAATCATGACAAACTAACACAAAATGAAGTTTTCATTATAACTTGACATTCTGAGTTCATTTCATGAAACCTGCGCTTCCCCTATAAGAGTTCGACGTAACTTTATAGGAAAACGTGTTTTCGTGAAGAAATCATGACGAACTAACACAAAATGAAGATTTCATTATAACGACATTCTGAGTTCATTTCATGAAAGCTGCGCTTCCCCTATAAGAGTTCAACCTACCATTATAGGAAAACGTGTTTTCGTGAAGAAATCATGACAAACTAACACAAAATGAAGATTTCATTATAACTTGACATTCTGAGTTCATTTCATGAAACCTGCGCTTCCCCTATAAGAGTTCGACGTAACTTGATAGGAAAACGTGTTTTCGTGAAGAAATCATGACAAACTAACACAAAATGATGATTTCATTATAACTTGACATTCTGAGTTCATTTCATGAAACCTGCGCTTCCCCTATAAGAGTTCGACGTAACTTGATAGGAAAACGTGTTTTCGTGAAGAAATCATGACAAACTAACACAAAATGAAGTTTTCATTATAACTTGACATTCTGAGTTCATTTCATGAAACCTGCGCTTCCCCTATAAGAGTTCAACCTACCATTATAGGAAAACGTGTTTTCGTGAAGAAATCATGACAAACTAACACAAAATGAAGTTTTCATTATAACTTGACATTCTGAGTTCATTTCATGAAACCTGCGCTTCCCCTATAAGAGTTCGACGTAACTTTATAGGAAAACGTGTTTTCGTGAAGAAATCATGACAAACTAACACAAAATGAAGATTTCATTATAACGACATTCTGAGTTCATTTCATGAAACCTGCGCTTCCCCTATAAGAGTTCAACCTACCATTATAGGAAAACGTGTTTTCGTGAAGAAATCATGACAAACTAACACAAAATGAAGATTTCATTATAACGACATTCTGAGTTCATTTCATGAAACCTGCGCTTCCCCTATAAGAGTTCGACGTAACTTGATAGGAAAACGTGTTTTCGTGAAGAAATCATGACAAACTAACACAAAATGAAGTTTTCATTATAACTTGACATTCTGAGTTCATTTCATGAAACCTGCGCTTCCCCTATAAGAGTTCGACGTAACTTGATAGGAAAACGTGTTTTCGTGAAGAAATCATGACAAACTAACACAAAATGATGATTTCATTATAACTTGACATTCTGAGTTCATTTCATGAAACCTGCGCTTCCCCTATAAGAGTTCGACGTAACTTGATAGGAAAACGTGTTTTCGTGAAGAAATCATGACAAACTAACACAAAATGAAGTTTTCATTATAACTTGACATTCTGAGTTCATTTCATGAAACCTGCGCTTCCCCTATAAAAGTTCAACCTACCATTATAGGAAAACGTGTTTTCGTGAAGAAATCATGACAAACTAACACAAAATGAAGATTTCATTATAACTTGACATTCTGAGTTCATTTCATGAAACCTGCGCTTCCCCTATAAGAGTTCGACGTAACTTGATAGGAAAACGTGTTTTCGTGAAGAAATCATGACAAACTAACACAAAATGAAGATTTCATTATAACTTGACATTCTGAGTTCATTTCATGAAACCTGCGCTTCCCCTATAAGAGTTCGACGTAACTTGACAGGAAAACGTGTTTTCGTGAAGAAATCATGACAAACTAACACAAAATGAAGATTTCATTATAACTTGACATTCTGAGTTCATTTCATGAAACCTGCGCTTCCCCTATAAGAGTTCAACCTACCATTATAGGAAAACGTGTTTTCGTGAAGAAATCATGACAAACTAACAGAAAATGAAGATTTCATTATAACTTGACATTCTGAGTTCATTTCATGAAACCTGCCTTCCCCTATAAGAGTTCGACGTAACTTGATAGGAAAACGTGTTTTCGTGAAGAAATCATGACAAACCTAACACAAAATGAAGTTTTCATTATAACTTGACATTCTGAGTTCATTTCATGAAACCTGCGCTTCCCCTATAAGAGTTCAACCTACCTTGATAGGAAAACGTGTTTTCGTGAAGAAATCATGACAAACTAACACAAAATGAAGATTTCATAATAACTTGACATTCTGAGTTCATTTCATGAAACCTGCGCTTCCCCTATAAGAGTTCAACCTACCATTATAGGAAAACGTGTTTTCGTGAAGAAATCATGACAAACTAACACAAAATGAAGTTTTCATTATAACTTGACATTCTGAGTTCATTTCATGAAACCTGCGCTTCCCCTATAAGAGTTCAACCTACCATTATAGGAAAACGTGTTTTCGTGAAGAAATCATGACAAACTAACACAAAATGAAGATTTCATAATAACTTGACATTCTGAGTTCATTTCATGAAACCTGCGCTTCCCCTATAAGAGTTCGACGTAACTTGACAGGAAAACGTGTTTTCGTGAAGAAATCATGACAAACTAACACAAAATGAAGTTTTCATTATAACTTGACATTCTGAGTTCATTTCATGAAACCTGCGCTTCCCCTATAAGAGTTCGACGTAACTTGATAGGAAAACGTGTTTTCGTGAAGAAATCATGACAAACTAACACAAAATGAAGTTTTCATTATAACTTGACATTCTGAGTTCATTTCATGAAACCTGCGCTTCCCCTATAAGAGTTCAACCTACCATTATAGGAAAACGTGTTTTCGTGAAGAAATCATGACAAACTAACACAAAATGAAGATTTCATTATAACTTGACATTCTGAGTTCATTTCATGAAACCTGCGCTTCCCCTATAAGAGTTCGACGTAACTTGATAGGAAAACGTGTTTTCGTGAAGAAATCATGACAAACTAACACAAAATGAAGTTTTCATTATAACTTGACATTCTGAGTTCATTTCATGAAACCTGCGCTTCCCCTATAAAAGTTCAACCTACCATTATAGGAAAACGTGTTTTCGTGAAGAAATCATGACAAACTAACACAAAATGAAGATTTCATTATAACTTGACATTCTGAGTTCATTTCATGAAACCTGCGCTTCCCCTATAAGAGTTCGACGTAACTTGACAGGAAAACGTGTTTTCGTGAAGAAATCATGACAAACTAACACAAAATGAAGTTTTCATTATAACTTGACATTCTGAGTTCATTTCATGAAACCTGCGCTTCCCCTATAAGAGTTCGACGTAACTTGATAGGAAAACGTGTTTTCGTGAAGAAATCATGACAAACTAACACAAAAAGAAGTTTTCATTATAACTTGACATTCTGAGTTCATTTCATGAAACCTGCGCTTCCCCTATAAGAGTTCAACCTACCATTATAGGAAAACGTGTTTTCGTGAAGAAATCATGACAAACTAACACAAAATGAAGATTTCATAATAACTTGACATTCTGAGTTCATTTCATGAAACCTGCGCTTCCCCTATAAGAGTTCGACGTAACTTGACAGGAAAACGTGTTTTCGTGAAGAAATCATGACAAACTAACACAAAATGAAGTTTTCATTATAACTTGACATTCTGAGTTCATTTCATGAAACCTGCGCTTCCCCTATAAGAGTTCGACGTAACTTGATAGGAAAACGTGTTTTCGTGAAGAAATCATGACAAACTAACACAAAATGAAGTTTTCATTATAACTTGACATTCTGAGTTCATTTCATGAAACCTGCGCTTCCCCTATAAGAGTTCAACCTACCATTATAGGAAAACGTGTTTTCGTGAAGAAATCATGACAAACTAACACAAAATGAAGATTTCATAATAACTTGACATTCTGAGTTCATTTCATGAAACCTGCGCTTCCCCTATAAGAGTTCGACGTAACTTGACAGGAAAACGTGTTTTCGTGAAGAAATCATGACAAACTAACACAAAATGAAGTTTTCATTATAACTTGACATTCTGAGTTCATTTCATGAAACCTGCGCTTCCCCTATAAGAGTTCGACGTAACTTGATAGGAAAACGTGTTTTCGTGAAGAAATCATGACAAACTAACACAAAATGAAGTTTTCATTATAACTTGATATTCTGAGTTCATTTCATGAAACCTGCGCTTCCCCTATAAAAGTTCAACCTACCATTATAGGAAAACGTGTTTTCGTGAAGAAATCATGACAAACTAACACAAAATGAAGATTTCATTATAACTTGACATTCTGAGTTCATTTCATGAAACCTGCGCTTCCCCTATAAGAGTTCGACGTAACTTGACAGGAAAACGTGTTTTCGTGAAGAAATCATGACAAACTAACACAAAATGAAGATTTCATTATAACTTGACATTCTGAGTTCATTTCATGAAACCTGCGCTTCCCCTATAAGAGTTCGACGTAACTTTATAGGAAAACGTGTTTTCGTGAAGAAATCATGACAAACTAACACAAAATGAAGATTTCATTATAACTTGACATTCTGAGTTCATTTCATGAAACCTGCGCTTCCTCTATAAGAGTTCGACGTAACTTGATAGGAAAACGTGTTTTCGTGAAGAAATCATGACAAACTAACACAAAATGAAGTTTTCATTATAACTTGACATTCTGAGTTCATTTCATGAAACCTGCGCTTCCCCTATAAGAGTTCAACCTACCATTATAGGAAAACGTGTTTTCGTGAAGAAATCATGACAAACTAACACAAAATGAAGATTTCATTATAACTTGACATTCTGAGTTCATTTCATGAAACCTGCGCTTCCCCTATAAGAGTTCGACGTAACTTGATAGGAAAACGTGTTTTCGTGAAGAAATCATGACGAACTAACACAAAATGAAGATTTCATTATAACGACATTCTGAGTTCATTTCATGAAACCTGCGCTTCCCCTATAAGAGTTCAACCTACCATTATAGGAAAACGTGTTTTCGTGAAGAAATCATGACAAACTAACACAAAATGAAGATTTCATTATAACTTGACATTCTGAGTTCATTTCATGAAACCTGCGCTTCCCCTATAAGAGTTCGACGTAACTTGATAGGAAAACGTGTTTTCGTGAAGAAATCATGACAAACTAACACAAAATGATGATTTCATTATAACTTGACATTCTGAGTTCATTTCATGAAACCTGCGCTTCCCCTATAAGAGTTCGACGTAACTTGATAGGAAAACGTGTTTTCGTGAAGAAATCATGACAAACTAACACAAAATGAAGTTTTCATTATAACTTGACATTCTGAGTTCATTTCATGAAACCTGCGCTTCCCCTATAAGAGTTCAACCTACCATTATAGGAAAACGTGTTTTCGTGAAGAAATCATGACAAACTAACACAAAATGAAGTTTTCATTATAACTTGACATTCTGAGTTCATTTCATGAAACCTGCGCTTCCCCTATAAGAGTTCGACGTAACTTGATAGGAAAACGTGTTTTCGTGAAGAAATCATGACAAACTAACACAAAATGAAGTTTTCATTATAACTTGACATTCTGAGTTCATTTCATGAAACCTGCGCTTCCCCTATAAGAGTTCAACCTACCATTATAGGAAAACGTGTTTTCGTGAAGAAATCATGACAAACTAACACAAAATGAAGATTTCATAATAACTTGACATTCTGAGTTCATTTCATGAAACCTGCGCTTCCCCTATAAGAGTTCGACGTAACTTGACAGGAAAACGTGTTTTCGTGAAGAAATCATGACAAACTAACACAAAATGAAGTTTTCATTATAACTTGACATTCTGAGTTCATTTCATGAAACCTGCGCTTCCCCTATAAGAGTTCGACGTAACTTGATAGGAAAACGTGTTTTCGTGAAGAAATCATGACAAACTAACACAAAATGAAGTTTTCATTATAACTTGATATTCTGAGTTCATTTCATGAAACCTGCGCTTCCCCTATAAAAGTTCAACCTACCATTATAGGAAAACGTGTTTTCGTGAAGAAATCATGACAAACTAACACAAAATGAAGATTTCATTATAACTTGACATTCTGAGTTCATTTCATGAAACCTGCGCTTCCCCTATAAGAGTTCGACGTAACTTGACAGGAAAACGTGTTTTCGTGAAGAAATCATGACAAACTAACACAAAATGAAGATTTCATTATAACTTGACATTCTGAGTTCATTTCATGAAACCTGCGCTTCCCCTATAAGAGTTCGACGTAACTTTATAGGAAAACGTGTTTTCGTGAAGAAATCATGACAAACTAACACAAAATGAAGATTTCATTATAACTTGACATTCTGAGTTCATTTCATGAAACCTGCGCTTCCTCTATAAGAGTTCGACGTAACTTGATAGGAAAACGTGTTTTCGTGAAGAAATCATGACAAACTAACACAAAATGAAGTTTTCATTATAACTTGACATTCTGAGTTCATTTCATGAAACCTGCGCTTCCCCTATAAGAGTTCAACCTACCATTATAGGAAAACGTGTTTTCGTGAAGAAATCATGACAAACTAACACAAAATGAAGATTTCATTATAACTTGACATTCTGAGTTCATTTCATGAAACCTGCGCTTCCCCTATAAGAGTTCGACGTAACTTGATAGGAAAACGTGTTTTCGTGAAGAAATCATGACGAACTAACACAAAATGAAGATTTCATTATAACGACATTCTGAGTTCATTTCATGAAACCTGCGCTTCCCCTATAAGAGTTCAACCTACCATTATAGGAAAACGTGTTTTCGTGAAGAAATCATGACAAACTAACACAAAATGAAGATTTCATTATAACTTGACATTCTGAGTTCATTTCATGAAACCTGCGCTTCCCCTATAAGAGTTCGACGTAACTTGATAGGAAAACGTGTTTTCGTGAAGAAATCATGACAAACTAACACAAAATGATGATTTCATTATAACTTGACATTCTGAGTTCATTTCATGAAACCTGCGCTTCCCCTATAAGAGTTCGACGTAACTTGATAGGAAAACGTGTTTTCGTGAAGAAATCATGACAAACTAACACAAAATGAAGTTTTCATTATAACTTGACATTCTGAGTTCATTTCATGAAACCTGCGCTTCCCCTATAAGAGTTCAACCTACCATTATAGGAAAACGTGTTTTCGTGAAGAAATCATGACAAACTAACACAAAATGAAGTTTTCATTATAACTTGACATTCTGAGTTCATTTCATGAAACCTGCGCTTCCCCTATAAGAGTTCGACGTAACTTTATAGGAAAACGTGTTTTCGTGAAGAAATCATGACAAACTAACACAAAATGAAGATTTCATTATAACGACATTCTGAGTTCATTTCATGAAACCTGCGCTTCCCCTATAAGAGTTCAACCTACCATTATAGGAAAACGTGTTTTCGTGAAGAAATCATGACAAACTAACACAAAATGAAGATTTCATTATAACGACATTCTGAGTTCATTTCATGAAACCTGCGCTTCCCCTATAAGAGTTCGACGTAACTTGATAGGAAAACGTGTTTTCGTGAAGAAATCATGACAAACTAACACAAAATGAAGTTTTCATTATAACTTGACATTCTGAGTTCATTTCATGAAACCTGCGCTTCCCCTATAAGAGTTCGACGTAACTTGATAGGAAAACGTGTTTTCGTGAAGAAATCATGACAAACTAACACAAAATGATGATTTCATTATAACTTGACATTCTGAGTTCATTTCATGAAACCTGCGCTTCCCCTATAAGAGTTCGACGTAACTTGATAGGGAAACGTGTTTTCGTGAAGAAATCATGACAAACTAACACAAAATGAAGTTTTCATTATAACTTGACATTCTGAGTTCATTTCATGAAACCTGCGCTTCCCCTATAAAAGTTCAACCTACCATTATAGGAAAACGTGTTTTCGTGAAGAAATCATGACAAACTAACACAAAATGAAGATTTCATTATAACTTGACATTCTGAGTTCATTTCATGAAACCTGCGCTTCCCCTATAAGAGTTCGACATAACTTGATAGGAAAACGTGTTTTCGTGAAGAAATCATGACAAACTAACACAAAATGAAGATTTCATTATAACTTGACATTCTGAGTTCATTTCATGAAACCTGCGCTTCCCCTATAAGAGTTCGACGTAACTTGACAGGAAAACGTGTTTTCGTGAAGAAATCATGACAAACTAACACAAAATGAAGATTTCATTATAACTTGACATTCTGAGTTCATTTCATGAAACCTGCGCTTCCCCTATAAGAGTTCGACGTAACTTTATAGGAAAACGTGTTTTCGTGAAGAAATCATGACAAACTAACACAAAATGAAGATTTCATTATAACTTGACATTCTGAGTTCATTTCATGAAACCTGCGCTTCCTCTATAAGAGTTCGACGTAACTTGATAGGAAAACGTGTTTTCGTGAAGAAATCATGACAAACTAACACAAAATGAAGTTTTCATTATAACTTGACATTCTGAGTTCATTTCATGAAACCTGCGCTTCCCCTATAAGAGTTCAACCTACCATTATAGGAAAACGTGTTTTCGTGAAGAAATCATGACAAACTAACACAAAATGAAGATTTCATTATAACGACATTCTGAGTTCATTTCATGAAACCTGCGCTTCCCCTATAAGAGTTCAACCTACCATTATAGGAAAACGTGTTTTCGTGAAGAAATCATGACAAACTAACACAAAATGAAGATTTCATTATAACGACATTCTGAGTTCATTTCATGAAACCTGCGCTTCCCCTATAAGAGTTCGACGTAACTTGATAGGAAAACGTGTTTTCGTGAAGAAATCATGACAAACTAACACCAAATGAAGTTTTCATTATAACTTGACATTCTGAGTTCATTTCATGAAACCTGCGCTTCCCCTATAAGAGTTCGACGTAACTTGATAGGAAAACGTGTTTTCGTGAAGAAATCATGACAAACTAACACAAAATGATGATTTCATTATAACTTGACATTCTGAGTTCATTTCATGATACCTGCGCTTCCCCTATAAGAGTTCGACGTAACTTGATAGGAAAACGTGTTTTCGTGAAGAAATCATGACAAACTAACACAAAATGAAGTTTTCATTATAACTTGACATTCTGAGTTCATTTCATGAAACCTGCGCTTCCCCTATAAAAGTTCAACCTACCATTATAGGAAAACGTGTTTTCGTGAAGAAATCATGACAAACTAACACAAAATGAAGATTTCATTATAACTTGACATTCTGAGTTCATTTCATGAAACCTGCGCTTCCCCTATAAGAGTTCGACGTAACTTGATAGGAAAACGTGTTTTCGTGAAGAAATCATGACAAACTAACACAAAATGATGATTTCATTATAACTTGACATTCTGAGTTCATTTCATGAAACCTGCGCTTCCCCTATAAGAGTTCGACGTAACTTGATAGGAAAACGTGTTTTCGTGAAGAAATCATGACAAACTAACACAAAATGAAGTTTTCATTATAACTTGACATTCTGAGTTCATTTCATGAAACCTGCGCTTCCCCTATAAGAGTTCAACCTACCATTATAGGAAAACGTGTTTTCGTGAAGAAATCATGACAAACTAACACAAAATGAAGTTTTCATTATAACTTGACATTCTGAGTTCATTTCATGAAACCTGCGCTTCCCCTATAAGAGTTCGACGTAACTTTATAGGAAAACGTGTTTTCGTGAAGAAATCATGACAAACTAACACAAAATGAAGATTTCATTATAACGACATTCTGAGTTCATTTCATGAAACCTGCGCTTCCCCTATAAGAGTTCAACCTACCATTATAGGAAAACGTGTTTTCGTGAAGAAATCATGACAAACTAACACAAAATGAAGATTTCATTATAACGACATTCTGAGTTCATTTCATGAAACCTGCGCTTCCCCTATAAGAGTTCGACGTAACTTGATAGGAAAACGTGTTTTCGTGAAGAAATCATGACAAACTAACACAAAATGAAGTTTTCATTATAACTTGACATTCTGAGTTCATTTCATGAAACCTGCGCTTCCCCTATAAGAGTTCGACGTAACTTGATAGGAAAACGTGTTTTCGTGAAGAAATCATGACAAACTAACACAAAATGATGATTTCATTATAACTTGACATTCTGAGTTCATTTCATGAAACCTGCGCTTCCCCTATAAGAGTTCGACGTAACTTGATAGGGAAACGTGTTTTCGTGAAGAAATCATGACAAACTAACACAAAATGAAGTTTTCATTATAACTTGACATTCTGAGTTCATTTCATGAAACCTGCGCTTCCCCTATAAAAGTTCAACCTACCATTATAGGAAAACGTGTTTTCGTGAAGAAATCATGACAAACTAACACAAAATGAAGATTTCATTATAACTTGACATTCTGAGTTCATTTCATGAAACCTGCGCTTCCCCTATAAGAGTTCGACATAACTTGATAGGAAAACGTGTTTTCGTGAAGAAATCATGACAAACTAACACAAAATGAAGATTTCATTATAACTTGACATTCTGAGTTCATTTCATGAAACCTGCGCTTCCCCTATAAGAGTTCGACGTAACTTGACAGGAAAACGTGTTTTCGTGAAGAAATCATGACAAACTAACACAAAATGAAGATTTCATTATAACTTGACATTCTGAGTTCATTTCATGAAACCTGCGCTTCCCCTATAAGAGTTCGACGTAACTTTATAGGAAAACGTGTTTTCGTGAAGAAATCATGACAAACTAACACAAAATGAAGATTTCATTATAACTTGACATTCTGAGTTCATTTCATGAAACCTGCGCTTCCTCTATAAGAGTTCGACGTAACTTGATAGGAAAACGTGTTTTCGTGAAGAAATCATGACAAACTAACACAAAATGAAGTTTTCATTATAACTTGACATTCTGAGTTCATTTCATGAAACCTGCGCTTCCCCTATAAGAGTTCAACCTACCATTATAGGAAAACGTGTTTTCGTGAAGAAATCATGACAAACTAACACAAAATGAAGATTTCATTATAACGACATTCTGAGTTCATTTCATGAAACCTGCGCTTCCCCTATAAGAGTTCAACCTACCATTATAGGAAAACGTGTTTTCGTGAAGAAATCATGACAAACTAACACAAAATGAAGATTTCATTATAACGACATTCTGAGTTCATTTCATGAAACCTGCGCTTCCCCTATAAGAGTTCGACGTAACTTGATAGGAAAACGTGTTTTCGTGAAGAAATCATGACAAACTAACACCAAATGAAGTTTTCATTATAACTTGACATTCTGAGTTCATTTCATGAAACCTGCGCTTCCCCTATAAGAGTTCGACGTAACTTGATAGGAAAACGTGTTTTCGTGAAGAAATCATGACAAACTAACACAAAATGATGATTTCATTATAACTTGACATTCTGAGTTCATTTCATGATACCTGCGCTTCCCCTATAAGAGTTCGACGTAACTTGATAGGAAAACGTGTTTTCGTGAAGAAATCATGACAAACTAACACAAAATGAAGTTTTCATTATAACTTGACATTCTGAGTTCATTTCATGAAACCTGCGCTTCCCCTATAAAAGTTCAACCTACCATTATAGGAAAACGTGTTTTCGTGAAGAAATCATGACAAACTAACACAAAATGAAGATTTCATTATAACTTGACATTCTGAGTTCATTTCATGAAACCTGCGCTTCCCCTATAAGAGTTCGACGTAACTTGATAGGAAAACGTGTTTTCGTGAAGAAATCATGACTAACTAACACAAAATGAAGTTTTCATTATAACTTGACATTCTGAGTTCATTTCATGAAACCTGCGCTTCCCCTATAAGAGTTCAACCTACCATTATAGGAAAACGTGTTTTCGTGAAGAAATCATGACAAACTAACACAAAATGAAGTTTTCATTATAACTTGACATTCTGAGTTCATTTCATGAAACCTGCGCTTCCCCTATAAGAGTTCGACGTAACTTGATAGGAAAACGTGTTTTCGAGAAGAAATCATGACAAACTAACACAAAATGATGATTTCATTATAACTTGACATTCTGAGTTCATTTCATGAAACCTGCGCTTCCCCTATAAAAGTTCAACCTACCATTATAGGAAAACTTGTTTTCGTGAAGAAATCATGACAAACTAACACAAAATGAAGTTTTCATTATAACTTGACATTCTGAGTTCATTTCATGAAACCTGCGCTTCCCCTATAAGAGTTCGACGTAACTTGATAGGAAAACGTGTTTTCGTGAAGAAATCATGACAAACTAACACAAAATGAAGTTTTCATTATAACTTGACATTCTGAGTTCATTTCATGAAACCTGCGCTTCCCCTATAAGAGTTCGACGTAACTTGATAGGAAAACGTGTTTTCGTGAAGAAATCATGACAAACTAACACAAAATGAAGATTTCATTATAACTTGACATTCTGAGTTCATTTCATGAAACCTGCGCTTCCCCTATAAGAGTTCGACGTAACTTGATAGGAAAACGTGTTTTCGTGAAGAAATCATGACAAACTAACACAAAATGAAGATTTCATTATAACTTGACATTCTGAGTTCATTTCATGAAACCTGCGCTTCCCCTATAAGAGTTTGACGTAACTTTATAGGAAAACGTGATTTCGTGAAGAAATCATGACAAACTAACACAAAATGAAGATTTCATTATAACTTGACATTCTGAGTTCATTTCATGAAACCTGCGCTTCCCCTATAAGAGTTCGACGTAACTTGATAGGAAAACGTGTTTTCGTGAAGAAATCATGACAAACTAACACAAAATGAAATTTTCATTATAACTTGACATTCTGAGTTCATTTCATGAAACCTGCGCTTCCCCTATAAGTGTTCGACGTAACTTTATAGGAATACGTGTTTTCGTGAAGAAATCATGACAAACTAACACAAAATGAAGATTTCATTATAAATTGACATTCTGAGTTCATTTCATGAAACCTGCGCTTCCGCTATATGAGTTCGACGTAACTTTATAGGAAAACGTGTTTTCGTGAAGAAATCATGACAAACTAACACAAAATGAAGTTTTCATTATAACTTGACATTCTGAGTTCATTTCATGAAACCTGCGCTTCCCCTATAAGAGTTCGACGTAACTTGATAGGAAAACGTGTTTTCGTGAAGAAATCATGACAAACTAACACAAAATTAAGATTTCATTATAACTTGACATTCTGAATTCATTTCATGAAACCTGCGCTTCCCCTATAAGAGTTCGACGTAACTTGATAGGAAAACGTGTTTTCGTGAAGAAATCATGACAAACTAACACAAAATGAAGATTTCATTATAACTTGACATTCTGAGTTCATTTCATGAAACCTGCGCTTCCCCTATAAGAGTTCGACGTAACTTGATAGGAAAACGTGTTTTCGTGAAAAAATCATGACAAACTAACACAAAATGAAGATTTCATTATAACTTGACATTCTGAGTTCATTTCATGAAACCTGCGCTTCCCCTATAAGAGTTCAACCTACCATTATAGGAAAACGTGTTTTCGTGAAGAAATCATGACAAACTAACACAAAAAGAAGATTTCATTATAACTTGACATTCTGAGTTCATTGCACTAAAAGCATCTCCATCATAATGTCTGCCTACTACTTAGACCATCATGCTCTGTCCTACATCTCCTATCGTGTTATGGCAGTCTAATTCTGCCTGACTTTCTACTACCCTGGCCGCCAGTTCTCTGCTGTTATTCCTCTACTGTCCTACCAGTCCGATCGTCCTCTGCTTTGGACCATTTCGTAACTGCTTGCAGTTTCTAGTTAATGGTCCAAAGCACGTAGTGCTATGGAACCTTATTGCTTTTGTTAAGATTATTATTATTATTATTAAGGGTCCAAAGCACGTAGTGCTATGGAACCTTATTGCTTTTGTTAGGATTATTATTAAGGGTCCAAAGCACGTAGTGCTATGGAACCTTATTGTTTTTGTTAGGATTATTATTAAGGGTCCAAAGCACGTAGTGCTATGGAACCTTATTGTTTTTGTTAGGATTATTAAGGGTCCAAAGCACGTAGTGCTATGGAACCTTATTGTTTTTGTTAGGATTATTAACGGTCCAAAGCATGTAGTGCTATGGAACCTTATTGTTTTTGTTAGGATTATTATTAAGGGTCCAAAGCACGTAGTGCTATGGAACCTTATTGTTTTTGTTAGGATTATTATGGGTCCAAAGCACGTAGTGCTATGGAACCTTATTGTTTTTGTTAGGATTATTATTAAGGGTCCAAAGCACGTAGTGCTATGGAACCTTATTGTTTTTGTTAGGATTATTATTAAGGGTCCAAAGCACGTAGTGCTATGGAACCTTATTGTTTTTGTTAGGATTATTAAGGGTCCAAAGCACGTAGTGCTATGGAACCTTATTGTTTTTGTTAGGATTATTAAGGGTCCAAAGCACGTAGTGCTATGGAACCTTATTGTTTTTGTTAGGATTATTATGGGTCCAAAGCACGTAGTGCTATGGAACCTTATTGTTTTTGTTAGGATTATTAAGGGTCCAAAGCACGTAGTGCTATGGAACCTTATTGTTTTTGTTAGGATTATTATTATTTTTTTTATTAAGGGTCCAAAGCATGAAATGCTATGGAACCTTATTGTTTTTCTTAGGATTATTATTAAGGGTCCAAAGCATGAAATGCTTATGGAACCTTATTGTTTTTCTTAGGATTATTATTATTATTATTATTATTATTATTAAGGGTCCAAAGGGCGAAGTCCTTATGGACCATTATTGTTTTTCTTAGGATTATTATTTAATTAAGGGTCCAAAGGACGAAGTCCTTATGGACCATTATTGTTTTTCTTAGGATTATTATTATTAAGGGTCCAAAGGACGAAGTCCTTATGGACCATTATTGTTTTTCTTAGGATTATTATTATTAAGGGTCCAAAGGACGAAGTCCTTATGGACCATTATTGTTTTTCTTAGGATTATTAAGGGTCCAAAGGACGAAGTCCTTATGGACCATTATTGTTTTTCTTAGGATTATTATTATTATTAAGGGTCCAAAGCACGAAGTGCTATGGAACCTTATTGTTTTTCTTAGGATTATTAAGGGTCCAAAGCATGAAATGCTATGGAACCTTATTGTTTTTCTTAGGATTATTAAGGGTCCAAAGCACGTAGTGCTATGGAACCTTATTGTTTTTGTTAAGATTATTATTATTATTATTATTATTATTTTTATTATTTTTCTTCCGTAAAACTGAATGCCCAGCCTAAACCGTAAGTCCTAGGCCGACCAAATTTGGTAGGATGGTTGGAATTCCTACCCACTACTCAGGTTGTCCGACCCATCCGACTCAGCCAATGGGGGGCGCCGTAGCGCCCCCCAACACGTTTTGGTCAATATCTCCTGTCCTGTTTGTCCTACAACCGAAATTCTTTTTTCTGCTGATACAGACAGCCATGTCCTACCAAAAAGTCAATGGGACCATGAAGCCCCGCTTACTTAGATTTTTTGCTAATTTGCATAATTTGCAAGTCCTACTTTTTCCTTACAGTCCAAGCTTGTCCATACAAATCACACAAATGAGGTGTCAAACGAATCACAACTCTGAGCTGATCAAGAATCATCCACAAATTTCAGACATTTCTATGTCCTACGGCCATTAGCCACGACCAAACAATGTCCGAAATTGGCTTGTTTTGGTCTGACTGCTATAACTTGGCCGTGCCTTGGCATACCTTGACCAAATTTGAAAGGCTATCTCTGGACACCATTCTGGGGACATGGTCCGAGGCGGGCCGCATTTCGTCCATAGGGGGCACTAAAAATAAAATCTGCCAATATCTCCTGACTGCCTTGGCCAATCCAACTGAAATTTGTGATATATGTACTAGCACCAAGCCTGAGGTCAGTCACCTACAATGGCAGTCATCAGTCCTTAAAGAGTGGCTGCCATCGGCCAATCAAAATCAAGCAGCTATTTGACAGGCTTAACGATGAGCAATCCAAATCAAATTTCGGTGGTATATTTGTCCTCTGACCCTCAGCCCTCCCTGTAATGGACACCTCACTTGGCCAGATATGTGTCTAAGACTCACCTATGCTCATTGAGCTAAAATGAGTTACCAGATCAGGTAGGAAGGTGTCTACCGATCTCACCTGCTTTAACCACAGCAACGGGTGGCTCAGTGGGCTAAACTTGTATGCTTGTAATCAGAGGGTCGCAGGTTCGAACCCAGCTTCGGTGGGTACTCGAGCTAGGCAGCCCGATGTGCACAGCATACCCTCCGTGAAGTGAGCTGGGGAGACGTGAAGGCGCTTTCCCCAAGCGGGTCAATGAAGCTTATATTATTGTTAATTTAGACGTGCTCAGGCACTACTCCAGAGGGTTGAACAATAATTATTTTTCTTCCCTAAAACTGAATGCCCAGCCTAAACCGTAAGTCCTAGACTGACCAAATTTGGCAACAAGATTGCTATTCCTACCCACTACTCAGTCCCACTGACCCGTCCCAGTCAGTCAGATGGGGGCGCTACAGCACCCCGATTTGCATTTCTGCCTATATCTCCAGACCTGTCAAGCCTACAGTTGAAATTTATTGCGACTACAATTAACTATGTCATGACTAATCTAACAACATATATAACTTGGTTCTCCCTCTTTCTGTTTTTACATAAATTATATTTGTCTGAAAACAGCTTTTCTTGTTAACCTCCTTTGATTTTCAACAAACCTACATACATCTGTTGTCCTTCAAATCAGAAGATAGTCCTTTTAAAGATTTAGAGAAAAAAATGAAACTTTTGGTAAGGTATGGCCACCAGCCACACCCTGACTCTACTGGTGCCACGTCCATTTCAATCAGACAGCTATATCTCAGGGATGCTTCAGCCAATCATTACAAAATTTGGCTCACTGATGTAGGACTGAACCACAGAGAGACCCTCCAAACTTCATGTCGATCGGTCAATCGGGAGCGCTACGCCACTGTCTATATACATCTAAGACCCACCTAGGCTCATTGAGCTAAAACGAGTTACCAGAAGGTGTCTACTGATCTCAGTCATCTTACCCACAGCAGCGGGTGGCTCAGTGTGCTAATCCTGTGTGCCTGTAATCAGAGGATCGCCGGTTCGAACCCAGCTTAGTATTTTGGTATTTCAGCTAGGTATCCTGATGTGCACAGTGTACTCTCTGATGTTGACTGGCCTGTTACACCTGCACTAAAAGCATCTCCATCCTAATGTCTGCCTACTACTGAGACCGTCCAGCTCTGTCCTACATCTCCTATCCTGTTATGGCAGTCTAATTCTGTCTGACTTTCTACTACCCTGGCCGCCGGTTCACTGCCGTTATTCCTCTACTGTCCGACCAGTCCGATCGTCCTGCGCTTTGGACCCTTTCGTAACTGCCTGCAGTTTCTAGTTATTATTATTATTTTTCTGCCCTAAAACTGAATGCCCAGCCTAAACCGTAAGTCCTAGGCCTACCAAATTTGGTACGATGATTGGAATTCCTACCCACTACTCAGGTTTTCCGACCCGTCCGACTCAGCCAGAGGGGGGCGCCGTAGCGCCCCATAACACGTTTTGGATGATATCTCCTGTCCTGTTTGTCCTACCTTCAAAATTCTTTTTTCTCCTGATACAGACAGCCATGCCCTACCAAAAAGTCATTGGGACCATGAAGCTCCGCCTACTTAGATTTTTTGCTAATTTGCATAATTTGCAAATCATACTTTTTCCTTAAAGTCCTGGCTTGTCCTACCAAATCAGACAAATGAGGTGTCAGACGAATCAGAATTTTCAGCTGATCAAGAATCATCAACAAAATTCAGACATTTTTATATCCTATGGCCAATAGCCACGCCCAAACAATGTCCAAATTTGGCCCATTTTGGTCTGATGGCTATAACTTGGCCGTGCCTTGGCCTACCTTGACCAAATTTGAAATGCTACCTCCCTACACCATTCTGGGGACACGGTCCAAAGCGGGCCGCATTTCGTCAATAGGGGGCGCTACAACTAAAAACTGGCAATATCTCCTGACTGCCTTTGCCAGTCTAACTGAAATTTGGCAGATATGTACTAGCACCCAGTCTGTGGTCAGTCACATACTATGGCAGTCATCATTCCTTAAATAGTGGCCGCCATCGGCCAATCAAAATCAAGCAGGCATTTGACAGGCTTATAAATGACCAATCTATACCAAATTTTGGTGGTATATTTGTCCTCTGACCCGCAGCCCACCATGCAAAGGACACCTCACTTGGCCAGATAGGGGCGCTACAGTGACAACATTTGCATTTCTGACTATTTCTCGAGAACGGTGAAGCCTACAATCGACATTTATTGCCAGGTCAATTCAGTACGACATGCCAAATCAAACAACATGTAGAACTTGCTTCTGCATCTTTGCGTTTTTTCATAATTCATATTGGTCTGAAAACAAGACATTTCGTTAACCTCCTAGGATTTTCACCAAACCTACACAAATCTGGTATCATTTAAATCAGGAGACAGTCATAATAAATAATTCATAAAAAAATCATAAACTTTCCATGAGGTATAGTCACCAGCCACACACAAATCATACAGGTGCCATGCCCAATTCAATCCGACAGCTATATCTCAGGCCTGCCTCAGCCAATCATCACCAAACTTTAACATATCCTGTAGAATAGTAGTCCGGAAGGGCCCTCCAAATTTGGTGCCGATCGGTCAAACGGGGGCGCTACAACAATATAACATGTCTGTATAAACCTTGAAAAGCAGTTCAACTTACATTTATCTCATTTCTGTTATTGTGACATATTACTGGTTAAAATATTTTGTACTGCCAGTTCTGTGAGTCATGCCATATCAAGACATATGCAATGCCCAATGATAGTCATTTTCATTCCCTTGTGATGTTTAAAAGCTTAATAAATAACATATTACTGTAACTTCTACAATGTCCAGCCCAAGTAGGTCATTCTGGTAGTACATCAATCAGGACATTGCCCTTATGGATAATTCATAAAAATATCTTGACCTACCTGTATGCTATGGCCACCAGCTACACCAAACATGCACCATATCCATGCTCATTTCAATCAACCATCTAAAACTCAGCCGTGCATCAGCCAATCCTCATCAAATTTGACAGCCTAATGTAGTAAGGGACATCAGACAGACCCTCCAATTTTGGTGCCAATTGGTCAAACGGGGGCGCTACAGCCACTGTCCATATATGTCTAAGACCCACCTTAGCAAATTCAGCTGAAATGTCCTTATTTCTCATAAAACCTTGAAAAAATTGTTACCTTTCCCTTCACCTGAGTCCATATTTTTTATTCACTTTCATTTTTCACCGATTTGCCTCATAGAACATTATCAGACTTAATTTACACATAAGAAGGCCTGAAAGTATTAAATGGAATTTCAAAAATGGAGCGCTGCCTCCACCTGCTGGCCACACCATTTCCATACACATTTCAATCAAACAGCTATATCTCTGGCATGCTTCATCAAATCCTTACAAAATTTGACTCGCTTCTGTGTCACTGGACTACAGACAGACCTTCCAAGTTTGGTGGCAATCGGTCAAATTGGGGTGCTACAGCCGCTGTTCTAATATGTCTAAGACCAACCTTGGTTAATGCAGCTGAGATCTGCTTATTGTTTATTTAAAAATTAAAATATTAATCACCTTTCATAAGAACATAAGAACATAAGAACTATACAAACGAGAGGAGGCCATTCGGCCCATCGAGCTCGCTTGGGGAGAACTTAACTAATAGCTCAGAGTTGTTAAAATCTTATCTAGCTCTGATTTAAAGGAACCCAAGGATTCAGCTTGCACTACGTTATCAGGAAGACTATTCCATACTCTGACTACACGCTGTGTAAAGAAGTGCTTCCTTAAATCCAGTTTGAAATGTTCTCCCGCTAATTTCCACCTATGGCCACGAGTTCTTGTATTTGAACTAATGCTGAAGTAACTATTCGGTTGAACAGCATCCAAACCTGTTAGAATCTTATAGACCTGGATCATGTCCCCCCTCAGTCTCCTTTGCTTGAGGCTGAACAGATTTAGCTCAAATAACCTTTCCTCGTATGACATTACTCTAAGACATTCCCTTCATCTAAGTCCATATTTTTAATCTGCTTATATTTTCCTGCCATTTGACTTTTACAAATCTTTCAAACTTTGATCTTTCTTCAGGCTGTGTACACTGCAGCAATTACAATTTTATAATACATTGGCCAGCAGGTGGAGTCAGCGCTCCATTTAAATAATGCCTTCAATACTTTTAGCCTTTCTCCTGTCTAAATGTACAACCTAGAATATGATACAGCATGATATTACTGCTGTTACATGTCACACTCCTGCAACTCAGCACTTTGTTAAGAATATGCAACGCAGCCTATGTTTACACAGGCAGTATAAAAAATCAACTCTGTAATATCTAGACTTACCAGACCAGGTATGAAGGTGCCTAAATCTACCAACTAGTCAGGCCATCTGACCAAAACCATGCATTAAGTCAGGCTAAGGCACTCCACCACAGGGTTCTACATTCTGTCCTACATTTTCTGACCTGTTAGACCGATACTAACTAATCTATATCCTGATTTCTACCTACTACTCAGACCATCTGACCAAAACAATGCATTCAGTCAGGTTCAGGCACTACACCCCAGGGTTCTACATTCTGTCCTACATTTCCTGACCTGTTAGACCGACACTAAACAATCTACATCATGATTTCTACCTTCTACTCAAACCATCTGACCGAAACAAGTTCTCTTCTGTCTGACATCTGCTGACCTGTAGTTCTGTCTGACTTGTTGGTATCCTCCTCTACGGTTTGCCCTACATCTCCTGTCGCATTAGAGCTATGCTAAATCTGCATCCTGTTATGGCAGTCTAATTCTGTCTGACTTTTTACTACCCTGGCCGCCGGATCTCTGCCCTTATTCCTCTACTGTCCTATCAGTCCGATTGTCCTACGCTTTGGACCCATTCGTAACTGCTTGCAGTTTCTAGTTAACGGTCCAAAGGACGAAGTCCTTATGGACCATTATTGTTTTTCTTAGGATTATTAAGGGTCCAAAGCATGAAATGCTATGGAACCTTATTGTTAAGGGTCCAAAGCACGTAGTGCTATGGAACCTTATTGTTTTTGTTAAGATTATTATTATTATTATTATTATTATTATTTTTCTTCCCTAAAACTGAATGCCCAGCCTAAACCGTAAGTCCTAGGCCGACCAAATTTGGTAGGATGATTGGAATTCCTACCCACTACTCAGGTTGTCCGACCCATCCGACTCAGCCAATGGGGGGCGCCGTAGCGCCCCCCAACATGTTTCCGTCGATATCTCCTGTCCTGTTTGTCCTACAACCGAAATTCTTTTTTCTGCTGATACAGACAGCCATACCCTACCAAAAAGTCAATGGGACCATGAAGCTCCGCCTACTTAGATTTTTTGCTAATTTGCATATTTTGCAAATCATACTTTTTTCTTACAGTCCTAGCTTGTCCTACCAAATCAGACAAATGAGGTGTCAAACGAATCAGAACTCTGAGCTGATCAAGAATCATCCACAAATTTCAGACATTTCTATGTCCTATGGCCATTAGCCTAGCCCAAACAATATCTAAATTTGACACATTGTGGTCTGACTACTATAACTTGGCCGTGCCTTGGCCTACCTTGACCAAATTTGAAATCATACCTCCCTACACCATTTTGGGGGCACGGTGCAAGGCGGGCCGCATTTCGTCCATAGGGGGCGCTACAACTAAAAACTGCCAATATCTTCTGACTGCCTCGGCCAATCCAACTGAAATTTGGAAGGTATGTACTAGGACGCAGCCTGAGGTCAGTCACATACAATGGCAGTCATGAGTCCTGAAACAGTGGCCGCCATCGGCCAATCAAAATCAAGCAGCAATTTGACTGGCTTAATGATGACCAATTTAAATCAAATTTAGCTGGTACATTTGTCCTCTGACCCTCAGCCTACCCTGTAAACAGTGGCTATGGCCACTGTTTTTATATTACTAAGACCAACCTAGGCCAATTCAGCTCAAATGAGTTACCAGATCAGGTAGGAAGGTGTCTACTGATCTCACCTGCTTTAACCACAGCAACGGGTGGCTCAGTGGGCTAAACTTGTATGCTTGTAATCAGAGGGTCGCAGGTTCGAACCCAGCTTCGGTGGGTACTCGAGCTAGGCAGCCCGATGTGCACAGCATACCCTCCGTGAAGTGAACTGGGGAGACGTGAAGACGTTTTCCCCACGATGATCAAGGAAGCTTATATTATTGTTAAGTTAGACATGCTCAGGCACTACTTCAGAGGGTTGAACAATAATTATTTTTCTTCCCTAAAACTGAATGCCCAGCCTAAACCGTAAGTCCTAGACTGACCAAATTTGGCAACAAGATTCCTATTCCTACCCACTACTCAGTCCCACTGACCCGTCCCAGTCAGTCAGATGGGGGCGCTACAGCACCCCGATTTGCATTTCTGCCTATATTTACGGACCTGTCAAGCCTACAGTTGAAATTTATTGCCAGTCCAATTCACTATGTCCTGTCAAATCAAACTGCATATAGATCTTGGTTCTACATCTTTGCCTTCTTGCATGATTTACAGATGTTTCGAAAACAGGTTTTTTTGTTAACCTCCTACGATTTTCGCCTAACATCCATAAATCTGTTGTCATTAAAATCAGGAGACTGTCCATTTAAAGATTTAGAGAAAAAACTTAAACTTTCGGTAAGATACAGCCACCAGCCACACCGTGACTCTACTGATGTCTTGCCCATTTCAATCAGACAGCTATATCTCAGGGGTGCTTCAGCCAATCATTACAAAATTTGGCTCACTGATGTAGGACTGTACCACAGAGAGACCATACAAATTTCGTGTCAATCGGTCAATCAGGAGCGCTACGCCACTGTCCATATACATCTAAGACCCACCTAGGCTCATTGAGGTAAAATGAGTTTCCAGATCAGGTAGGAAGGTGTCCAGCGATCTCTCCCGTTTTACCAACAGCAGCGGGTGGCTCAGTGGGCTAAACTTGTATGCTTGTAATCAAAGGGTCGCAGGTTTGAACCCAGCTTCGGTGGGTACTCGAGCTAGGCAGCCCGATGTGCACAGCATACCCTCCGTGAAGTGAGCTAGCGAGACATGAAGGCGTTTTACCCACGCAGGTCAATGAAGCTTATATTATTGTTAATTAAGACCTGCTCAGGCACTACTCCAGATGGTTGAACAATAATTATTTTTCTTCCCTAAAACTGAATGCCCAGCCTAAACCGTAAGTCCTAGACTGACCAAATTTGGCAACAAGATTCCTATTCCTACCCACTACTCAGTCCCACTGACCCATCCCAGTCAGTCAGATGGGGGCGCTACAGCACCCCGATTTGCATTTATGCCTATATCTCCAGACCTGTCAAGCCTACAGTTGAAATTTATTGCCAGTCCAATTCACTATGTCCTGACAAATCAAACTGCATATAGATCTTGGTTCTACATCTTTGCCTTCTTGCATGATTTGCAGATGTTTTGAAAACAGGTTTTTTTGTTAACCTCCTAGGATTTTTGCTTAACATCCTTAAATCTGGTGTCATTCAAATCAGAAGACAGTCCTTTTAAAGATTTACAGAAAAAACTTAAACTTTCGGTAAGATAAAGCCACCAGCCACACCCTGACTGTACTGATGTCTTGCCTATTTCAATCAGACAGCTATATCTCAGGGATGCTTCAGCCAATCATTACAACATTTGGCTCACTGATATAGGACTGTACCACAGAGAGACCATACAAATTTCATGTCAATCGGTCAATCAGGAGCGCTACGCCACTGTCCATATACATCTAAGACCCACCTAGGCTCATTGAGGTAAAATGAGTTTCCAGATCAGGTAGGAAGGTGTCCAGCGATCTCTCCCGTTTTACCAACAGCAGCGGGTGGCTCAGTGGGCTAAACTTGTATGCTTGTAATCAGAGGGTCGCAGGTTCGAACCCAGCTTCGGTGGGTGCTCAAGCTAGGCAGCCTGATGTGCACAGCATACCCTCCGTGAAGTGAGCTGGGGAGACGTGAAGGCGTTTTCCCCACGCAGGTCAATGAAGCTTATATTATTGTTAATTAAGACCTGCTCAGGCACTACTACAGAGCGTTGAACAATAATTATTTTTCTTCCCTAAAACTTAATGCCCAGCCTAAACCGTAAGACCTAGACTGACCAAATTTGGCAACAAGATTGCTATTCCTACCCACTACTCAGTCTCACTGACCCGTCCCAGTCAGTCAGATGGGGGCGCTACAGCACCACGATTTGCATTTATGCCTATATCTACAGACCTGTCAAGCCTACAGTTGAAATTTATTGCCAGTCCAATTCACTGTCATGACGAATTTCAACTGCATATAGAACTTGGTTCTCCATCTTTGCTTTTTTGCATGATTTATAGTTGTTTCAAAATAGGTTATTTTGTTAACCTTGTAGGATTTTCGCCAAACATACATAAATCTGGTGTCATTCAAACCAGGAGACAGTCCTTTTAAAGATTTAGAGAAAAAACTTAAACTTTCAGTAAGATACAGCCACCAGCCACACCCTGACTGTACTGTTGTCTTGCCCATTTCAATCAGACAGCTATATCTCAGGGATGCTTCAGCCAATCATTACAAAATTTGGCTCACTGATGTAGGACTGTACCCCAGAGAGAACCTCCAAATTTCTTGTCGATCGGTCAATCGGGAGCGCTACACCACTGTCTATATACATCTAAGACCCACCTAGGCTCATTGAGGTAAAATGAGTTACCAGATCAGGTAAGAAGGTGTCCAGCGATCTCTCCAGTTTTACCAACAGCAGCCGGTGGCTCAGTGGGCTAAACTTGTATGCTTGTAATCAGAGGGTCACAGGTTCGAACCCAGCTTAGGTGGGTCCTCGAGCTAGGCAGCCCGATGTGCACAGCATACCCTCCGTGAAGTGAGCTGGGGATAAGTGAAGGCGTTTTCCCCACGATGATCAATGAAGCTTATATTATTGTTAATTTAGACGTGCTCAGGCACTACTCCAGAGGGTTGAACAATAATTATTTTTCTTCCCTAAAACTGAATGCCCAGCCTAAACCGTAAGTCCTAGACTGACCAAATTTGGCAACAAGATTCCTATTCCTACCCACTACTCAGTCCCACTGACCCGTCCCAGTCAGTCAGATGGGGGCGCTACAGCACCCCGATTTGCATTTCTGCCTATATCTCCAGACCTGTCAAGCCTACCGTTGAAATTTATTGCCAGTCCAATTCACTATGTCATGATGAATCCAACTGCATATAGAACTTGGTTCTCCCTCTTTGCCTTCTTGCGTGATTTATAGTTGCCTTAAAACAGGTTATTTTGTTAACCTCCTAGGATTTTCGCCCAACATACATAAATCTGGTGTCATTCAAATCAGGAGACAGTCTTTTTAAAGATTTTGAGAAAAAACTTAAACTTTCGGTAAGATACATCCACCAGCCACACCCTGACTCTACTGGTGTCTCGCCCATTTCAATCAGACAGCTAAATCTCAGGCATGCTTCAGTCAATCATGACCAATTTTCTCTCACCAATGTAAGGCTGTACTACAGAGAGACCCTGTAAATTTCTTGTTGATCGATCAAATGGGAGCGCTATGGCCACTGTCTCTATATATCTAAGACCAACCAAGGCTAATTCAGCTAAAATGTGTCACCAGATCAGGTAGGTAGGTGTCCAGTGATCTCTCCCGTTTTACCAACAGCAGCGGGTGGCTCAGTGTGCTAATCCTGTGTGCCTGTAATCAGACGGTCGCCGGTTCGAACCCAGCTTAGGTTGAGATTTCAGCTAGGTATTCTGATGTGCACAGTGTACTTTATGATGTTGACTGGCCTGTTACTCCTGCATGAAAGCATCTCCATCGTAATGTCTGCCTACTACTGAGACCGTCCTGTTCTGTCCTACATCTCCTACCATGTTATTCTGTCTGATTTTCTACTACCCTGGCCGCCGGTTCTCTGCCTGTCCTACCAGTCCGATCATCCTTTGCTTTGGACCCTTTCGTAACTGCTTGCAGTTTCTAGTTAAGGGTCCAAAGCACGTAGTGCTATGGAACCTTATTGTTTTTGTTAGGATTATTATTTTTATTTTTATTATTTTTCTTCCCTAAAACTGAATGCCCAGCCTAAACCGTAAGTCCTAGGCTGACCAAACTTGGTACGATGATTGGTATTCCTACCCACTACTCAGGTTGTCCGACCCGTCCGACTCAGCCAGAGGGGGGCGCCGTAGCGCCCCCCAACACGTTTCGGTCGATATCTCCTGTCCTGTTTGTCCTACAACCGAAATTCTTTTTTCTGCTTATACAGACAGCCATGCCCTACCAAAAAGTCAATGGGACCATGAAGCTCCGCCTACTTAGATTTTTTGCTAATTTGCATATTTTGCAAATACTACTTATCTCTTAAAGTCCTAGCTTGTCCTACCAAATCAGACAAATGAGTTGTCAAACGAATCAGAACTGTGAGCTAATCAAGAATTTCTAAAAAAATTGAGACATTTTTGTATTGTACGGCCATTAGCCACGCCGAAACAATGTCCAAATTTGTCCTGTTTTGGTCTGATGGCTATAACTTGGCCGTGCCTTGGCCTACGTTGACCAAATTTGAAATGCCAGCTCCGTACAGCATTCTGGGGACAACGTCCAAAGCGGTCCGCATTTCGTCCATAGGGGGCGCTACAACTAAAAACTGCCAATATCTCCTGACTGCCTTGGCTAATCCAAGTGAAATTTGGCCCATATGTACTAGGTCCCAGCCTGAGGTCAGTCACCTACAATGACAGTCATAAGTCCTGAAACAGTGGCCGTCATCAGCCAATCAAAATCAAGCAGCAATTTGACTGGCTTAATGATGACCAATCCAAATCAAATTTAGCTGGTACATTTGTGCTCTGACCCTCAGCCCACCCTGTTAAGGACATCTCATTAGGCCAGATGGGGGCGTGACAGCGCCCCCATCTGCATTTCTGCCTATTTCTCCAGAACTGCCAAGCTTACACTTTAATTTTATTGCCAGTCCAATTCACTATGTCCAGCTGAATCCAACTGCATATAGCACTTGGTTCTACATCTTTGCATTTTTGCATGATTTATATTTCTCTGAAAACAGGCTTTTTCATTATCCTCCTAGGATTTTCACCTCACCTGCATAAGTCTGTTGTCTTTAAAATCAGGAGACAGTCCTTTTAAATATTGAGAGAAAAAAAATTAAACTTTCGGTAAGGTACTGCCAAAAGCCACACCATGACCATACTGATGCCATGTCCATTTCAATCAGACAGCTATATCTAAGGCATTCTTCATCAAATCATTGCCAAATTTCTCTCACTATTGTAGGGCTCTACCACGGAGAGACCCTCCAAATTTTGTGTCGATTGGTCAAATGGGAGCGCTACGGCCACTGTTCATATGTTACTAAGACCAACCTAGGCCAATTCAGCTAAAATGAGTTACCAGATCAGGTAGGAAGGTGTCCAGCGATCTCACCCATTTTACCAACAGCAGCGGGTGGCTCAGTGGGCTAAACTTGCATGCTTGTAATCAGAGGGTTGCCGGTTCGAACCCAGCTTCGGTGGGTACTCGAGCTAGACAGCCCGATGTGCGCAGCATGCTCTCCGTAAAGCAAGTGGGGAGACGTAAAGGCATTTTCCCCATGATGGTCAATGAAGCTTCTATTATTATTAAACCTGCCGGCTCAGGCACTCCTCCGGAGGGTTCAATTATAATTATTTTTCTTCCCTAAAACTGAATGCCCAGCCTAAACTGTAAGTCCTAGGCCGACCAAATTTGGCAGTAAGATGCCTATTGCTACCCACTACTCAGCCCCTCCGACCCATCCCAATCAGTCAGAGGGGGGCGCCGTTGCGCCCCAGAACACGTTTTGGTCGATATCTCCTGTCCTACTTGTCCTACACTTAAATTTTATTTCAAGTTCAATTTACTTTGTCGTGCCAAATCCAGTATTATATATATCTTGGTTCTCCATCTTTGTGTTTTTGCATGATTTATATTTGTCTGAAAAAAGGACATTTTGTTACCCTCGTTGGACTTTCGCCCAACCTACTTAAATCTAATGTCATTTAAATCAGGAAACAGTCCTTTTAAATATTTAGAGAAAAAAAATTAAACTTTCGGTAAGGTACGGCCAAAAACCACACCATGACGATACTGGTGCCATGTCCATTTCAATCAGACAGCTATATCTAAGCCATGCTTCAGCAAATCATTTCCAAATTTCTCTCACTAATGTACGGCTATACCACCGAGACACCCTCCAAATTTTTTGTCGATTGGTCAAATGGGAGCGCTACGGCCACTGTTCATATGTTACTAAGACCAACCTAGGCCAATTCAGCTAAAATGAGTTACCAGATCAGGTAGGAAGGTGTCCAGCGATCTCACCCATTTTACCAACAGCAGCGGGTGGCTCAGTGGGCTAAACTTGCATGCTTGTAATCAGAGGGTCGCCGGTTCGAACCCAGCTTCGGTGGGTACTTGAGCTAGGCAGCCCGATGTGCGCAGCATGCTCTCCGTAAAGCAAGCTGGGGAGACGTAAAGGTGTTTTCCCCATGAGGGAAAAAAAATACACAAAATTTTATTAAACCAGCCATTCAGATGGGCTCAGGCTCTCTTCCAAAGGGTTAGATTATAATTTTTTTTCTTCCCTAAAACTTAATGCCCAGCCTAAACCGTAAGTTCTAGGCTGACCAAATTTGGCAGTAAGATGCCTATTGCTACCCACTACTCAGCTCCTCCGACTCATCCCAATTAGTCAGAGGGGGGCGCCGTTGCGCCACACAACACGTTTTGGTCAATATCTCCTGTCCTACTTGTCATACTCTTAAATTTTATTGCAAGTCAAATTCACTATGTCGAGCCAAATCCAGTAACATATACAACTTAGTTCTACATCTTTGCATTTTTGCATGATTTATATTTGTCTGAAAACAGCTTTTTTCGTTAACTTCCTACGATTTACCTCCAACCTACATAAATCTGTTGTCCTTCAAATCAGAAGACAGTCCTTTTAAAGTTTTACAGAAAAAAATGAAACTTTTGGTAAGGTATGGCCACCAGCCACACCCTGACTGTACTGGTGCCACGTCCATTTCCATCAGACAGCTAAATCTCATGCACGCTTCAGCCAATCATTTCCAAATATCTATCTCTGATGAATGGCTGTACCACAGAGAGACCCTCCAAATTTCGTATCGATCGATCAAACGGGAGCGCTACGGCCATTGTCTATATGTGTCTAAGACCCACCTAGGCACATTCAGCTAAAATGAGTTACCAGATCAGGTAGGAAGGTGTCTACCGATCTCCTGCATCCTGCCCATGGCAGCGGGTGGCTCAGTGGGCTAAGCCTGTGTGCCTGTAATCAGAGGGTCACTGGTTCAAACCCAGCTTCAGTGGGTACTTCAGTTAGGCCTCCCAACAGTTGTCTGCCCTTCATGCACAGTGTACTCTCCGCAAAGGATGTTCAGAGAGACGTAAAGGCATTTTCTCCATGAAGATCAGTGAAGTACCTTTATTATTTTTCTTCCATAGAACTGAATGCCCAGCCTAAACCGTAAGTCTTAGGCCGACCATATTTGGCACAAAGATGCCTATTCCTACCCACTACTCAGATTGTCCGACCCGTCCGACTCAGCCAGCTTTTCGGTTGATATCTCCTGTCCTGTTTGTCCTACAATCGAAATTCTTTTGTCTGCTGATACAGACAGCCATGCCATACCAGACAGCTATATCTCAGACATGCTTCAGCCAATCATTACCAAATTTCTCTCACTAAAGTAGCACTGTACCGCAGACAGACCCTCCAAATTTCCTGTTGATCGTTCAAATGGGGGCGCTATGGCCACTGTCTATATATGTCTAAGACCTGCCTTGGCTAATTTAGCTGAAATGTCCTTATTTCTCATAAAACCTTCAAAGAATTATCTTTCTCTACATCTGCCTCCAGGTTTTTAATTTAGTGTAATTATCCTGCCATTTCACTGTTAGAAATTTATCAGACTTCAATGATGCTTCAACTTGTGTGGACTAGAACAATTTCAATGTTTCAATAAATTGGCCAGCAGGTGGAGTCAGTGCTCCATTAACCAGTGCCATTCAGTACTTTCAGGCCTTCTCATGTCTAAATGAACAGCCTAGAAAAAAAACAAAGTATGATATTATTACTGTTGCATGCAGCAGTTTCCCAGCTTGGCACTGTTGTTAAGAATATGCAACACAGCCTATGTTCACACAGTACAAGCAAACTTTAACTTGTAAGTAAACTTTCCACATCAGGTATGAAGGCGCCTATTTCTACCAACTACTCAGACCATCAGACCCAAAACAAACATTCAGTTAGGCTCAGGTACTCCACCACACAATCTCCATCCTCATTCCTACCTACTCCTCAGACTATCACACCCAAACCAGACATTCAGTCAGGCTCAGATACTGCACCACACAGTTCTACATTATTTCCTACTACCTTCTACTGACCTGTTAGACCAAGACTCAACAATCTCCATCCTGTTTTCTACCTACTAGACAGAGCATCAGACCAAAACCAGACATTCCGTTGGACTGCATGACACCACAGATGTCTACATATGGTCCTATATCTCCTGACTAGATACGCCTAGACTTAATCTCCATTCTGTCCCAGAAGTGCATAGTATTGTTTGACTTTTCCATACATTGGCGAGTGGCTCAGATGTGCAGTCAGCAATCCATTTTTTGTGCTTTCAAAAATGCCATTATATAGTCATAGACTTTCCTTTTGATTTTTTCTACTATAAATGTAGGTTTGTTTTTTAACATGATGCATCACAAGTGACTCAGATGCATGTGCTCTGTTCCATCTTTTTCCATGAAGTCCTTCAAGATGTACAGACAGTGCAATTAATCCTGGGATTTTGTTTGAATTATATAGTTTTGGCTCTTGGTAGTCTTACACTACATCACCATGTCCACTAGCATTTTTAAACATAGGACTACTGCTGCATACTTGGGCTACTTTTGCTAATGAGACTAGTCACCCTGAAACACCAGACTGCAAGCATATTGCAAGCTATTATAAGTTGCAGCTACTTACCATCAAATGTCATTATAGTCCAGTGGGTCTTTTTCTTAATGTTGATCATAGCATTGAAATACTTGCCATATGTGAATCATCTTACTATGTATGCATGTTGAAATGGAACCAGACTGGACCTACCCTAGTTGAAAAGCATTCTCAGTTTTATACTGTAGGTGTACTCATCATGCTTAAGAATGACAACAATAATACTTATCATACTTATTCTTTATGATAGGCAAGCCACATAACACATAATAAACATCTGAAAATTTCAAGAGACTACATCAGTCTTACAAATTCATGCTTGTGCTATTGTTTGTGGGGTCTCCTGAGGTACGTCATAGTCACAACAGTGGATGCAGCACAGCTGACATAATATTACATGTATGATGATAAAATCATTACTAAATGAACAGTTTACAAATAAAGTGCAATTGTGCCATTCTGCAACATGGTGACGTACTTCCGAATATACAAGCGACCTTACTACACGTTAGTGCAAGTAAACACAGGAATTCTGCAATATGTCCCCAAGTAGAAACATCTTAGGAGACATGACTAATGCTTTGGTATTGCAGAGTAAAAGTGAAAAGAAATAAATGAATACACAATGAAACAGATATACAATAGATGGAACATTGACATATGAAACATTGATAGATAAAAATTATTCAAAAAATGACACTACAAATGATACAATACACATTGAAATTGTAATATTGTCTCGCAATATTTCATAGTCTCAAAGCGCTTTACGGCATCCCTGCCCAAAGCCCACAGTGAGCAAGCCAGAGGCAACAGTGGCAAGGAAAAACTCCCTAGAAGGAAGAAACCTTAGGAGGAGCCAGACTCAGAGGGGGAGCCCATCCTCCTGGGGCCAGCAGGGAAAGTCAGTCATAATTCACATTTTCCCAGTCTTCGCATTTGAGATGCAAGCAGAGGGCAGGCAATTGATGGTAGGCAAGTGCTGGAGCTGTGCCAGATGGCGGGGCAAACAGTAGTACGGCAGCAGGGCAGAGGGGGAATACATCACAGGCAGAAGGGCAGAAGAATAGAACCACAAGAAATAAAACTGGCACGCCATAACAAGAAACATATAGGAGCATGACATTATAATCAAGGTAGCCTGGGTGTCATTATATAGTGTTTGGAGATTATGTGTGGCAGGGTTCACTACGGATATCAGTGCTCAATTGAGGAGGCTTGTGCGCACTGCACACTAGGCCTGAGTCCCCCACACACGGCTTGGCTTATTGGCAGAAAGGGCGAAGGGAGACTTGATGCAGTGGCCATGGGGTCAGTGACATCGACAGCAGGCACTGGAAAAAACAGGAAACATGCATGTCAGTGAACAAGAGACTGGCAGTTGCAAAGTCAAACTACCTCAGAGAAAAAGTAGCCTTGGAATGAGGAAAACTCACAAGGGCAAGCAATCTTCTGGTCAAGTAGCAAGGAGTGCGATGTGTTATGGGAACTTCATGTAGTGGGCATGGAGTCAGCAACATCAGTAACACATGAAGTGAAACTGGCTCAGAAAGAACAGTGGATAATGCAGTAGCCTATAGGCTGCATAGACAGACGATTGGCAGCAGGCAGAGATGGTGATATGCAAGCGACATTTATACAAAGGTCCCTTGGGTTGATATTCATGGTGGTAGATGATTTTGCAATGGTGACCTGAGGAGATTCATACAAAAAGTCAGGTTAAAAATCTGGAATGCCAGGACATACCAGATGATTTTGACAATGTTCAGCTGGCTAATGTGTCAGGTTTTGTACCATGAACTGTGGTGGAATATCTAAGACAATGACGGTAAGGGAGACACTGTGAATCATGCCCACTCGGTCATGCACAGCCACTGTGTCTAGATGAATATTGTTGGCGACAAACTGCCCAGCTTTTCCAGTTTCTTCCTTGCACTTCCATATGTATGACTGCATTCCATGTTACTTGCTTGTAGCTTTATCATCAACTGTAGTAGAACAGAACCACACACAAAATGAAGTCCAGCCTAGAGACTGCATCACATACTTTACGACAATACAGGAAAAGCAGAGCTAAATCCAATGTTTCCTTCCATTAGTCTGAAACTTTTCTGTAAAACACTACACAGACAGATGAGTATAAGGGCTTACCGTGGCCTACAGATGTCTGTGGTCATTTGCACTTGAGGGCTCCAGACAAGGTTTGCCAAGGGGTGAAAGGAATCTTCAGGTGGTGGCCATGGGGTGAGTGATGTAAACAGCAGGCACTGGAAAGAGAGAAAAAACAGAAATTTGCATGTCAGTTAGGCAAATATTAACAGTGGCCAAGTAAAAGTGCCTCAAAGAAGAAGAAACCTTCGGAAGAGGCAAACTCACATATCCAGCCCAGCGTACTCTGGCCAGGTTGCAGGCAGTATGATGCATTACTGTCCCAATCTGATGCCATAACAAGTGCAGAGGGTGATCTGGCTTAAGGTGGGGAGCATACACAGACGGCTGGTGGCAGGCAGAGGTGGACATAGGTAGGGAACATGCATGCAAACGTGCACACAAGATCCCATAGCTTGATCCTCAGAGTGCCACATGATGATTGTACATTGGTAGTCTTGGGAAATTAGTAGGAAGAGAGACTACAAATAAACAAAAATGGTTTGAACAAAAATGTTTGCCGCTGGGGCTGAGTCGGGGGGGCGAGGAATGCTGCATTCCATTTATGTTGGAGTTCCGAACTGGAAATGTCAGGCTGCTTTACACATAAAACTTTGTAGTGACCACAAATAAGTTGAGAAGTGACAGAGTCCACAGATAAGTTGTGCATGTTGTCACTTCCAGAAACACAGAAACAGTGTCCTGACAGCAAATGGAATGCACTACAACAGGGGTGTCAAACTCTAGTCCTGGAGGACCGGAGCTCTGTCTAGCTCAGTTGTTTCCGTTCCACCACAAAAGATTCAGTTCAAGAGTGACGTGTTAATTAGCACAAGGAGTTGAATCAGGTGTGTTAAATGAGAGGAAACTCAAAAATGTGCAGGGCTTCGGCCCTCCAGGACTGGAGTTTGACACCCCTGCACTAGAAGATTAACACAAATGACAATGTCCCCCCCTGACCCAGCCCCCTAACCTCACCCCTGTGCCAGCCACCACAAGCTTAGGCCCAGCCCCAGTAGACCCCTCTCCAGAAAACTCAGTCCATCACAAATTTTATTATCAGTTTGCATACAATTTTACAGACAATGTAGGACAACACATTCGTGGTGGCTAAAATATGTCGGCATTACAGAAACACAGATACCGTTTTCGACAATGTCCTTCACATACACATGATCAATCAAAGTGCCGTTCCCAGTGGTCGCGTCTTTCACAAGTTGAGCATACCCATGTTCCTCCATAAAAGTGGCGATCGTACTTCCCGTGAAAATATTCTCATTAAAATCTCCCATGATGATTTTCCCTCCTTCCATGCTGTCCATGAGAGCGATCAACTGCATCAGATTCTTCTGAAAGATTGACACAGCATAAGAGGGTGGTCTGTATAGTACAGAGACTGTTGTTTTCAGTAGGCCCACATTGAACTGGAGACACTCAATGTTGACACACTGCAAATCAACAACGCTACAGTTGGTATGTTCTTTATAATACACGCCCACACCACCATGCTGTTGGTTCTTCATTTCGGCAAAGATTGAATCGTCACCATCATATGCGAGATGTCTCCGTTTCCCGTAGAATGAAAATCCACTCAGGTGTACCTCTTCTGTGTCTTCCTCTGAATGTAACCACGTCTCTGTCAAGCAGATGATATCGGCTTCCATATACCTTCCGTCTTGCTTTACGTCATCCAGGTGACATGCGAGTCCTTGAACATTGTGCAGGAGAATTCTGCATGATGATGGCACTTCCGTGACAGGTTCAATAAATGCAGGCATGCTTTGCATTGCAGTCTCAATGTCCTGTTTTGCGTATATAACACTTTCCTTGAAGTCTTCTATTATGAGGCCTTCCAGAGAAGTCACACGGCTTAACGCTACGTATGCCTGTCCAGCTGCAAATATCTTCTTCAGTGATACAACAGCCTTATCCACAGTCAGACCTTGTACTTTGTGTACTGTGCAAGCCCATGCTAATCTCAATGGAAACTGACGTCGTGCTGCACCGCTGTTACCCACTCTCTCCTCCTCTGGTTTGATTCGTGTCGCTCTGTCCAAACCTTTGATTAAGCACGGCTTCTTTGCTCTGAGTGACTTACCAGCTGCTTCATTGTCAAACGTGACGTATATTTCGAATGGGAAATCGTCCTCAGTACCAAAGCACACCTCACTTACCGTACCAAATGCACCATTTACCAGGCCGTCTGAAACGTCGATGTTTTTCAGTAGCATTACCCGTGCATTAACACCTACGTGAAGTGTTTCTGACAGACACGTCTTGTAAACTTGTGCGTGATGTCCAGCTTTCCTTTGCAGTCGGCCAGTTGCAGCGACCCTTTCAAAGTCCTGAGCGTGAATGATGACAGGGTCTGAGCATACCTTCTGCAGCATGCGATGGTTATGCAGATCGGCTTCATAATTAGTCGCATAGATATGAAGGGCAGTACTGTCTTGTCCTTGGTCTGTCACCCGTCGTTTCAGCATAGCAATATCTTCCTCTAGCATTGCATCACCCCTTTTGCGTTTCCTTAGCCGATTCAGCAACTGTGCAAAATCCAAATCTTTCTGTCTCATGATGTCCGTCAGCTCCACTGAAGCAAAATGATTCTGCCATAGATTGACACCTTGAGTCTCAGTATACAAAGGTTTCCCTTTCACTGGACAAAGCTGGTAGAAATCTCCAACGGCAACTATTGAGACGTTACCAAAAGCAGAATAATCTCCAGTTTGCTTGATTTGTCTCAATCTGCCATGAATATATGAAAGCAGTTTGTGATCGACCATTGAAATCTCATCTATAATCAATATCTGCAGGTTTCCCAGTTCAGCTCTCAATGAATTTATCTTCTCATCTCCAAGTGGTTGATAAGGCAGCTTCACATCTGTCGCAATGTGGAAACAGGCATGTATCGTCGCAGCACTGATGTTGTAGGCACTAACCCCAGTCGGAGCAGTCAGCAACACATGCCTCTCATCCGGGTTATCTGACAACTTTGACAAGATACAAGATGCCTCATAATGTACTGCTTTGATCAAGACAGACTTGCCCACACCTCCAGGTCCAGATATAAATACATGAAATGGTTCTGGATTTTCACCACGTGTCTTCTGTAAACACCAGCTTCTTATTTTGTAAAAGATCTCAGACTGCTTCTTGTTCAGTGAGCGAAGCAAAGCCAGCGCTTCCTGCCTTGACATACCACAAGGATTGTCCTGGAACATATGGCGACCCGGTCTCGGTAACAAATCTGGTATCTCATCACGGTCTTCGCTCATTTCTGGCCTTACACTGGATTTGCTGGTGAGGCACTCCAACCGTTCACATTCAGTCTCTGGACAGATCAGTGCCCATGCATCTTCCATTACACCATGCAACTGTAGATCTTCCTCAGCTTTGTCTATCACATCCGCTTCCTTTTCAAAACTTGCCATATTTGAGTCGACGACCCGTTTCACCGAATGTAATTCATTACCGAAAAACTTCACAAAGCCAGTCTCGTAGAAGTCCTGGTAACTGCCAAAAGGAGGTGGTTTTAGTTGGCCATCAAAATAATGTGGTAGGAACAGCTGCAAAATGCTTTGATGGTATTTCTCTAGGTCCTTTGTGGGCGAAAACCTAGCATACCGAACAACAGCTGCATCTGTGCGTGTCCTTTTCTTCACGAATCCTAATTTCCTGTCCAACTCTATACTGCCAGCAGACGAGCTCTCAGATTTTGATAAAATTCTGTATTCAGAAGCAAATCTCGCCAGGCACATTTCTGAAAAGTCTTCTGTTTTTGGTCTGCCTTTATATCTGTCAGTGATACTGTTCATCCAAATGTTCTGCTCATCCTCCTCCTCACACTCTGCTTTCTTCCGTATGACATGTAGTGGAAGACTCATTCTCACCGTATGCTCTCCAGTTGGGATAAACTGCACTTTGCGTGATCCCTCTTTCAACCTCATGTTAGTCAGACGATACACACTTTCCTGAGCTGAAACTTCACGATTATGCAGAAACACACTGCCCAGTTGTCGAAGAGCTTCTTTCGCATCAAGGTTGCCTTGCTGGGAGGCCTCTTTCTGAGCATTTGCCAGGAGCAGTCCCATCTCTCTCTCAGCTTTGGAAATGTAGGAGATGATGTATACAATACATGAATATGCATCAACCACAAACTGAATGTCCATGTTTGCATTCCAACATCGTAGGAGGTCTCTGTTATATTGGTTCACCCAGACTTCACATGGTCTTCTCTTCAGAACGATGCTAGTGTTCTTTGTTAGTCTCGAGTAAGCAGCTTCAAATACTTCTTGATTTAGATGAATTGCATCAAACAAAGAATCAACAGAGTCATAGTTGGCCTCAGTGTTCAGCAGAGCATGCTTCACTTTCTTCATGATGGCCGCTGCTACTTCTTTTTTGAGGTGTTTTCCATCTGACTCAGCATTTCCAAGTTTGTGTGATGACAGAAATGTCCTGTTACTTGGTGGACGTGGGAAATTAAATCTACAAGTTGTCCCTTTTTTCTTGCATGATTTCGAGTGTCTCTTACTATGTTGCTGTACACTACATACGATTTCATGCATTTCATCATCATCCTCGGGCATTTCACATGTCACATACCGATCAATGAAAGCTGCTACTTCGTCGTCCTCACCTTTACCAACCTTTGGTGCATCTTCCACCCAGAACAAACAGTGAGTGTGAGGTGATCCCCGTTGCTGAAATTCTACTCTGTAGAAGTAGTCAACTATTTTGCCGATGGGTTGCGCTTCTGACATGATCACATCTTTCAGGAAGCAGTGAAATCGATGATCAAACATTCTAGCGGCCGTTACGGGATTATTCTTCAACAGGGCACATCTTTCTGACCACTCTAGCTTGGCGCTTTGTGCATCAATACCATCTTGTTTGAAGATTGCCGTCATCAGTTCCGTCCAGCGTAAATCGGCAGAGGAAAAGGAGCAAAACCATGTGGGAATACCAAGCTGTCTCACCATCGCAAACAAATCTTTCTGAACACTTTGCCAAAAAACAGGGGTGCCTCTGATGGGTCTCAGAAATTTGTAGCCTTCATCAAAATTAAACATCCTTCGTAGAGACTCCGCGTTTGTCAAAGTTTCTGACGTGATGGTGCTTTTGTCCCAGACATCATACCCTTTTCTCACAGCAATGGACACATTTGACACAACTTGCTGAAGCTCAGACAAATACTGCCCATAAAAAATATAGTCCAAGTTTTTTGCAAAACGTCCATCTGCATTAAGGATCCTTGTATTTAAATATCTAGACAATGTCAGTTTCTCATTCCTCCTCTCGTGAAAAGTGCCTGTGGCTTTTGGGAAAAGGACTGGAAAACATTTAGCCTCATTAGACTCATCAGTCAAAAGCCTCACTGGATTGTTTCCTTCTGCGGGTGCCATAGCCATTATTCCGTCAAAGTGCTGATCCAGGATCTCTTGTGCTATGTCAACAGGTTGAAGGCACGTATCCATATACATGCCATGTTGTTGTCTATCATGCAGAGTTTCATCCATGTCCTCATCTTCCATGTTATTTTCAGCATGGTCTTCATCATCATGTATGTCACTTACATCAGCAGGGACGTCTTCAGTTCTTTGTAGTGGATTAATCCAATCATTGTTGAACTGTATATCACTGTAAAATTTGTTATGCTCTCTAAGATACATCAAGGCCTTCTTTATCTTTTCTGGGTGCACAAATTCATATTTGTAGTGTCCTTTGTAAGTTAACTTCCTCTTCAGCTTCACGCGAATCATAAGGTCATCGTTGTTCACTCTCGGTAAAGCTTGGGCTACATTTGGAACACTAGATGGGACGCAAGTCACCGGACCATGAACACCATTTTGTCCACCTTTTGGCAAAGACACAATCCTCATGAAAGGAATATGCATACCAATCAGATGCTGTTCTAGTGAATTTAAACATTGCAACTCAGTAGGGACTGGCTGTAAGGCTAGATTGTTTGTGACACTCTCAGCTGGAATTCTCCCATCATGAATCTTTCTGTGACATGTGTAGCAAATCCACAATGAACCTGCAGGGCCCCTCAGATCACTACAGTTTTCAGAACAGGCATCTACACATTTATGCAAATATGTATCTGTGATACACCGCGATGCCACTAAAGCAACCCCTTCTGATTTTCTCAAGTATTCATCTTTCCTGCATATGACAACTTGATGTTTAAACAGCATTCGATGACACACTGAACAAATGTACACAGGTCCTGTATTAATTTTCTCTCTAAACTGTTCAATCACATACCTAATATCCTTTCTTTTATCCTTCTCTTTCACCCGTTTTTCAATATTTCTGCTTTTTACTGCAGTAGCAAACTGGCTGTTTGTTTTGTATCTATCAATACTAGATTGCTTGACACGTTCCCTGTGTTCAATGTCTACGGCATATTTATTCACACTCGACTGCTTGAGACGTTCCCTGTATTCAATGTCTACAGCATATTTATTCACACCAGACTGCTTGACACACTCCCTGTGTTCAATGTCCACGGCATATTTATTCACACTCGACTGCTTGAGACGTTCCCTGTATTCAATGTCTACGGCATATTTATTCACACCCGACTGCTTGACATGTTCCCTGTGTTCAACGTCTGTGGCATATTTATTGACACTCGACTGTCTCACACATTGCCTATGATCAGCGTCTGTGGCATACTTACAGATGCTCGACTGCTTCACATGATCTCTGTACACTTCATTCTCACGGTAGCGCTTTGTGCTTCTCTCAAGTTGTTCCTCCTTGTACACCTTACTTACTTCATACCGTCTTTTCTGTCGTTCCAGTCTCCGACGACACGATGAAGGCACATCAGAAGTGGCTATCTGAGAGCAGGTCGCAGCACAACCATCAGCATCATGCCTTTTCACACAAGTTACAGCCTCATAATGTGACTCATTACAATGTTTCAGGTATATACCCGTCTGATCACTATCACAACCAAGACATGTGGAGTACTTTAACCATCTGTTATGAGAGTATGTGAAAATATGCACACCAAGCAGATTGGCAGCAGCTTGAATCTCTACCTCAGATGCCCAAGTACCAACGTACTTCATCCGTGATGCGGCAACATACTGAGTGACGGAAGAGTGACCTTCTCTCAGACAAGCGGCATACCTGGATTCATCTCTTAGTATGTGGGCAACAACAGCACACCTGATTTTCCTGTGTTCTCTCTCGCTTCCAGTTATAGCAAAAGCCACAGACCTGAAAAAGCAGTTACCATCACCAGTGATAGGCATCGTTCTGCAAGGATCACCCATTGGAAACTCTGCAGTCACGTCTACATGACCATGCTCGACGTACACCACACCTAGTTTACAGGACAGGCGTCTTTGCTGCTGCGTTGTCAAAGGACTGAAGGAAAACTGCTCACTGTGCAGCTCACCGATAAAGACCACATCAGCTTCATTACCAGCATAGACATCATCCTCACACGCTTCATCATCTGTCACATTCAGCCTTACCGTACCATATCCAGTCTCTGGTGTGCTGGTCAACTGGTCGAGTCTGGTGACTGATGAGTTACCTTCGGAATGCTGCTGTGCGATGCTTTCGGTGGGTACACTCACACTTACAGCTGTAATCTCAAACTGCTCCCCAGTTGCATCTAAAGACAGGCCCAGGATAGCAATGTGGTTCAACAAAGAGTCTAGGCTAGAGTGGTAAGCCAGTATGCTTCTGCCCGATGCTTCGCTTGCGCCATCTTCCCGTCGGGAATGCGAGTCGATCACCACATACCATGACCCTTGCTTAATGAGAGCACAGGTATTGACTTTTAGGGTAAAAAGACATGCATCAAACCGTGAGAATACTCTTCTTACCGCTTCATCAGTCGACATAAGAACATCACACATATCTCCATACTCACTCACACCAAATAATCCAACAAACATGTCATCGTGGTACTTTATTTGAAATGTATCACCATTCAATGAGTACTCTGTCGGTAGATCTCTGACAAACAGATACCCAGAAGCATCTCGAATTTTCCCAGCGTCTCTGATGGTACTGTAGAGGTCGTCTCCGTTCAGCAGCACTTGATCAATGTCTGTGACTGACCAGGTTAAAACATTTTTTATTTTACACGTTACTATAGCAATCAAACTATTAGCCACACACTGTTTGTTACCGTTGATTCCAAATCGTCGGTCTCCTTGATGAAATGAGCCTCTCACTGTAGGTGCCTGAGGAAAATGAGGGGATACAGGTACAATTACAGGGTTCACATGTTGTTGTTGACCCAGGATTGGGCAATGGTTTGGCAGTGCCAGGTTGCTTTTCAGTTCAAGCTCAGGTTCAAGTTCAAGCTCAGGTTCAAGTTCAAGTTCAAGATCAGGTTCAAGATCAGGTTCAAGATCAGGCTTATTCAAGTATTTGGGGTCAGTTTTTCCAGCCTTTCTTTTAGGAGGGGGCTGGAATGCCTCGTCCGTCGGTGCCTTTCCTTCACCGGGGGAAGGAGAAGACCTACAAAACTCGTCAACTGTCGTATAAATGGCACCCAGGGCGGGAACCCGGTGGTCATGGCTAGTCAGCAAAGTCGCAGTCATCACCATTTTGGTATTCCGAGAGGGGGGAAATGGGTTAACCCCGTCATCAGTCACAGCCATGACAGACACAGGCCGCGACTGTGCGGCCTGGTCAGGTTGTTGGTCGTGGCTCGTCCGCCGAGTCGCAGTCATCACCATTTTGGTATTCCGGTAGGGGGGAAATGGGTTAACCCCGTCATCAGTCCTAGCCACGACATTGATGGCAGCAGCAGCGGGGTCAGGCTGTTGGTTGTGGCTCGTCAGATTAGTCACGGTCAGCTCCATTTTGGGTCGGGGAAAAGGGCATACCCCGTCAACAGTCTCAGCCACAACATCGCTACAAGTAGCTAGACGCCTATCCATTAGCCTCTTCTTCGCTGCTGCTGAACGCCGGGATGCCTTGGTGCGAGGCATCTACAGATGAACAGGAGGCAGAAAAAAAAAATACAAGACACACCTCCTTCCAACTTTACTTTGCAGTCATGTCAAATGCATATACATGGATGCGTTTTGTCAGGAGCGGTTCCAATGGTGGTCTTGTGTGAGACTGTACACCAACAAAGTTCTGCCCTGTTTACACTCCTTAACCTATAATACATCTGTCTCACATGACTTGATTTTTTAAAACAGAGACAGAAAACACTACAACAGGTAATTCAAACTGCCAAACATCCATATCACACACATCAGCAAGTTTTGCCTCAACACCAAGTGACCTAAATGTTTCACATGTATGCCGATTTGTCCCGTCACTATAATAAAATTTATTGAAAGACCTACAGATTTCTCATCCCGTCGATACAAATACATTTTGGCTGCTTAACATTAGTATCGTGGCCATTTCTCATATTGTGTGACAGCTTCTCTGTCACTACACATCCAATGTCTACGCAACACACAAAGGCACAGCTGTTTCATGTTAAGCAGTAAGATAATTACCATTAGAATACTACGATTCTACTGCTATGGCAAATATATGCAGTAAAATAGTATGACATGAACAAGCAATGCAGGGTTCAAGTGCACAAAGCATACCTCCTATCACTTTGTCTTCGAGTCTAAGTCCACCAGAAATCTGCAGAGAAAAAAAGACAAGCAAGTTTCTTTGCGTCAACATTTCCCACCAGTCATCTTTATTGAAAACATGTAAACTTGATATGCCTTTTAAGGTCATTCAAGCTGATTGACCTAAGCTAAAACATAATTGGCGATAAAGACATCGGCTTCAAAATATTCACCTTTGATGCGACAGCTCTTCAAAGTCTACAAAGACAACATGCATCAGTTAATGACTGACGTACATTTATTGTACAAGCATTTCATTAGTATATGCAGCAGTGTGATAAGCTTCCCATACACATACAGAAACATTTTCCACTGTACCAATCATAGCAGTGTGGTTGGTATGAACTTTATCAACATGCATAACTAGTAATAAAAGTTTTAAAAAACGATAAATTAGGTTCTCACTAAGATCTAGCCACAGCAGTCAAATTAACAAAAGTCCAGTGAACAAACATGGCTGAGACGTTATGCAGCCACACAGATTTGTTTCACGCTGGTTAGGGCTGCACGATATTGCGAGGGGGGGAACACAATATTTATTCTTTCCACGATGTATATTGCAATATTACGATTAAAAAAAAAAAATCTAATTAGTTCAACAGCTCTTTTGGTATGATTAACCATTATAGAAAGATTTAACTGATTTTGCCCAATTATAATGGTAATAACCGAATCAGAACTAAAAGCGTGACCATTAAACTAAGGAAGCTTATTGCATATAGGAGTTAACATGAGTGACGAAATAGATCAAACAGAACATTTTAATGTCCAATTAAACCTTTTTATAGCCACGGTGAACATAATGGTCATTCCATGTCAGACTTTCTGACCTCATCGTCACGGATTTCAATGACACTTGGCATGGTGATTTGGTCAGATAATCAAGTCATGAAACTGAAATTGGGCATGTCTTCGATCAATATTGAGGGACAAAGTTTTAACTTTTCTCTCTGTATTGTGCATGGCGGAGTTCTGCTTTGATGTGCATGCACAGACACGTGCGCGGACATACAGGAGCACATTCCCACCACCGGACAGAGCGCACATTGGAAAATATGTTGCATCAACCACCTGAAAAGCAGACAAACATCTCATAAAATAAATGTTCTGGTGATTAGTTCAGTTGTTATATTGACTGCTGTCCATGAACACCATGAATCCTGACTGTGTTCCCCCCCCAAAAGCGATCAGCATTGTGAGGAATTGTGGTTTTGATACACATTTCAGAAAAGTAATCGTATCTCAGCAATAACTAAAAAACCAAATTTTCTGGAGATGTTCATGACGTTATGAGCTAACTGTAGTAAAAAAAAAAAATCATCAATTTTGAAATAGAAATTCAACACCAAAAAAACCTAACATTTTAATCAGTTATTACATAGCAATTATTCATATGTGGATGGCATAGAAATTTGTTCAATCTATAGAGCTGGACAATAGCTTTAAAACAATGAGTACTATTTCTGTGCAGCTTACATTAAGGTAAATATACACAGTCATACTGGGTCCCCCGTAAAAAAAAAGTTAAAACTGTTTGCTTAAATCTCCCTCTGTCTGATCTAAGACACGCTTAATTTCAGTTTCACGAGTTACTCATCTGACCAAATCAGCATTCATTATAATCTGTGATGAGGTGGTCCAAAACTGATGATTTGACATGGAATCTCCTATAATCATGCATGTGTCACTAATGTTAGTGAAACAGCTGGATCAGTCTTTCAATCAAGGAAACCAACTAGCAAAAGTACAAGACAAACCAAGCAATTTAGCCAAGTAGTGGGAGCCTTTCATTAAAGTAGTTATCGCTAATAGGAATACATAAATGGTGACCACCTAATCCATGTCAGGAGAGAAACTAGGAGCTAATTCAGGTTTTAAAAACTACTTTAATGAAAAGCTCCCCCTACTCGGCTAAATTGTTTGGTTTGTCTTGTACTTTTACTAGTTGGTTTCCTTGATTGAGAGACTCATCCAGCTGTTTCACTTTAACATTAGTGACACATGCATGATTATACGAGACTGACCAATCAACACAGCAAGAACTCGGTGCTTAAATTAATTCCAGGTATTTTTAATTGAAATGGTTAGAATGGTAGTTTGCAAATCCTGTCATAGCTCATACATGTCCCTCATAACATGGATTGGGTGGTCACCCTAACCACTGAACTCAAAAGATAGCTAAAACAACTTACAACAAGGTAATCTAAAAGCAGAATACACGATACCACCAACAAACAAGTAATAGATAGACCGTTACATTAATACACAGGCTTACCTATTCAGTAGTAAAATGCAGAGGATTAGCCTCCCTAGTGCACAGGCCAGGGCATAGTCACTTCCACGTAAAAATAGTCCCTCTCGTTACAACTAATGAAGTTAGTTGTTTACGCTAAATTCTACAAACTTTCTACAAACACACAGCAACAAACCATCAACAAACAAGTAAAAGCAGATTTGGCTGACAACATAACCAAACTCTTTAAGACACAAAACTAGTAAATTACTACTGCGACACTGACTAACCACTATAACAGTAATGCTTTGCACACCGTTATGCTTTAAATTTGTGATTAAGACCGTATATGCAAACATGCTTAGAAAAAACAAGACACCTAAAATGGCTGCCACAGCCCTTCGTGGTGCATTTAACACCACAGAAACAAACGCTTACGTTAGTGCTCAAACAATATTGCCTAAGACTGAACTAAAAATATTTTTTTTAAAAAAACCTTACCACAAAATAAACCACCTACAATTATAAAACAGCAAAGTGTCAACAGAATAATAAAAACATAACATTACAAATATGAAGCGTCTTACCTGTTGCAAGGCCAGAAGTCAAATGCAAGGCAGGAGCCTTCCTATGACTGAGACCTGGGAGTGGTCACGTACGTCAGCCAATCAAAACCGTAAAAACAGCTCCCGGCCTCTTTGTCAACCTACCTCAGCGAAACCAAGAAACAAAATGGCTGCCGCTACAACGCCTCTTTACGGCTATTATGAATTAATGCTTAATCAGCTTACCACTTTATGAAGTTATTTCTTTACGCTAAATTATACACAGCTAACTCTTCAAACATACAGCAGCAAACCTTCAACATAGAAGTAAAAACAAATTTCACTGACAAAAAACTTAACCAAACTCTTAAAATGTAAAGTAGTAAATTACTACTGTGACAATGACCAATTAGTATAACAGTAATCCTTTGCACCCCGTAACGCTTTATTTAATGTTAAAAATTAATATCAAATTTTAATAACACAGAAGCATTTCAAGCATCAGCTGCCTCTTTCAAAAGACCGTTTTCATAGACGTCGACATGAAACATACATCGCCTGTAGAAACTTTAGTGAATGAATCTTGTGAAAATGTTCTATCGGCAGCCCGATGTGCACGGCGTACTCTCCGTAAGGCAAGTCGAGGGAGGCGTAAAGGCGCTTTCCCCACGAGGATCAACGAAGCTTCAATTATTATTAATTTAGACAGGCTCAGGTACTGCACCGGATAGTTTTTCATTGTGTCCGACATCGACTGACCTGTTATGCCAAAACTAAAACAATCTACATCGTAATTTCTACCTACTACTTAGACCATCTCACCCAAAACCAGTCCTGCTCTGTCCTACATCTCCTATCCCGTTAGACCTACGCTCAATCTGCATCCTGTAATGGCAGTCTAATTCTGTCTGACTATCTACTACCCTGGCCGCCGGTTCTCTGCCGTTTTTCCTCTGTTGTCCTACCTGTCCTACCTGTCCTACCTGTCTGATTGTCCTCAGCTTTGGACCCTTTCGTAACTGCCTGCAGTTTCTAGTTATTATTATTTTTCTGCCCTAAAACTGAATGCCCAGCCTAAACCGTAAGTCCTAGGCCTACCAAATTTGGTACGATGATTGGAATTCCTACCCACTACTCAGGTTTTCCGACCCGTCCGACTCAGCCAGAGGGGGGCGCCGTAGCGCCCCATAACACGTTTTGGATGATATCTCCTGTCCTGTTTGTCCTACCTTCAAAATTCTTTTTTCTCCTGATACAGACAGCCATGCCCTACCAAAAAGTCATTGGGACCATGAAGCTCCGCCTACTTAGATTTTTTGCTAATTTGCATAATTTGCAAATCATACTTTTTCCTTAAAGTCCTGGCTTGTCCTACCAAATCAGACAAATGAGGTGTCAGACGAATCAGAATTTTCAGCTGATCAAGAATCATCAACAAAATTCAGACATTTTTATATCCTATGGCCAATAGCCACGCCCAAACAATGTCCAAATTTGGCCCATTTTGGTCTGATGGCTATAACTTGGCCGTGCCTTGGCCTACCTTGACCAAATTTGAAATGCTACCTCCCTACACCATTCTGGGGACACGGTCCAAAGCGGGCCGCATTTCGTCAATAGGGGGCGCTACAACTAAAAACTGGCAATATCTCCTGACTGCCTTTGCCAGTCTAACTGAAATTTGGCAGATATGTACTAGCACCCAGTCTGTGGTCAGTCACATACTATGGCAGTCATCATTCCTTAAATAGTGGCCGCCATCGGCCAATCAAAATCAAGCAGGCATTTGACAGGCTTATAAATGACCAATCTATACCAAATTTTGGTGGTATATTTGTCCTCTGACCCGCAGCCCACCATGCAAAGGACACCTCACTTGGCCAGATAGGGGCGCTACAGTGACAACATTTGCATTTCTGACTATTTCTCGAGAACGGTGAAGCCTACAATCGACATTTATTGCCAGGTCAATTCAGTACGACATGCCAAATCAAACAACATGTAGAACTTGCTTCTGCATCTTTGCGTTTTTTCATAATTCATATTGGTCTGAAAACAAGACATTTCGTTAACCTCCTAGGATTTTCACCAAACCTACACAAATCTGGTATCATTTAAATCAGGAGACAGTCATAATAAATAATTCATAAAAAAATCATAAACTTTCCATGAGGTATAGTCACCAGCCACACACAAATCATACAGGTGCCATGCCCAATTCAATCCGACAGCTATATCTCAGGCCTGCCTCAGCCAATCATCACCAAACTTTAACATATCCTGTAGAATAGTAGTCCGGAAGGGCCCTCCAAATTTGGTGCCGATCGGTCAAACGGGGGCGCTACAACAATATAACATGTCTGTATAAACCTTGAAAAGCAGTTCAACTTACATTTATCTCATTTCTGTTATTGTGACATATTACTGGTTAAAATATTTTGTACTGCCAGTTCTGTGAGTCATTCCATATCAAGACATATGCAATGCCCAATGATAGTCATTTTCATTCCCTTGTGATGTTTAAAAGCTTAATAAATAACATATTACTGTAACTTCTACAATGTCCAGCCCAAGTAGGTCATTCTGGTAGTACATCAATCAGGACATTGCCCTTATGGATAATTCATAAAAATATCTTGACCTACCTGTATGCTATGGCCACCAGCTACACCAAACATGCACCATATCCATGCTCATTTCAATCAACCATCTAAAACTCAGCCGTGCATCAGCCAATCCTCATCAAATTTGACAGCCTAATGTAGTAAGGGACATCAGACAGACCCTCCAATTTTGGTGCCAATTGGTCAAATGGGGGCGCTACAGCCACTGTCCATATATGTCTAAGACCCACCTTAGCAAATTCAGCTGAAATGTCCTTATTTCTCATAAAACCTTGAAAAAATTGTTACCTTTCCCTTCACCTGAGTCCATATTTTTTATTCACTTTCATTTTTCACTGATTTGCCTCATAGAACATTATCAGACTTAATTTACACATAAGAAGGCCTGAAAGTATTAAATGGAATTTCAAAAATGGAGCGCTGCCTCCACCTGCTGGCCACACTATTTCCATACACATTTCAATCAAACAGCTATATCTCTGGCATGCTTCATCAAATCCTTACAAAATTTGACTCGCTTCTGTGTCACTGGACTACAGACAGACCTTCCAAGTTTGGTGGCAATCGGTCAAATTGGGGTGCTACAGCCGCTGTTCTAATATGTCTAAGACCAACCTTGGTTAATGCAGCTGAGATCTGCTTATTGTTTATTTAAAAATTAAAATATTAATCACCTTTCCCTTCATCTAAGTCCATATTTTTAATCTGCTTATATTTTCCTGCCATTTGACTTTTACAAATCTTTCAAACTTTGATCTTTCTTCAGGCTGTGTACACTGCAGCAATTACAATTTTATAATACATTGGCCAGCAGGTGGAGTCAGCGCTCCATTTAAATAATGCCTTCAATACTTTTAGCCTTTCTCCTGTCTAAATGTACAACCTAGAATATGATACAGCATGATATTACTGCTGTTACATGTCACACTCCTGCAACTCAGCACTTTGTTAAGAATATGCAACGCAGCCTATGTTTACACAGGCAGTATAAAAAATCAACTCTGTAATATCTAGACTTACCAGACCAGGTATGAAGGTGCCTAAATCTACCAACTAGTCAGGCCATCTGACCAAAACCATGCATTAAGTCAGGCTAAGGCACTCCACCACAGGGTTCTACATTCTGTCCTACATTTTCTGACCTGTTAGACCGATACTAACTAATCTATATCCTGATTTCTACCTACTACTCAGACCATCTGACCAAAACAATGCATTCAGTCAGGTTCAGGCACTACACCACAGGGTTCTACATTCTGTCCTACATTTCCTGACCTGTTAGACCGACACTAAACAATCTACATCATGATTTCTACCTTCTACTCAAACCATCTGACCGAAACAAGTTCTCTTCTGTCTGACATCTGCTGACCTGTAGTTCTGTCTGACTTGTTGGTATCCTCCTCTACGGTTTGCCCTACATCTCCTGTCGCATTAGAGCTATGCTAAATCTGCATCCTGTTATGGCAGTCTAATTCTGTCTGACTTTTTACTACCCTGGCCGCCGGATCTCTGCCCTTATTCCTCTACTGTCCTACCAGTCCGATTGTCCTACGCTTTGGACCCATTCGTAACTGCTTGCAGTTTCTAGTTAAGGGTCCAAAGCACATAGTGCTATGGAACCTTATTGTTTTTGTTAGGATTATTATTTTTTTTATTATTTTTTTTATTATTTTTCTTCCCTAAAACTGAATGCCCAGCCTAAACCGTAAGTCCTAGGCCGACCAAATTTGGTAGGATGATTGGTATTCCTACCCACTACTCAGGTTGTCCGACCCGTCCGACTCAGCCAGAGGGGGGCGCCGTAGCGCCCCCCAACACGTTTCAGTCAATATCTCCTGTCCTGTTTGTCCTACAACCAAAATTCTTTTTTCTGCTGATACAGACAGCCATGCCCTACCAAAAAGTCAATGGGACCATGAAGCTCCGCCTACTTAAATTTTTTGCTAATTTGCATATTTTGCAAATACTACTTATCTCTTAAAGTCCTAGCTTGTCCTACCAAATCAGACAAATGAGGTGTCAAACGAATCAGAACTCTGAGCTCATCAAGAATTTCTAAAAAAATTGAGACATTGTTGTATTGTACGGCCATTAGCCACGCCGAAACAATGTCCAAATTTGTCCCATTTTGGTCTGATGGCTATAACTTGGCCGTGCCTTGGTCTACATTGACCAAATTTGAAATGCCAGCTCCGTACAGCATTCTGGGGAAACGGTCCAAGGCGGGCCGCATTTCATCCATAGGGGGCGCTACAACTAAAAACTGCCAATATCTTCTGACTGCCTCGGCCAATCCAACTGAAATTTGGAAGGTATGTACTAGGACGCAGCCTTAGGTCAGTCACGTGCAATGGTAGTCATGAGTCCTGAAACAGTGGCCATCATCGGCCAATCAAAATCAAGCAGCAATTTGACTGGCTTAAAGATGACCAATCCAAATCAAATTTAGCTGGTACATTTGTCCTCTGACCCTCAGCCCACCCTGTAAAGGACATCTCATTAGGCCAGATGGGGGCATGACAGCGCCCCCATCTGCATTTCTGCCTATTTCTCCAGAACTGCCTAGCTTACACATTAATTTTATTGCCAGTCCAATTAACTATATCCTGCTGAATCCAACTGCATATACAACTTGGTTCTGCATCTTTCTGTTTTTGCATGATTTATGTTTTTCTGAAAACAGGCTTTTTCATTATCCTTCTACGATTTTCACCTCACCTACATAAGTCTGTTGTCATTAAAATCAGGAGACAGTCCTTTTAAATACTGAGAGAAAAAAAATAAACTTTCGGTAAGGTACGTAAAAAAGCCACACCATGACCATACTGGTGCCGTGTCCATTTAAATCAGACAGCTATATCTAAGGCATGCTTCAGCAAATCATTTCCAAATTTCTCTCACTAATGTAGGGCTGTACCACCGAGAGACCCTCCAAATTTTGTGTCGATTGGTCAAATGGGAGCGCTACGGCCACTGTTCATATGTTACTAAGACCAACCTAGGCCAATTGAGCTAAAATGAGTTACCAGATCAGGTAGGAAGGTGTCCAGCGATCTCACCCATCTTACCAACAGCAGCGGGTGGCTCAGTGGGCTAAACTTGCATGCTTGTAATCAGAGGGTCGCCGGTTCGAACCCAGCTTCGGTGGGTACTTGAGCTAGGCAGCCCGATGTGCGCAGCATGCTCTCCGTAAAGCAAGAGGAAAAAAAATACAAAAAATTTTATTAAACCAGCCATTCAGATGGGCTCAGGCTCTATTCCAAACGGTTAGATTATAATTATTTTTCTTCCCTAAAACTGAATGCCCAGCCTAAACCATAAGACCTAGGCTGACCAAATTTGGCACCAAGATGCCTATTCCTACCCACTACTCAGCCCCTCTGACCCGTCCCAGTCAGTCAGATGGGGGCGCTACAGCACCCCGATTTGCATTTCTGCCTATATCTACAGACCTGTCAAGCCAACAGTTGAAATTTATTGCCAGTCCAATTCACTATGTCATGACGAATTTCAACTGCATATAGAACTTGGTTCTACATCTTTGCCTTTTTGCATGATTTATAGTTGTTTGAAAACAGGTTGTTTTGTTTACCTCCTCCGATTTTCGCCCAACATACATAAATCTGATGTCATTAAAACCAGGAGACAGTCCTTTTAAAGATTTAGAGAAAAAACTTAAACTTTTGGTAAGATACAGCCTCCAGCCACACCCTGACTGTACTGTTGTCTTGCCCATTTCAATCAGACAGCTATATCTCAGGAAAGCTTCAGCCAATCATTACAAAATTTGGCTCACTGATGTAGGACTGTACCGCAGAGATAACCTCCAAATTTCGTGTCGATCGGTCAATCGGGAGCGCTACGCCACTGTCTATATACATCTAAGACCCACCTAGGCTCATTGAGCTAAAACGAGTTACCAGATCAGGTGGGAAGGTGTCTACTGATCTCAGTCATCTTACCCACAGCAGCGGGTGGCTCAGTGTGCTAATCCTGTGTGCCTGTAATCAGAGGATCGCCGGTTCGAACCCAGCTTAGTATTTTGGTATTTCAGCTAGGTATCCTGATGTGCACAGTGTACTCTCTGATGTTGACTGGCCTGTTACACCTGCACTAAAAGCATCTCCATCCTAATGTCTGCCTACTACTGAGACCGTCCAGCTCTGTCCTACATCTCCTATCCTGTTATGGCAGTCTAATTCTGTCTGACTTTCTACTACCCTGGCCGCCGGTTCACTGCCGTTATTCCTCTACTGTCCGACCAGTCCGATCGTCCTGCGCTTTGGACCCTTTCGTAACTGCCTGCAGTTTCTAGTTAAGGGTCCAAAGCATGAAATGCTATGGAACCTTATTGTTTTTCTTAGGATTATTAAGGGTCCAAAGGACGAAGTCCTTATGGACCATTATTGTTTTTCTTAGGATTATTATTATTATTATTAAGGGTCCAAAGGACGAAGTCCTTATGGACCATTATTGTTTTTCTTAGGATTTTTCTCTTTTATTATTATTATTTTTCTGCCGTAAAACTGAATGCCCAGCCTAAACCGTAAGTCCTAGGCCGACCAAATTTGGTAGGATGATTGCAATTCCTACCCACTACTCAGCGTGTCCGACCCGTCCGACTCAGCCAAAGGGGGGCGCCGTAGTGCCCCCCAACGCGTTTTGGACGATATCTCCTGTCCTGTTTGTCCTACGTGCGAAATTCTTTTTTCTACTGATGCAGACAGCCATGCCCTACCAAAAAGTCAATGGGACCATGAAGCTCCGCCTACTTAGATTTTTTGCTAATTTGCATAATTTGCAAATCATACTTTTTCCTTACAGTCAAAGCTTGTCCTACCAAATCAGACAAATGAGGTGTCAGACGAATCAGAATTCTCAGCTGATCAAGAATCATTAACAAAATTCAGACATTTTTATATCCTACGGCCATTAGCCATGCCCAAACAATATCCAAATTTGGCCCGTTTTGGTCTAACGGCTATAACTTGGCCGTGCCTTGGCCTACCTTGACCAAATTTGAAATGCTACCTCCCTACACCATTCTGGGGACACGGTCCAAGGCGGGCTGCATTTCGTCCATAGGGGGCGCTACAACTAAAAACTGGCAATATCTCCTGACTGCCTTGGCCAATCAAACTGAAATTTGGCAGATATGTACTAGGGCCCAGCCTGAGGTCAGTCACATACAATGGCAGTCATTATTGCTTAAAGAGTGGCCGCCATCAGCCAATCAAAATCGAGCAGCCATTTGACAGGCTTATCAATGACCAATCAAGACCAAATTTTGGTGGTATATTTGGCCTACGACCCGCAGCCCACTACACAAAGGACACCTCACTCAGCCACATGGGGGCGCTACAGTGCCCTGATTTACATTTCTGCCTATATCTGCAGAACTGTCATGCCTACAGTTGAAATTTATTGCCAGTCTAATCCACTATGTCATGACAAATCAAACAACATATAGAGCTTTTCTCTTCATCTTTGCGTTTTTGCACAATTTATATTTTTATAAAAACAGGCTTTTTCATTCATCTCCTAGGATTTTCGGCCAATCTACATAAGTCTGTTGTCATTATAATCAGGAGACAGTCCTTTTAAAGATTTACAGAAAAAACATAAACTTTCGGTAAGGTATGGCCACCAGGGACACCCTGACTGTACTGGTGCCTCGCCCATTTCAATCAGACAGCTATATCTCAGGCATGTCTCACCAAATCATCACCAAACTTAAATCCATAATGTAAGACATTACTGCGGAAGGGCCCTCCAAATTTTGTGCCGATCGGTCAAACAGGGGCGCTACAGCAACATAACATGTCTGTGTAAACCTGCAAAATCAGTTCATCTTACATTTATCTAATTGTTGATCCAGTGACATTTCACTGGTTAAAATCATTTGTCCAGCAATTTCAGTGATTCATGCCAAATCAAGATATATGCAATGTCGCATGATAGTCATTTGCATTCCCTTGTCATATTTAAAAACTTAATAAATAACATATTACTATCACTACTGCAATGTCCAGCCGAAGTAGGTCATTCTGGTAGTAGATCAATCAGGACACTGCCCTTATGTATAATTTATAAAGATAACTTCACCTGCCTGTACAGTATGGCCACCAGCCACACTGAACCTACAGCATTTCCATGCTCATTTCAATCAAACAGCTAAATCTGAGGCATTCTTCATCCAATCCTCATCAAATTTGACCGGCTAAGGTAGTAAGGGACCTCAGACAGACCCTCCAATTTTGGTGCCAATCGGTCAAACGGGGGCGCTACAGCCACTGTCCATATATGTCTAAGACCCACCTTAGCAAATTCAGCTGAAATGTCCTTATTTCTCATAAAACCTTGAAAGAATTCTTACCATTCCCTTCACCTTAGTCCATATTTTTTATTCACTTTCATTTTTCACCCATTTGCCTCATAGAACATTATCAGACTTAATTTACACATAAGAAGGCCTGAAAGTATTCAATATAATTTCTAAAATGGAGCGCTGACTCCACCTGCTGGCCACACTATTTCCATGCCCATTTCATTCAAATAGCTATATCTCTGGCATGCTTCATCCAATCCTCACAAAATTTGACGCACATCTGTGTTACTAGACTTCAGAAAGACCTTCCAAGTTTGGAGGCAATAGGTCAAACGGGGGCCCTACAGCCACTGTCTTAATCTGTCTAAGACTAACCTTTGTTAATGCAGCTGAAATCTGCTTATTGTTTATTTAAAAATTAAAATATTAATCACCTTTCCCTTCATCTAAGTCCATATTTTTAATCTGCTTATATTTTCCTGCCATTTGACTTTTACAAATCTTTCAAACTTCAATCTTTCTTCAGGCTGTGTACACTGCAGCAATTACAATTTTATAATAAATTGGCCAGCAGGTGGAGTCAGCGCTCCATTTCAATAATGCCTTCAATACTTTTAGCCTTTCTCCTGTCTAAATGTATAACCTAGAATACGATACAGCATGATATTACTGCTGTTACATGTGACACTACGCAACTCAGCACTTTGTTAAGAATATGCAACACAGCCTATGTTTACACAGGCAGTATAAAAAAGCAACTCTGTAATATCTAGACTTACCAGACCAGGTATGAAGGTCCCTAAATCTACCAACTAGTCAGGCCATCTGACCCAAACCATGCATTCAGTCAGGCTAAGGCACTCCACCACAGGGTTCTACATTCTGTCCTACATTTGCTGACCTGTTAGACCGATACTAACTAATCTATATCATGATTTCTACCTACTACTGAGACCATCTGACCAAAACAATGCATTCAGTCAGGTTCAGGCACTACACCACAGGGTTATACATTCTGTCCTACATTTGCTGACCTGTTAGACCGATACTAACTAATCTATATCCTGATTTCTACCTACTACTGAGACCATCTGACCAAAACAATGCATTCAGTCAGGTTCAGGCACTACACCACAGGGTTATACATTCTGTCCTACATTTGCTGACCTGTTAGACCGATACTAACTAATCTATATCCTGATTTCTACCTACTACTCAGACCATCTGACCAAAACAATGCATTCAGTCAGGTTCAGGCACTACACCACAGGGTTCTACATTCTGTCCTACATTTGCTGACCTGTTAGACCGATACTAACTAATCTATATCCTGATTTCTACCTACTACTGAGACCATCTGACCAAAACAATGCATTCAGTCAGGTTCAGGCACTACACCACAGGGTTCTACATTCTGTCCTACATTTGCTGACCTGTTAGACCGATACTAACTAATCTATATCCTGATTTCTACCTACTACTCAGACCATCTGACCAAAACAATGCATTCAGTCAGGTTCAGGCACTACACCACAGGGTTCTACATTCTGTCCTACATTTCTTGACCTGTTAGACCAACACTCAACAATCTCCATCCTGATTTCTACCTTCTACTCAAACCATCTGACCCAAACAAGTTCTGTTCTGTCTGACATCTGCTGACCTGTAGTTCTGTCTGACTTGTTAGTACCCTCCTCTACGGTTTGCTCTACATCTCCTGTCACATTAGAGCTACGTTAAATCTCCATCCTGTTATGGCAGTCTAATTCTGTATGACTTTCTACTTTCCTGGTCACCAGTCCCCTGCCGTTATTGCTCTATTACTTGTCCTACCTGTCCTACCTGTCCTACTTGTCATACCCTTTGGACCCTTCAGTAACTGCCTGCAGTTTCTAGTTATTAAGGGTCCAAAGGACGAAGTCCTTATGGACCATTATTGTTTTTCTTAGGATTATTATTATTATTATTATTATTATTATTTTTCTGCCCTAAAACTGAATGCCCAGCCTAAACCGTAAGTCCTAGGCCTACCAAATTTGGTAGGATGATTGGAATTCCTACCCACTACTCAGCGTGTCCGACGCGTCCGACTCAGCCAGAGGGGGGCGCCGTAGCGCCCCCCAACACGTTTTGGATGATATCTCCTGTCCAGTTTGTCCTACCTTCGAAATTCTTTTTTCTCCTGATACAGACAGCCATGCCCTACCAAAAAGTCAATGGGACCATGAAGCTCCGCCTACTTAGATTTTTTGCTAATTTGCATAATTTGCAAATCCTACTTTTTCCTTCAAGTCCTGGCTTGTCCTACCAAATCAGACAAATGAGGTGTCAGACGAATCAGAATTCTCAGCTGATCAAGAATCATTAAGAAAATTCAGACATTTTTATATCCTACGGCCATTAGCCACGCCCAAACAATGTCCAAATTTGGCCCGTTTTGGTCTGACGGCTATAACTTGGCCGTGCCTTGGCCTACCTTGACCAAATTTGAAATGCTACCTCCCTACACCATTCTGGGGACACGGTCCGAGGCGGGCCGCATTTCGCCCATAGGGGGCGCTACAACTAAAAACTGGCAATATCTCCTGACTGCCTTGGCCAATCTGACTGAAATTTGGTAGATATGTGCTTGGACCCAGCCTGAGGTCAGCCACATACAATGGCAGTCATTAGTCCTTAGATCGTGGCCGCCATCGGCCAATCAAGATCAAGCAGCCATTTGACAGTCTTATCAATGACCAATCTAGACCAAATTTTGGTGGTATATTTGTCCTCCGACCCCCAGCCCAACATGCAAAGGACACCTCACTCGGCCACATGGGGGCGCTACAGTGACAACTTTTGCGTTTCTGCCTATTTCTCGAGAACGGTGAAGCCTACAATCGACATTTATTGCCAGGTCAATTCAGTACGACATGCCAAATCAAACAACATGTAGAACTTGCTTATGCATCTTTGCGTTTTTGCATAATTGTTATTGTTCTGAAAACAAGACATTTCATTAACCTCCTAGGATTTTCACCAAACCTACCCAAATCTGATATCATTTAAATCAGGAGACAGTCATAATAAATAATTCATAAAAAAATCATAAACTTTCCATGAGGTATAGTCACCAGCCACACACAAACCATACAGGTGCCATGCCCAATTCAATCAGACAGCTATATCTCAGGCCTGCCTCAGCCAATCATCACCAAACTTTAATATATCCTGTAGAATAGTAGTCTGGAAGGGCCCTCCAAATTTGGTGCCGATCAATCAAACGGGGGCGCTACAACAATATAACATGTCTGTATAAACCTTGAAAATCAGTTCAACTTACATTTATCTCATTTCTGTTCTAGTGACATATTACTGGTTAAAATATTTTGTACTGCCAGTTCTGTGAGTCATGCCAAATCAAGACACATGCAATGGCGAATGATAGTAATTTTCATTCCCTTGTGATGTTTAAAAACTTAATAAATAACATATTACTGTAACTTCTACAATGTCCAGCCCAAGTAGGTCATTCTGGTAGTACATCAATCAGGACATTGCCCTTATGGATAATTCATAAAAATATTTTGACGTGTATGCTATGGCCACCAGCTACAACAAACCTGCACCATATCCATGCTGATTTCAATCAACCATCTAAATCTCAGCCGTGCTTCAGCCAATCCTCATCAAATTTGACGGCCTAATGTAGTAAGGGACCTCAGACAGACCCTCCAATTTTGGTGCCAATCGGTCAAACGGGGGCGCTACAGCCACTGTCCATATATTTATTATTATTATTATTATTTTTCTGCCCTAAAACTGAATGCCCAGCCTAAACCGTAAGTCCTAGGCCTACCAAATTTGGTAGGATGATTGGAATTCCTACCCACTACTCAGCGTGTCCGACGCGTCCGACTCAGCCAGAGGGGGGCGCCGTAGCGCCCCCCAACACGTTTTGGACGATATCTCCTGTCCAGTTTGTCCTACCTTCGAAATTCTTTTTTCTCCTGATACAGACAGCCATGCCCTACCAAAAAGTCAATGGGACCATGAAGCTCCGCCTACTTAGATTTTTTGCTAATTTGCATAATTTGCAAATCCTACTTTTTCCTTCAAGTCCTGGCTTGTCCTACCAAATCAGACAATTGAAGTGTCAGACGAATCAGAATTCTCAGCTGATCAAGAATCATTAAGAAAATTCAGACATTTTTATATCCTACGGCCATTAGCCACGCCCTAACAATGTCCAAATTTGGCCCGTTTTGGTCTGACGGCTGTAACTTGGCCATGCCTTGGCCTACCTTGACCAAATTTGAAATGCTACCTCCCTACACCATTCTGGGGACACGGTCCGAGGCGGGCCGCATTTCGCCCATAGGGGGCGCTACAATTAAAAACTGGCAATATCTCCTGACTGCCTTTGCCAATCTTACTGAAATTTGGCAGATATGTTCTAGGGCCCAGCCTTACATCAGCCACATACAATGGCAGTCATTATTCCTTAAAGAGTGGCCGCCATCAGCCAATCAAAATCAAGCAGCCATTTGACAGGCTTATCAATGACCAATCTAGACCAAATTTTGGTGCTATATTTGTCCTCTGACCCGCAGCCCACCATGCAAAGGACACCTCACTCGGCCACATGGGGGCACTACAGTGCCCTAATTTACATTTCTGCCTATATCTTCAGAACTGTCATGCCTACAGTTGAAATTTTTTGCCATTCTAATCCACTATGTCATGCCAAATCAAACAACATATAGAGCTATTATATGCATCTTCGCATTATTGCACAATTTTGTTTTTTTCTAAAAACAAGCTTTTTCATTATCCTCCTATGATTTTCGGCCAATCTACATAAGTCTGTTGTCATTATAATCAGGAGACAGTCCTTTTAAAGACTTAGAGAAAAAACATAAACTTTCGGTAAGGTATGGCCACCAGGGACACCCTGACTGTGCTGGTGCCTCGCCTATTTCAATCAGACAGCTATATCTCAGGCATGCTTCGGCTAATCATTACCAAATTTCTCTCTCTGATGTAGGGCTGTACCACAGAGACACGTTCCTAATTTCATGTCAATCGGTCTGACGGGAGCGCTACGGCCACTGTTTATATATGTCTAAGACCAACCTATGCTAATTCAGCTAAAATGAGTTACCAGGTCAGGTAGGAAGCAGTCTACCGATTTCCCTCATCTTACCAAATGCAGCATGTGGCACAGTGGGCTAAGCCTGCGTGCTTGTGATCAGAGAGTTGCCGGTTCAAACCCAGTTTCGGTGGCTACTTGACCTACCTGTATACTACAGCCACCAGCTACATCCAACCTGCACCATTTCCATGCTCATTTCAATCAACCATCTAAATCTCAGCCGTGCTTCAGCCAATCCTCATCAAATTTGATGGCCTAATGTAGTAAGGGACCTCAGACAGACCCTCCAATTTTGGTGCCGATCGGTCAAACGGGGGCGTTACAACAATTTAACATGTCTGTATAAACCTTGAAAATCAGTTCAACTTACATTTATCTCATTTCTGTTATAGTGACATGTTACTGGTTAAAATATTTTGTACTGCCAGTTCTATGAGTCATGCCAAATCAATACATATGCAATGCCGAATGATAGTCATTTTCATTCACTTGTGATGTTTAAAAACTTAATAAATAACATATTACTGTAACTTCTACAATGTCCAGCCCAAGTAGGTCATTCTGGTAGTACATCAATCAGGACATTGCCCTTATGGATAATTCATAAAAATATCTTGACCTGTATGCTATGGCCACCAGCTACAACAAACCTGCACCATATCCATGCTCATTTCAATCAACCATCTAAATCTCAGCCATGCTTCAGCCAATCCTCATCAAATTTGACGGCCTAATGTAGTAAGGGACCTCAGACAGACCCTCCAATTTTGGTGCCAATCGGTCAAATGGGGGCGCTACAGCCACTGTCCATATATGTCTAAGACCCACCTTAGCAAATTCAGCTGAAATGTCCTTATTTCTCATAAAACCTTGAAAGAATTGTTACCTTTCCCTTCACCTGAGTCCATATTTTTTATTCACTTTCATTTTTCAGAAATTTGCCACATAGAACATTATCAGACTTAATTTACACATAAGAAGGCCTGAAAGTATTAAATGGAATTTCTAAAATGGAGCGCTGACTCCACCTGCTGGCCACACCATTTCCATACCCATTTCAATCAAACAGCTATATCTCTGGCATGCTTCATCAAATCCTTGCAAAATTTGACTCGCTTCTGTATCACGACTACAGACAGACCGTCCAAGTTTGGTGGCAATCGGTCAAATTGGGGTGCTACAGCCGCTGTTTTAATATGTCTAAGACCAACCTTGGTTAATGCAGCTGAAATCTGCTTATTGTTTATTTAAAAATTAAAATATTAATCACCTTTCCCTTCATCTAAGTCCATATTTTTAATCTGCTTATATTTTCCTGCCATTTGACTTTTACAAATCTTTCAAACTTTAATCTTTCTTCAGGTTGTGTACACTGCAGCAATTACAATTTTATAATAAATTGGCCAGCAGGTGGAGTCAGCGCTCCATTTCAATAATGCCTTCAATACTTTTAGCCTTTCTCCTGTCTAAATATACAACCTACAATATGATACAGCATGATATTACTGCTGTTACATGTCACACTGCCGCAACTCAGCACTTTGTTAAGAATATGCAACACAGCCTATGTTTACACAGGCAGTATAAATAAGCAACTATGCAATATCTAGACTTACCAGACCAGATATGAAGGTGCCTAAATCTACCAACTAGTCAGGCCATCTGACCCAAACCATGCATTCAGTCAGGCTAAGGCACTCCACCACAGGGTTCTACATTCTGTCCAACATTTGCTGACCTGTTAGACCGATATTAACCAATCTATATCATGATTTCTACTTACTACTCAGAACATCTGACCTAAACAATGCATTAAGTCAGGTTCAGGCACTACACCACAGGGTTCTACATTATGTCCTACATTTCCTGACCTGTTAGACCGACACTAAACAATCTGCATCCTGATTTCTACCTTCTAGTAAAACCATCTGACCAAAACAAGTTCTGTTCTGTCTGACATCTGCTGACCTGTTGTTCTGTCTGACTTGTTAGTACCCTCCTCTACGGTTTGCCCTACATCTCCTGTCGCATTAGAGCTACGCTAAATCTTCATCCTGTTATGGCAGTCTAATTTTGTCTGACTTTCTACTACCCTGGCCGCCGGTTCTCTGCCGTTATTCCTCTACTGTCCTACCAGTCCGATCGTCCTACGCTTTGGACCCTTTAGTAACTGCTTGCAGTTTCTAGTTATTATTATTATTATTATTATTATTATTTTTCTGCCCTAAAACTGAATGCCCAGCC